>NC_088921.1:19455000-19790000 GCF_038396675.1 Hydra vulgaris | reverse complement strand
TATATATATATATATATATATATATATATATATATATATATATATATATTAGTAGTAGAAAATCACTTAACAAAAATATTTTCCATTTAACACTGTGTTTCATCAACAAAGATTTATGCAGAAATGCATTTCTAATGAATCTTTGTTGATGAAACACAGTGTTAAATAGAAAAAAATTTTGTTAAGTGATTTTCTACTACTAATATAATTGCTCTGTTCTTTTAAGAACATTGAGCACTCTATTGTGTAGAATACTTTTTAAAGTTGTTTAAATATATATATATATATATATATATATATATATATATATATATATATATATATATATATATATATATATATATATATATATATATATATATATATATATATATATATATATATATATATATCAGAATTAGGTTTGGCATTAATTGACCTGACAGTGTCTGAGATCAGCAATTTTTGCTTACCGCAGAATTTAGAACTTTAATTTGCTACTTTAAATATATTTTAAAGACAAAACGGACACTTTTATTACTTCTAAATAAAATAATAAAAATAGCAAAACAAATGTTTTTTTTAATTCTAAATAAAATAATTTCAATATAAACAATAATTTTTTGTTCATTTTTTAAATTTTTAAGTAAATGTTGACATAATATGAATATTGAAATTATAAAAATTTAAAATATAAAGAAAAAAAAAAGATTATTGATTATTGTTAAAAAATTTTCAGTTGATTTATATATGTAAAGAAATTTTGTCAGCCCGGAATACAAGTGTCGTTTTCGACATTTTTGAAAAAAATGACTTATATATGCGATTTATCTATTTTTTGTGGACTTATTTAAAAAAAAATTATCCGATAGCTCAATTAAATTTTTTTCCGATATAGTTCAGTAGATCATTTGTCGTATATGTTTTTTTTATACGAGACACTCAACGTACATTTGTTGTACTTAGCGTAGACCTATAGTAGCGTTCTATTTGCTCACGTGACTTTAAACTTAACTACGTATATTCACTTGTTTACTTTTTAACATACTTTTTGTAAATAAAAAGTGATAAATTCCATTTATTTTTTAATATTTAATTGTTTTTTGTTTTCTTTGAATTGAATTAAAATGTTCAGTAAATAAAAATTACTACTCATGATCAGAAGAACTAAACAGTATTTATAAATATACCGTTTTTTTGTAAAGATAAGTAACAAATGTAGAATATTTTATAACAAATATGGAATATTTTATAACAAATATGGAATATTTTATCGCTTCTGATGCTGATAATCCGATGCCAATAGTATTGGAGCCTAACCACCAAATGAAGGAAAAAACTCCTGGATATATAGTGGAAGACCCTACTAATTCATCTTTTTCTTCTATAATCATTTCTCCTTCTATACAAAGATTTCAAGACTTGTATACAAAGATTTCATTACAATGTCTTGTGCTCGAATAGTTTTAAAGAGATAATTATTTTTACATTCTAAACAAAATTCTTGAAGTTTCTAAAAGAAATTTCAAGAATCTATTTAGAATGTAAAAATTCGTTATAAGCAGAGTTTGTAAATTATTCTTTTAAAAAACTTTAGATACCAGCGACAGAAGAATTTACTATAATTTTAATAACATGGTAAATAAATAAGCGGACTACCAAGGTCCCCAAAGAAAGGAAAAATGGTTTGTAGAAAAACTCCGAATCAAGTCTTAGATAAAATCAGAGAATATATAATTAGTTTTCCATAGTTGATTCACACTATTGCAGACAGAGTACTAACAAAAAATATTTAGAGTCGTTATTGAGTACAATTAAAATGTACATGTTGTTTACACAAGCTTACCCAGAGTTTAATCTAAAAAAAGTTGTTTTTCATTCAACTTTTAATACAGAGTTTAATTTAGCATTTCATAAACCAAAAAAAGATTTGTGTGATTTATGTCAAGAGTATAAAAACAAAGAAGATGATCAAAAAATACTGCAGCATAGAGAGAGTAAGCTATTATCAGCATAGAGAGAGTAAGCTATTATCAGCATAGAGAGAGTAAGCTATCATCAGCATAGAGAGAGTAAGCTATTAGCTAGACAAGTAAGAAAATGTGAGCTAAAGTTAGCGATGAATGACAAAACCACAGTTATAACTTTTGATTTAGAAAAAGTATTTCCTCTTCCATTTGCTAACATTTTTGTATTCTATTATAAACGAAAACTAAATTGTTATAATTGCTGGTAGAGGTGCAAATGAACTTGAAAGTTGTCTATATAAACTATTGAAGTTCTAATATATCAATTAATTGATTTTGTGGTCTAATTCTTGTGTTCCCCAGAAAAGGAACTCAATTGTGTCTATGGCAATAAAAAATTTTAAAAATGAAAGTGGAATACCACTCATTGAACAGAAGTATAGTGAACCTGGTCATAGTTCAGTACAGAATATTGATACATAGTGTGATTGAGAAAAAATTAAGACATGAGATTTACCTTATTCAAATTACTATCATCTATTGAAAAACTACAAATTTACAAAGATGACTTAAAAAACTTCAAACTTGCTTCCAAGTCTTTATATTTCCATAAAGTGCCTTTTGCAAAAGTAACTAATGTGTCATGAAAAACATCTACCTTTTCATATTAAATTCAAAAAATTTTTCTCAGATCTGTTAATTGAAGAAAGATTTATAAAAAGTACCTTTCAGAGAAAAAATAAACAGAAAGTTCAAAAACAGAATGTTTTGATGGTGATGATCTTGAGTTTTATAATACTCTTTTTAAGTCACAAAGTCTGAACAATTAAATATATCACTTTGTAAAATGTTTTAATAAACATTGTATATATTTATTTCTTTATTGTAAAAATAAAGGTACAATAACGGAAGTAGTTGTTTTTTATATTTAAGGTTTAACTTATTTATATCATTTTTCACAGACAAATAAAAAAATATGTGTGATAAATTAGTTATTTTGTTTTTCTATTATTCGAAAATAAATAATATTAATAAAAATTGCTTAATGTAAAAAAAGAAAAAATTGTCAATATTTAGTTATTTATAAATTGAGTGAAACCTTACATCATAGTCAATTTATTAATGTTAAAAACTGTATTTATTAATGTTAAAAAATTTATTTATGTTAAAAAATGAGTAAAAACTGTATATTTCTAAATACAATTGGTTACTGGGAATGAATTAAAGAAAAAAAAATGCAAAGGACAGTGAAACCAAAATTATTTTAAAGTTTTTAGTCATTTTTAGTTACAACATGATTAAGTTTAACCTTACTATCAAATTAACCAAATTAAAATATCAAAATTCACCTACTATCAAATTAATTGCATCTATGACAATTGTATTCCAACAAAATTTTCTGATATCGAAATACATTTGTCGTATTTGAAAAACAGTGCTCTTAGTTACGGGGAAATTTTTTTTTTAAACAGTTTAAACAAAGACTTATATTGATTTTAGTCAACTTTGTTAAATTTCAACATGTAATTAAATTTACATAAAGAGATGATGTACTTTAAACTTTGAATGCAAATTTCTCAATTTAAACACAATGTCGAATACGACACTTGTATTCATTTTTTAATGTTAAATACTCAATATTTCTATTTTAGAGTTCAATGGTACTTGTTTGTCATCACAAACGATAAATGCAAAATATGTTGTGCATTCAGAGCTTCAGCATCTATTCAGAGTATTAATTTTTGTTTTAATTTTCAACACATTAAACAATTACTTTTATCCAATAATTGTATTATGTTTCATTATTTAGTAGTTGGAAGTATGAATATAGTAATTTCAGCAATATAATAAACTGGTTTCTACTTTCTTTCTACTTTCATTATAATATTTAAGTAGTAAATTAAGTGAAAGTAAAAAATATGTATTAAAATATTTAATTATTTAGAAAATATTGACCAACTTTTAATTCTTCATCAGCAAGTGTTTTAGCTTTTTTTTCTAGTTTTGATTAAGTCCAGCGTTTCACTATCTGGAAATTTATCTGACCTGTCTAGTGTTTCACTATATGGAAATATATCTGGCCAGTCCAGTGTTTCAATATCTGGAAATTTATCTGGCTGTTTTAAAGTTTAATGTTTTTATATTTTTATTTTTAATTTGCTTTTATTTTGGAATATTTTTTTTTAACACAAAAAAGTTAAATCTACAATTTTGCATGGTTGGTTGTATCAACTCAAAATCTATCAGGATTGGGGTTTAAATTCAGTGAAGGCTTATTTTCACTACATCATTTTTTGTGTGTTTTCTTAATATTTTGGTCAGAACGATAACCATTAGTTTAGTTTATTATTCAAAATTGATTTTTCAGTTTTGAAAAAGCTGCAAACAAATAACTTACTAAGTTACTTAATAAGTTACTTAAAATTCTGTTTTAAAAAGGCTGCAAACAACAAATAAGTTGGAAGTTACTTGAGATTGCGTCATCTTTAAAAATATGAGCCGCTTTAGATGTAAGATTGTCAGAAACAGGATCAATGATGGAGCTTTGTGATTTTAATGAAATTGAAGAAGATTTTTATCTGTCAGAGACAGTTTTAATAATGGAATTAGAAAGTAATGATTCAATAATTTTACAATATCCCTACATCACGCTAAATGAAAAAAAGTTTATTGAGAGAACCAACATGTCAGACTTTATTGAAAACCTTTGATATATCAAGTGTAATAGCTCATGCTTAACTTCTTCTATCTAATTCACAATAGAACATATCTGTTATATCAGTTAACAAGTCACCAATAAAATAAGAGAATCATAGTTTATATTGATTGTTAGTAAGTTAATAGACTCTAGATTTTAGAAGTTTTTTAAAATAATTTGGGCGGCAGTACCCCCTGTGCCAACGCAAAAAAAAAATTATATTGCAATTATAAACTTAAAAGCCTTGCTAATAATAATAATATTTATTGAAAAATCAGTAGACTAGTCAGAACTGAGTTTTTAAAAAATTGAACAACATTTTCTAGCAGGTAGGCGAAGCAACATATGTTATTCCAGAAGGTAGGTGAAGCGCTTGTTAAATAGTTTAATGGGTATTGAGATGAGTTTTGGAACTTTTGTAAGACTGTGACCATTGTTATCAGAGCCATAAGCTGTAGTATATTAAGAAATAACTTTAGAAAAACAGAATGTCAGTATGGTTTGGATGCTGAGAAGAGGATCACTTTGTTACTCTGCAATATCTAGAAGAATATTGTCATCAAAGAGATAATGAGGTAATGTTCTTTGCATGTAGTTCTATATCATAACTTTGGGAGAGCTAATAAGATATGACACATGTATAAGAAATGTTTGAATTTGTTTATGACAATTTGACTGTAAAAATATTTATTAAAGATTTTATAAAAATCTCACGAACCTAACTTATGAGATAAAATATAAGATTTAATAATCTGTGAATAATGGACCTTAATGTTAGATTATGCCTTTTTACATCAATTTCTTGTAATTATGAAAAGAATTGTTTTTTAGAGAATTTACACATGTGCTAATTTATTTTGTGTTAATGTGAAATATGCTAATTTATTTTAAGTGTTATATGTGCTAGTTCATTTTAGCATAATTACCTGCACAATTATCATATTATATATTATAACAATTGTTTTTTTTCTTAGGTTGGAATTTATTTAATTAGATATATTTAGAATATATATATTTATATGTATATGTATATATATATATATATATATATATATATATATATATATATATATATATATATATATATATATATATATATATATATATATATATATATATATATATATATATGTATATATATTATATATATATATATATATATATATAAATTAGTAAAAAATCACTTAACAAAAATTTTTATTTTACACTGTGTTTCATCAATAAAGACTCATCAGAAATCTTTATTGATGAAACACAGTGAATAATGAAAAAAATTTTTGTTAAGTGGTTTTCTACTAATTTATAATTGCTCTGTTCTTTTAAGAACATTGAGCACTCTATTTTGTAGAATACATTTTAAAGTTGTGTGTGTGTATATGTATATATATATATATATATATATATATATATATATATATATATATATATATATATATATATATATATATATATATATATATATATATATATATATATATATATACACATTTATCATAAAAATATTAAGGTTGTCTGTCTGTGGACATTTTCGTTTTCCGCGTGAAACTCGAAAACTATAATGTATAGCGAAAAAGTAAAAAATGAACTTTTTTCTAATTCAATCAGTGGGTAATCTTTGCAAAAAAAAAATAATTAAAAAAAAAAGTTGTGAAGGAGTTATGGTTGTTTTAGTAAATAAAAAATGTTTTAAATAATTAAAAAAAGCACCATTGTACTTTTATTTGATGTTTTTTGATGTCATCAAACTGTTTTTTGTGCTATTTCATTTTGACGTCAAAAAACGTCAAATAAAATTGCGTGTATAACTACTGATTTTACATTTTATTATATTTTACATAGTACTATACATTATATTTTACATTGTATTTTACATTATATTTTATATTTTACTTTATACTTAATTATATTTTATATATTTATTTAGCAGAGTATTCAGCAGGCGTTGTAGAAGTTTGGCAGCAGGTTACATAGTGGGCTATGTAAGGGGCAGATAGCCCGCGGGCATTTTAACAGTTGTGTAGCAGGCAATGTAACTTGTGGTTTAGTGTGTGGTTAACCCGCAGGCTTTGTATATATATATATATATATATATATATATATATATATATATATATATATGTATATATATATATATATATATATATATATATATATATATATATATATATTTTAGGGTTAGCCAAAATTAAAAAAGTTAAAAAATTACACCAGGCTGCATGAAATGTTGTTCATTAACATCTTAAAAGTATTATTAAAAAAAAAAGATGTTATAAAATGGTTCTGAGTTCTGCTGAATTTGATATATAGGTTTGCCTTTTTATGCTAAAGTATCGCCTTAAAAAGTTGAATATAAGGAAGTAAAAGGGGATGGTAAGTATTTTGCATCAACTTTAAATGTTTAAGACTTTTTAATTATAAAAAAAACATGATCCTTTAAACATAAGAATACAAATACTTAAAAAAATTAGAAAAAAAAAATATTGAGTGCTGCCAAATTTGATTTGATTATTTTTATTTTTAGCCTAAAATATATCAAAGTTAGGATTTTGTAGAAAAGTCCAAAAAGATTACGATTTTTATATCAATAGGAAATATTTGTTATGAACAATATTTTTTTTCAGTAAAATAACTGTCTTGTTACTCAAAAAGAGGCTTTAAATTATTTGTATTGTGCTTAATCAGCAAATATTTTTTGACCACTTTAAAAATTTCGGTTTTTCAGCGCCTTAAGATGTTTATTATGTACACTACCGGCAATTAATTTGAGACCAGTGATGAGAAAACAGTAATTCTATTAAAAATCAATTAAATCTATCAGTTTTATTTTCGTTTATGTTTTTTTCGATCTCAGTGAATAAAGATACTACAAATTAGTTCATGAAATATACTTTATTTAGTTTCCTTCACAAATATTTCTAAACAAATAGAAAACTTAACAAACATTAAAAAGTTAAATTATAAGGTCTTTATTATTTTGCACAAGTTTCAAACTTTGCGTTCATCAAAATAACCACCACATTTCTTTATTACTGCTTCACATATTCTTGGCATACTAAAAAAAGATTAATTTGTTTAAAGTTTCCATGGTTACAGCTTTCCAAGCCTTTTGCAGTAACTCCCATAAATGTTCCTCAGATTTTACTTGGAATTTCTTCACATACCGGTCTATTTCATCCCAAAGAAGCTCAATGGGATTGAGGTCTGGTGACTGCGCAGGCCAGTCCATTAAAGTAAGGGTTTTTTCTTGTGCTATTTGATTCAGATAATTTGTGCTTTGGGTCATTATCTTGCATAAAAACAGGCTGGCATCAAACCACCATTCGATGAGCAGATGGAATGGCATGATTCTCCAAAATTTCTCTGTATTGCTCCTTTTTCATAATTCCATGAACTCTGATCAAATCTCCTATTTTGTGACCTGCAAAACAACCCCATACCATTATTGAACCTCCTCCATGCTTAACAGTAGGCACAATGCACTGCGGAATGTAATGTTCATTCTGGTGCCGGCGTACAAATATTCTTCTCTTGTTGCCAAATAATTCAAACTTGGACTCATCGCTCAATACTACTGTTTTCCATTGACTTATTGTCCAGTTGGCATGTTTGCAAGCCCATTGTAGTCGTTTCACCTTGCTTGCTTTCCTTAGCAACGGTTTTTTGGCAACTACACGCCCTCTAAGTCCAGCTTTCATCAAACAGTTTCTTATTGTCCGGACACAAACAAGTTTTTCAGTTTTTCAGCAGTTTTATTGTATTCTCTCATTATTTGTGGAGCTGTTAGTTTTTTGTTTGACATAGATAATCTCGTAATACGACGATCACCATGTTTATCTATCTTTCTAGGCTGTCCAGGTCGTGGTAAGTCACAATATTGACCAGTTTCTTTGAAACCCTTGATTGTGTTGTGAACTCCAGTCTTTGATATATTCATTCTTTTGGCAATTTTTCTTTCTGAAACACCTTCTTCATCAAGTAAAACAATGCGAACTCTCTGTTCAAAGCTTAATTCTCGAACTGGAGCCATTTTACAAAATAGAAACTAAAATAAGATAAACAGTTCAAATAATACAATAATTGTATATTCATTTGCAAGTCATTATATACTATATTGGATCTACATAAAGTATCTACAAGAAGCTTCCAATGAGAAAAATTATATTTTCAATATCAATTACAAGTCATTAATCAAAATTAAGTAACAGTTAAAAATAATACTTGCATTGTCTTTTATGCTGGAAGAACTCCGCACATACACTTTTGTATACTTTTGTACATAAGCAAATTTTTGGGTGCAAAAATGCCCATATCCTATTCTATCCACTTATTTATTGTGCTCTATTTATTTTTAATCCAAAAATAAAGAAGTGCAAATATTATAATCAGATATATTTATTTTTGAAATGTAAATACCGTTTTTAACCTCTGGTCTCAAATTAATTGCCGGTAGTGTATTTCGAGAAAAGCTTAATTAAAAAAAAGTTATTAGGTGAAACTCTTTGTAAAACGTTTTTTTATTTGAATTAGTTCTATTTTTATGCATATATTTTGAACGTAAAGTAAATGCAATTTTCATTTTCATTTTTTTTTAAAAAGATTTTTCCAGTTTTCAAAAAAAAAAGCAGTTTGAAAATACAGTTCAGTAAAAACAGAATACAGTAAACACTAGGCAGTAAATTACTATTCCAGTTCTCTAGTGTAAACAGGATATAAAAATGTGTTTAAAAATAATGATTGCATAAGAATTAAACCTTAAAAAGCGTAAAAAAGAAAATTACTGCCTCCACCCTACCTCTAATCTAATGACCATTCCCCAACCTACGTTAACTCAAATCTTTACCTAACCCTAGAGTTACAACAATCCAATAAATGAATGATAGGTAAGAGTAGATTTTGTTTAAAACAATCATATGCTTGTAAAAAATGCGTATTGCAACATGCAGGTTATGCATTTGTTTGTTTACATGAAGCCCAGTAAAATAATTTGTAAGAATTTTATTATTTGTAGTATTTTGTAATGTTATAAGTATTTATCTGAACAAATTAAAAAATGGAACAGATGCAATGAAAGTTTTGTGTTTTAGTTTTATTCAATTAATTCAGACTAAAAATGAAATTCTGCATAACTTAGAGTTGAGCTACATAAACACTTTCATAACAAAAAATTTTTATAGTAAAAGATAGTCAAGTTAGTAAACAAAAGTAAATCTATTTTTCTCAAAATATTTATTGATAAAATTTTTTTTTGATTTCCAAAAAATACACTAATACAAATTATTTTTTTATTCATATAATTAGTTAAAGCAGTAGAGGCCTTTCAAAAAATCATCATTAGTGCTGTTTTGGTATTGTTGCAAGGTTTTTGTATTAAAAACAAAAATAATTTAAATTGCATATTGTTGCTATGAGTAACTATTGTGATGGATTAAATTCTAATAATACACAGGAAGTATCAATTAAAAGTATCATGCTTTGGTTTCTTCAAATGCTTTTCATATGACAACAAAAAACTTTCATTGTTAAGCTCAACGAAAACAAAAAATTGGAAAAAAAGTTCAATTACACTTTCGTGGGAAAGTTGACAAGTATAAAAATGGTTGTCAAATCTATCAGTTGATAGGCCAGTTCTGCAACTAGAAGTATGTCAGTTTATTCGTAATCTTAAATTGTTAGTTTTACCAGTGTATATGGCTTGTTTTTTGCATGACAAACATTTAAGGTAATAAATTACATTTTTGCTGTTGCATGTGATGTGAGTTTATTTTTTAAATAGTACCATTAGATGTTTCAAACTCATCTTTTTCAATGTACAGTTTTCATATTTTACACCGAATGTGTTTGCATTTAAATATGCCAATCTTCTTATTTGTTGCTTCAACCTTTGAAGAAGTCTTCTTAATAAGTTAGGAGTTTGGAGAATCAATTTATCTAAAATAAAATTTCTCTATATCCTTTACTTCAGGGTAAGAAAAATACTGAGGTAAAATTATTGAGAAAATATTAGTCTCTTCTAGAAACACGATAGTGAGACAAGCATAAACTGGTGCAAAATCTGTACCCATGGCTGTACCAGTTGTTTGGTGAAATAATTGTTTATCTAATATGAAATTATTGTTATTTAAAATAAAAGATGCCGACTCAATTATGAATTCAGGTGTGAATCTTTTATCTATTAATTCTTTACATTTAAATATCCAAAACTTTAGGGCTTTTAAAGATAATGTGGAATGCTTGTGTAAAGGTTAACAATGTTGCATGTCATTATACGACTTTCTGATTCTTAGAATTTTTCTGAGAAATCCCAGTCATCTTTAATGAAAAATTTTGTTTCTTTACAATCGGTTATAAAATTATATGTATAAACCGGCTCAAATGAGATGTTGGCGAATTTATTCCGACAATAATTGGTCTACCTTTAAGGTCCTTTCAATAAATTAAGAGTCAGACTCTTTTACCATATTAATGATTTCTTGACATTTGTGAATGTATGTATTTTTATTTTAAAGTATAAATATGTATTTATATTTAATGCACAATAGTGATCAAAAGTAATTGGACAAACAGCATTTTTGTAATATTTTCTCATTAAGTTAACTTTTTTGAATAAAAATCTTATATGCTAAATTACACTAAAAATATGAAAAACATTAAAAATGTCACATTAGGATTATTCAACATTAAAATATTCTTTAAAAAAAATTAAAGTAAAAGTTTTAGATAAAAATTGGAAATGTTTGGCCCAAAAGTAATTAGTAAAAACTAAATTGTTATTTACGAAAATTTAGATTTAAAAAAAAAAAAGTTTAATTAAAATAACTTGAAGATTTAAGACAAAAGATTTGTAAAGTGTTTTTACCTAATTTATGTTGCAAGTTCCTAATATATAGCAAATTCTTAATATATAAACTTTCAATTGGGAAATATCACGTAATAAAATCTTGTAATAAAACATGTTTATTACAGGTTTTACCATTTATCTAATACAAGGCTTTATTCACGCACAATTTATTTTACAAGAGAATAGTTTATTTTGCGTCACTAAAGGCCTGCTATATAGGAAAAGGCTTCAATTCCAATATACAAATTATTTATAATATACAAATACAATTTATTATAAACAAATTATTAATAAAGAATACTTGTAATTTCTACTTTTGAGAAAATAATATTGGTATAAATATCATAAAATGTTAGTATTCTACTTTGCTTTCTTACAATATCATATGGGAATAACATACTGGCATTGGAAAATTGCAGAATCAGATTATAAGCAAACAGAAATAAAGTAACTAATGGATATGAAAAATCATGTCTTTGATTTTGGAAAGAAATGCTAAATCTTTTGACATTTCTTCTTTGGATGTTTGGATGGCATTAAAAAATGGAAATAAAAGATAAAAGCCACTTTCAACCAGGGAAGAAGACTTATTTTTGAATTTATTATAATATATTTTTGTCTATTTTTAAATGACCAGAAAGTACTGTGTCAATGAATTGGAGAGATATAAATTATAAAAAGAAAAATTATGAGAACAAATCAATTTTTAGATGTATTTTCTGATCAAATTGATTATGCTCTCTCTATTTACCCCTCTGCCAATATTCTTGTTCTTGGTGACTTTAATGCTCATCACACTGAATGGCTTGGCTCTAATGCCACTGACCCTGTTGGCACTAAAGCCTATGACTTCTGTATTTCTCAATTTCTTACTCAGATAGTTAACTTTGTGACTCATTTTCCTGACAGCCCAAATAATTTAACTTCACTCCTTGATTTATGTCTGGTCTCTGATCCTAGCTTGTGTTCAATTTCTCTTTTTTCTTCTTTAGGTGGTTCTGACTATGCAATGATCTCTTTAAATCTTTCATCTTGTACTTCTATTTTGGACCTATCATTGCACTACTTCCTACTACCCTAAAGCTGACTAGGATTCTTTTTGTGAATTTCTTCATGATGGTCAAGACAGAAATGAAAGTTTTTATTCCTTCTCGTCAGTTCTAGGTCATGCTTATTCTACTCCATGGGTTTCACCCTCTTTTGCAGCTGCTAAATCTAATCATAGTTCTAAAGAGAATTTTTTCAAAAGAACAACTCTCTTAAGAACAAAGGACTACTTATTATTGCAAGAAATTGATGTAAAAGGTTCTGTCATATGCTAAGCTCCATTATTCTCAGTTTACTAAATCTTGTATCTTATCTCAGATGTTAGGCTCTAGAGACTGTTGAAAAATCTTCAGCGCTGTTAACTAAGGTAGGTCTATTATTCCATCTCTCATTCATGGGACTGATCTTATTACCTCTCCTAAGTCAGAACTATTTGTAAAAAACTTTTTTAACTCGACTCTCAAATCTTATGGCCATTGTCTTCCCTCCATTCCAATTAAACAAGTTAACCTATTGTTAGACATTCAAATCACTCCAGGTTCCGTTGCTAAAGTCATATCTTGATTAAACTCTTCTATGGCTTGTGGTCCAGACAACATTCCTGTAATAGTCTTACAAAGTTGTTCTCCAGAACTCTCTTCAATTCTTTCCAAACTATTTAATAAGTGCTTGACTGAGACTTGTTTTCCTGCCTGCTGGAAATTGGCATCTGTTGTTCCAATTTTTAAAATCTCCGGTGAACATTCGGGCCCCTCCAATTATGGCCTGATCAGTCTTCTTTCTGTTATTAGCAAGGTCTTTGAGTCTTTGATAAACAAATTTCTCACATCTCATTATCAAATAACTTACTGTCAGACAATCAATATGGTTTTTGATCCTCTAGCTCTACGGCTGGCTTGCTAACTGCTGTGACTAAAAGATTTTATTGTGCATTAAATGGAGGCAGAGAGGCTAGGGCTATTGCTCTTGACATATCTAAGGTTTTCGACAAAGTTTGGCATGCTGGTCTTCTCCATAAGCTTTATTCATGTGGTGCATCTGAGAATGCACCACATGAATAAAGCATAAATAAATATCTTACATCTAAAGTAGCTCTTTTTGCTGATGACTCAACTTTATACTTCTGTCTTGACAAAAAGTCTTCTCTTTTCAATCGCTTAGAACAGGCAACCGATCTCGAATCTGATCTCACTTCTGTTACAGATTAGGGCTCACAGTGGCTTGTAAATTTTAACTCCAACAAAACTCAGTTATTTACTGCAAATAATTATCACAAAACTTTAAACATTCCTATATTAATGAATGGTAACCCTCTTACTGAGTCCTCTTTTTACTAGTGACCTTTCTTGAAAACCATATATACAATTGATTGCTATACTAGCATCTGCTAAGGTTGCTTCTCTTTATCGTGCTCGCCCTTTTCTCCATTCTCTACCTCTACAAATCTCTTACTTGTTTCTGTATGGAATACTGTCGTCGTATATGGGCTGGTTCTTCTAATGCTCTTTCTCTTTTAGACAAGGTATAAAATAAAGGTATAAAGGTATAAATATAAACGCATTATAAACGTAGTTGGACCTGCTCTATTTGCTAAGCTTGAGCCTCTTTCTCATTGTGGTAAAGTTGCGTCTACAAATACTTCTGCTCAAAGAAGCTATCATCTCTAGTTCCATCAACTAAAACTCATTCTCGCTTGACTTGTCATTAAGCAAAGTCTCATTCTTTTACTGTATCTGTCCCTGCATGCTCTAAAAACTTTTATTCATCTAGTTTTTTCCCCTGTACCTCAACCCTTTGGAACTCTCTTCCATCTTCATGTTTTCCTGACTCATACAACCTTCAACTTTTTAAGTCTTCTGTCAACCTTTTCTACTAACTCCCAACTTAATAGTGGTTGCTTGCAGCCTTGTTAGGAGTGAATCAGAATAAAAGCAAAGAAAAAAAAATAAAAAAACTTCAAGTTAAAATGACAATATGTAGAACAGATATTAAAAATATTTCCCAATCAAGTTTAAAAAAATGTTTAAATCCTGAAATTACAGACAAATTTAGATGATGAAGACTTTAAGTATTGCAATTCTTTGCCAAAATAAACATCAAATAGCAAATAGATACATATCTCTACTCTCTACAATAGGTCAAATGGCTATAATTGCATCATAAATGCAGGGAATAGAAATTTAAATAATTTTTCACTATTAGAATCAAGTTAAAAAAGGCATAGTAAAATGATCTTAATGGATGAAGGATTTAAAATAAAGGTAACTTTTATCTTTAAGGCTAAACATATATCTCTGACTCAATATTTCTAAATCAAGGCGAAAATGTGGAAAGGTTGGCAGTTATTTTGAGTTCACTAGACCACTATGTACCTTAATGTACCTCGATGTAGCTTAAGGGATTAGTTTTTTTTTTACAACTATTTTTTTTTAATTGTATGAAATTATTTTTATGAATATTTTTTTAAGTTTATAAGGTTTTACAGTTATGCAGTTGAGCTTTACAGCAAAACATTTTCCCAGAGGTACCTTTGCCAGTTGACAGTCATTTGTTTAGACGGATTTATTATGGGATATCATTTTGATAAAAATATTTAATGAATATTTGAACATTTTTCTCATCATGTTGTAGAATATTTATAAGTGATAGATTATATTATTAGATTACATATTTGTAAATTTGAATTTTTTATTTACTTTTTATTTTGGTTTTAATAAATAAAAGGCAGATTTACATAAAGTTCATATGTAGGTATGTAGTTATATTTTTTTGAGACTAGCGGAACCAGTTGAATTTTTTTTTTATAAGAATGTATATACTTTTCTCTATGTACTCATGATGTTCTCTATATACCCAGAAATCAAATGATGATTTTCGAAAGTATTGTAGGAATGGCTAATATATGTGTGTGTGTATATATATATATATATATATATATATATATATATATATATATATATATATATATGGCTCTCACTATATGAGCCGAAATATCAAGTGAAAAAAGAAATAAATAGTATGATACTCTATATGATGTTTTAATGCTTATAATATATGTATATATTTTTTGTCAGTCTTAAAGTGATTGAGGTCGGCAAAAAATTGTCGACCTTGTTTCTATGTTTTATGGTAGACCTTTGTATTGAATTTTTTTTTGCCAAACTCTAAAAGATTGAGGTCGGCAAATTATTGCTGACCTCATTTTTTTCTTATTCCAAGGGTTGATCTTTAATTGTACTATTTTTTACCTAGGAGAAATCAGTATCTCGGAAACGAAGAAAAATACTTAATGAAATTTATCAGACAGAAAGAACTTATTTCCATCATTTGACATTGTTGACCACTGTATGAAGTTTTGCTATTATAATTAATTAATAACGATTTTTATATGTATATATATATATATTTATATGTATATATATATATATATATATATATATATATATATATATATATATATATATATATATATATATATATGTATATACATACAAGTACAAATAATTAATAAATAATTAATAAGTTGAGCTTCATATATAAGAAGTAAATTATAAATAACATAAATAACACATTAACTTTCATTTTTATGGCATTTGTAAACATGCTGATCAAATTTTTTCAAACCAATGTTCTGCACGGATGGACTGTAAATTTGATTTAAATCTGAGGTTGTTAATTTTTTAATGTATTTTGTTTTTCCATCACATCCATTAGATGAAAGAAAATAAAAAATGTTTTTAGAAATACATAACATAAAAGTTATAATGTTTCCAACCTAATGAAATGATTGACAGATTGAACGTAGTACATAACTAGAAACATTCTATGTAATTTTTAAAACCCTGCTTGTTAATCAAGGCTGGTTCTCTAATAAAACTATATATTAATTGTTCTCAAAATACTATTTTCTTTATAAAATATTGCAATGGTCTTTAGTTATTCAAGTTGACACTCTTAAAAACAACATATCAGTAATTTTTATCATGGTGCATTTATTAAAGTTTTTTACTTCTAATTTTTTGATTTTTACGAGTTGTAGTTTAGTAGTAGGATATCTTAAAGAAATTATTTCTTAAAATTTTACCTATTTTCTCAATAAAATCAAATGTGAAAATATTTAAAACAATTTCAAAAGGTATATAGACAATGCTTTTTTTTTTGTTTTACCTAAATCAATAAATGTTAACTTACTGTTAAAATGTCTTATTAAATATTAAATATACAGAAGAACAATTGAAATTTCATATACGAAAACCATTTTGTACTAATTTTACTACATATTTTATTGCTGATGTATTTTTTATTTTATTTGAACGCGCTAAAAACTGTTTAATCATTAGATAAACTGTTTAATCATTAGATAAACTGTTTAATCATTAGATAAACTGTTTAATCATTAGAGACTTGTAATGGCTATTTGTGATTTTTTCATGATTTAATACAATATTTATTGCATATATAAGGGAAAATACTGGAGTTTTGGTGTTTCTGAAAAATTGTTTTTTTTTTCTTGGATCCCAAAATATTTTTTCTAAGAGTTATTTTATGAAAGTATGGATCATTATGTATTACAGGGTATCAAGTCAAAGAAGATAAAAAAAATGTTTATTGTTAAGTAAATTTACAATTCTTTAGGCAAAATTTTGATTCAAAGAAGAAGGAAATAGGAAAAATCCTGAAAAATGAGAATTTTTTTAAAGTCAAAATCAGTTTTTCCTTTTTATTAAGATTGAAGGTGTTATGCTAGAACTCTGTACTGTTAATTTTTTTTTTAGTTATTCAATCTTAAATTTCAAATTCTTTTTTTTTTCTAATTTTTTTCTTATTTTTGTTTTTCTTTTTAATTATTTTATTATTTATCCTTATTAGCTTTTCCTTGATCCTATCAAAGTCTCTATGGTATTATCATCAAAAGTTATAGATGGTATTTTTTCGAATATCGAAGCTATTCATTCTGTCAGTGCTAATTTACTTGAACAAATGGATGAGAATGGTGTTCTTTGTGCTCTGCTAAAACTTGCACCCTACATGAAACTTTACTCTTTATATGCAAATAATTTTGAAAATGCAGAAAGATTGTTGACTGTAAGTTTTTAATGCTTCATTTAAATTATTAATGCACAATAAATAAAGTTGATATTTAATTAAAAGTCAGTGATATTTAAGTAAAAAGGTGGCATAATATATAATAAATATTTATAATAAATATTTAGTATTTTTTTTGAAAGTATTTTTTTCAAAAAAGATATTTAATATTTCTTTTTTAGGAATGGCAAAATAAAAGTCCAGATTTTGCAAGACTTTTACAATTTCAAGAAAGTTTAGAAGAGATGCAAAATCTGAGAATGCGTGCTTTATTAATCACTCCTGTTCAAAGGGTACCAAGGTAGTTTTAATTTCTCTTAGTTTACAAATATTGAATTTATAATAGTAGTGCAATTAGATGGTTGCCAAGACCATTTATTCAATGCATCGGCATCAACATTGGTCTTGGTAACCATGGGCCAATGCTGATTGTTTTAAAAACCAATTTATTTTTATGTTTCTATATTGTATGCAAAAATATAGATATTCCATAAGCAAAAATGCATAAATAAGCCTAGGTTATTATTTAGACATATCTGCAACCACTCCCAATGGGCATGGGATGTAAAAAAGAGGTCTTTTCACTATCTTTTGAACATTTCGGACATGTTTGAATGTTCAAAAGATGTCTTTTATAGATTCTTTGCTCACCAGGACTTATTCTTTAAATACTTTTTAAACTGTTTTTTATCAGGGATGTAAATAGTTCAAAAAGTATTTAAAGAATAAGTCCTGGTGATAAGGAGCAACCTGAATTTAGTGTCTTTTTATAATATAGAAAAGCAATTATATGACTTATGGATCCAAACACAATAATAATAATAATGATAATAAGTTTAAAATCAAGCAATGTACATGTATAAAAAAAATTTCTACCAGATATTTCTCTCTTTGATATTTTTATTTTGCAAAATTTACAAATTGCTTTGAACGTTTATTTTTATCTATATTAAATAGCCTATTGGCCTATTTTGATATTTATTAGACTATTTTAGCAAATAAGCAAGCATTAAAATTGACCGTTAACATTATATTTAAAAAAAAATCCTAATTCACCTATTAGTAAAAAAGAAAAGTGTACAAAATTAATTTATGGCAGTTTCAGCCTGTACCAATCGACATTGTTGGCATCGACCTAAAGTTGGCATCCCTAGGTGTAACATAAGTATGAAAGATCGATATTAATTATTAACTATTGTAAAGTTTTTTCATTACTCTATTGATTTTTATATTTGTTTATAATTCAAACAATTCCTATTGCTATCATTCTAATAATATTAGGGAAAGTTGTGTCATTTTAATGTTAATAACAATTTTAACATATTAGTGTTAATTGTTGTTTTGTAAAAGATTTATTTTTTTAATAACTTTTGAGAAAGAAATTTAAACTTTTTTTCTAACTTATAATTTAGATATCGTTTACTATTATGTAGTCTTCTTGAACATACACCAACTTATGATCCTGATTATTTGAAACTAAAAGGTATATGGTTTTTATCAAATTTCTAAATTGACTATGAAACAATTTAAAGGTTCTGTGTGTTATTTTGATTACCAACAAAAATTCTGTGAAACACTCCCTTTACTGTGTGTTATCTTACATTATTATGTTTAAGCATTCACATTTTTTTTAGAAGATGTAATCCATTATTTTAGAAACTGCTGATTTCATTCAAATTTCATTATATAGATTTTTAAAAAATATTTCATCAAAATATATCTTCAAATGTTACTGAAGATATCATTCTAAAGAGTATTCTAATTTTAATTAAAGATTTTTTTTTACTGTTTTTAATAAAAGTAAGAAAAATTCATGTATTTTTTGATTATTTCAAAGCATAATAATGATTTAAAATTTAATTAGTTAAATAACTTTCATCATAAATAATGTAAAAAAAAGTAAATATGCAATTTATGTAATTTATTGCATAAATTATTTAATTAATTAGCAAATAAATTATTTAGCAAATAAACTATAATATACTTTATCTTTGAATACTTAACTTTTTATTTATTTAATTTTTTTAGATACAAAATGCTTTTTTGATTTTCTTTTTAATATATTTTATTAAATATTGTATAAAAGGTATAAAATAATAGTTACTTCAAATGGTACACACTAAAAATGTGTCTGTTCTTATCATCAAAGATTTCGGTTTTATAGGCATTTGATTCAAATACAATGATTTGATAAATCTTTGGTAAATGCTTATTAAAGCTGTTTACACTTCCCCAACATCTTTTTGAATCATGCCAGCTAATAAGTAAGATAATAAGTATGATTGTTTTTTAATTGGTATGCATTTCTTAGGATAGAATAGACTTGTTAGAAAAATATCACTAGGCATATTTATAAAATATGGTTGTGTAGTGATTGGTTTCTTTAATTTCCTTGCTCTAAAAAAATTTTTTTTTGTATAAAATAATAAGTTTTGATATGTTGATTATTGTTGGTTTAAGATTTTAATATCTTTACTTCAAATATTCTAAATTATTTAAATTAAATTTAATTTTAACGACTATTTTGTTTAATTCTTAGAATAGTGTGAAAATTAGCTAAATTTAAGGCTTAGTGTTATATTTCCGAGGTGTTCAAACAGAAATATTTTTCTTCAAGTTCAAAGACTTTTAATTATTTTAAAAAATCTAATAGAAATAATAGTATAGTGTTGCTTTGTTAATGTTAAGAAATTGACAAGTTATTAAATTAATTAACATATGAACTCTTAAAAAAGCAACAAAATATACTTCTTCCATGATAATTTTTGCACTTACATTGCAAAGTCGATGCATCAAAAATTATTGGAGCTTGGCAGGAAAGTGACGTTTACTCTACATGCCTGACCTAACGATTGTTTCAATCACATAATTAACAGCTTGCGCAATGAAAAATTTGGTGACAAGGAGGCACGCC
Source organism: Hydra vulgaris (assembly GCF_038396675.1). Taxonomy (NCBI): domain Eukaryota; kingdom Metazoa; phylum Cnidaria; class Hydrozoa; order Anthoathecata; family Hydridae; genus Hydra; species Hydra vulgaris. The sequence continues at coordinate 19,769,472 of NC_088921.1, read as the reverse complement.
AAACAGTAACTCCATCATTTTTATAATTCAATGCCTAAAGAGTTCTACACCAACAGAATTGGTTCTTTGCCTTGGCTTTATCAAGAGGTCATAGAAAATGATATATTATTGCATATATTATTGAAAATTCGTTATTGAATTAAATAAAATAATAAATATTTTTGAAAAAATTTGCTTTATAACCAAACCAATATATATATTAATATAATTATTATGTAACAAGTTGAAATTTATTTTAAGAAGCCTACGATGAAATAAGTAAAGTTGCTACACATATCAATGAATGTATTCGTCAGCATGAAAACTTTCAAAAAATGTTGGCAATACAGAAGAGCTTCAGTGGAGATAATGCTCCAAAAGTATTGGCACCAGGTAAAAATGTAGTTTATAATAAGCTTTAATTTACTAAATTGTTGAGCTTTGTAACCCAATTTAATAAAAATCAAATCGTCATTTAAATAATTATTTTTTATTTTAATTAAAAAATAATAAATAAAAAACAATAAATTTAAAAACCCTGCTTTTATTTTTATTTCAAATTGATTTTATTTCTTAGGAAGATTTTTTCTTAAGGAGGGGCCAGTTATCAAGGTAATTTTTTATAAACGTTTTTGTTTTTTTTAAATCTTATGTGTTCATTTGTATTCATTTGTATACTGGATTTGTTTTTGTTTTTCGATTGATGTTTATTTTTTAATTTTTTTTGCATTTTTGTGATACTAAATGATATTTAATGTCAATTAATATCTTTTGCAAAGTTCCACTGTTTTATTATGTAGATATATTGTTCTGTATTAAAAATGGTCAGACTAATGTTTTTAACTAAATCATGTACTGCTTTTTGGTTTTAAAAGCAAAGAGTTTAAAAAAGATCCTCTGTAAAATAAAATAATTCTTAAGCATCAAATTCTTCTTTAAGGCAATAATTGTTATTAACTTCATTTGGATCAGCTGTCATAAGCATAAGGATATTTGCAGGAGTTAGAAGTCAGAGCAACTGATTACTGGAGATCTGTATAATGGATTATAGCATTCTTTTCTGTTTATTAACATTCTGTTATGTTCAAGTTTTTTTAGCAGTTTGTTGAATCTGTCCATAGACTCTTGGTTTGAATAAGTTTAAAGACCTTTTTAATACTTTAAATGTTTTTCTTCAACTGCTAAAAAAAGAGAGGCAAAAGGAGTTTTTTTGTAAAAAAATCTTGTAAAAAGGTTTGTGATGCACCAGATATGCTTTGCTATTCTAGTTAAAGACCATGGCAAACCCTGTTGATTTCTGTAAAAAGTCACTTAAAGGTTGACTTTAAGGTGAGAAAATTTATTAGCAATTTTTAGGCTAAACCTGTAACATAGGTTGTTTGGCTGTAAATTACTCATGTTGTATATCAAGTCAATAGTTTATGTTAAATAAGTATGAAAAGAAATATGGCTGTTCAGGTTTTGTTACAGCATAGCATTTTTTTTTATTCATTTGGACCAAGATATTTTTAAAAACCAGGAAATTGTTGTTATTTGTTGCACTTTTTGTTTTGTGTATCATTAAAACTTCATACTGTTGTGCTCTCCACTGATTTTTTAAAACCATTTGATAAAATTCCTAACAAAGCATTGACACTGAAGTTTGTCTTTTATTTTGGATTAAAGATGAACTTGTATTTGAATTATTTCTTTCTAACATAACAGTGTGCACTCCTTAGAAATAAACTGTGTTCACTCCTTAGAAATGCTGCCTTATACTGAGAACAAGTGTCTATTTGTATTTTTTGCCAGTTTTCAAATCACAAGTAGCAAAACCAAAATGATATGAAAGCTACAACTTGCAGGAAATTCATTTACATCAAAATCGAAACTGAGATCAATTATTTTTTAATTTTCTAATAGTTTTTCTAATTTTAGTTTAGTTTTTTACATTTCTATATATAATAACAAAATATAAAAATTTATAACATTATTATCTTATTTTTAAATAAAAAAATATATAAAGTTATTATAGTTATATCCTATGTTCCTCATTCTATGATTATATTCTATTTTTACTATGAATATATTTCTTAAAAATTAAATTTTATTTAGAAAAAGTCTAATTTCAGATAACAGATCGTGGTAACTCTAAAGAACGCACTCTTTTTTTGTTCAGCGACATACTAATAGTGGCTAGAAAAGAATCATCAAGGTACCATATTTAGTATTAAATTAATTTTTTTTGTAGATTTATATTATTTACTATTTTTCAAAATATATTTTTATGAATTTATTTTTCTTCTTTGTTATAGAATTAAAAAATAAAAGTTATAAATACTAAAGAAACAAGTTTTGAAACACTAAAACAAGTTGTTTTTTTGTTTTTTTTTCAATACTGTTAAACATCTACAATCATTAAAAATGTAAAATCTCTCTTCTTCAATCCATCTACATTAACATCCTTTATATGCATTTAATGAAATAATTCAGTAGCTCTTCATGAGCATTTAAATTTCAAGGTTTGTAAATGAACTTTCTTTGTTAACAATGAACTTCCTTTGTTATTAATGAACTTTCTTTGTTAGTACATGATGAATTGTTTATAAATAAGTTTCCTTTGTTAGTGCACAAATTCTTAATTTTATCAATTATTTTTTAGCTTTTAACTTAATGCAAATTAATTTAAAAATAGAATAAAACATGCTGAGCTTTTAAAGTTAAAAGTTTTCTATGTTTAACTTTATTTTGAACATTTCCTAAAATAGTTATGTGTATTGTCAATTTGCGACATGTTTTATTAAATGACATGTTATATTAAATGACATATTTTTTTAATGCTCTTATTTCTTGCCTGGATTCTATAAGATATTATAATATTTAATTATTATTATGATCATTGCTTGAATTTTTTTGAGTTAAAAAAAGGATTTTTACTTTAGTTTATAGTATACATGTATACTCCAACCCACGCAAGTGTGAAATCAAGGATGCTAAAACTTGTAACCAGTTTAAAAAAAATTCTATTTGTTTACTTTATTATTATCAAAAAATTCTAAAATTAAGTTCTAAATATATGGAAGTTGATGTAAGCTAATTTATTATTTCCTCTACTGATCTGGTCTGGTTTATAAAAGAAAAATATTGCATTAATTTGAATTAATTTGAGAAATAAAATCAGTTTAAGAAAAATATTTTTTAGATAAGTTATATTAAATAATCAAAAATGCACAATGGTTTTGATTGATAGAATCAACATATTTTTAAGATTAAAACAATTTTAAGTTTGAAATAAAACGTTTTCTTGACATTCAAGATGATAAGATATGCAGCAAGTTTATGATTGGTGTGGAATACATTGTTTTGAGACCATATCAGTTAATGAAAAAATTTTTCTTTTATAAATTTAAGTTAGAAACGATTAAAAAATAATAATAGTAACAGATTGCTCTTGACATATCTAAAGGTTTAGATGAAGTTAGACATGCTGGTCTTCTCCATAATCTTGCTTCATACTGTGTATCTGGGAAAGTTTTTGAGATCATCAAATCATTTCTTTTTAACCGTTTTATTAAAATCATCCCTTTGGGCTTAAAGTCTTCTTCATTTGCAGTAACTTCTTTGGGTACCTCAGAGTTTTATCCTTGGCCCTGTTTTTTTTTTTATCTACATTAATGATCTTCTTGAAAACCTTTCATTTAAAGTAGCTCTATTTGCTGATGACTAAACTTTATATTCTTGTCTTGACAAAAAGTTCTTTCTTTTCAAAGTGAGATTAAAAGTTCTTTTGATCTCACTTCTGTAACTAATTGGGGCTTGCAGTGGCTTTTAAATTTTTAAAGTAAACTCTAAAAAAACATAGTTCTTTACTGCAAACAACTATCGTAGTGCTGTTGATATCCCTATATTGATGATTAGCTACCCTCTCATTAAGTCTGTTTCTGTACGTTATTTTGGATTATGGTTCACTACTGACTTCTCATGGAAACCATATATACAATTGATTGCAAACATTGCATCTGCTAAGGTTGCTTCTTTTTATCTTGATCACCATTTAATTAATTCCATTCTCTACTTCTACACATCTCTTATTTGTCCCTGTATGGAATACTGTTGTCATATTTGAGCTGATTCTTCTAATGGTGGACTTTCTCTTTTAGACAAGACTAAATTTGGCACCTTCTTTACATTTTCTGTCCAGCTTTTCTTGTCTTTCTGTATTTGATTTTCCGATTCTTTTTTCAGCAATAGAATTGTTGAAGTATTTGGGAATTGTTAATAAAATCTACAGCTTCTTCTTCTTCGAGTTCATTTCTTCGTCTTCATTTCTTTCAATTGTATAAACTCTTATCAATATTTTTTTTATTTCTTGACGCATAACGGTTTTTTTGGCATTAAAAAAGTATTTTTATTTTTTTAAATTTCTTGTTTATATTTTTTAGGATTTTGTAAGTAAACTAATAGTCCATTTAAATTCTTATTATGACATTGTGTAAACCTCTCACCAAGTGCCGCGGCTAAATCTATGCTCAAAAGTGATGATTGCTTTTGTAATTTATCTAACATAAATTGAAAAGTTGTTTCCGCAGTGACAAGGTTCGATTCTCTCCTGCATAATAGTTTGAGACCAAGATTTAGTGGTGCCAGGCAAATAATTAGGTCATTGATTTGGGACCATTCTTCTTGGGTGAAACGAATTTCTGACCCAACATCAGTGAAGGCTTTTTCATTACACACTTTTAGTCTATGAAATCTTTCTAACATATCGAACATACTGTTCCACCTAGTTTTACAATCAAGAATCAATATAAGCTTTTTCCGTGTTCTTGTAGGATATACTTCTGTAAATATGTATCATTTTTGACAGGAATTTTTTTAAATATATTCACAACCTTTCTCATTTCAACCTTTTTTCATGAGATCTTTGTAATTGCTAACCAATTTAGCAGATGGTCGGTCCAAAATTATTGTCAAACCATATTTTTTATTTATAACTTCATCATCATCAGTGTTACCATATTCATCTTCTTCACAACTTTCATATGTAGTAAATGATTCTTCGACTTCTCTGTTGTTTTTCTTGTATAAGATATCAATAACTGCAAGTTGCATTCCATGAGCATAACATAGTTGTTGATAACAAGATATCATTTTACCGACTTTTACCATCATACTTGCTCCATCTGTGGTCATGGCGATAATGACTTTTTGGAGGTCAATACCGAAGCTATTTAGCCTTCCTGCAACTAATTTGGTGCAATATTCTGCATTACATGATCCATGGATTCCAATCAATCCAAGATTAAAGTGTTTCACCTCCATATATACATTTAAGTTTAAGTATCTCTGACTATTTTGTGATGTCCATTCGTCAAACGTTATTGAAAACTTTTGATTTTGCTTTTTTAGTGATATGAATTTTTGCATTATATCGGCTTTTACAAAATCTGAGAATTTAACTACCATCGATTTTATATAGGCGAAGTAGGGAGTTGGAAACCACTCTTTGAAAACAAATACTGCAAATCTGAAGATGTACAAAAACAATTAAATGTAAAGTCATCTTTAGCAACCATGTGCAATACCATTTTTTCCATAGAAATTTCTTTAACGAAAAATGTGTTAATTGTTTTGATCTTTTTTGATAGAATTACTTCTACGTCTTAGCAGTGGTGTATATTTAAGGCTATAGTTCAACTGATTCATGCTGTTTTGAAGTTGAAGCTCCATCTTGTTGTAAAACGTTTGATTTTAAATTGGTGCCATGTTTAGTTTTTAATTGGATTAATAACCCTTTAGTTAAACTTTGACTAATTTTTAAAAAAGCTGAACATAACATGCACTTCACATTTTCTTCTTTATCACTTCTTTTAAAATAATTCCATATAGTTTTAATTTGCGACATGCTTAGTTGGTACTTTTGTTTTAAAATCTTGATGTAAATAATTTTTAAAGTCTTTTTAAAAAGTAGTTTTTAAGAGGATATTTTTTATTATTATGCACGCACCTTTTCAATTTCACGCTTTCAACATAATCATTAACAAAAATTTCAACATAATCTTTAACTAAACAAAAAAAAATTTGAACGAGTTCGACTAATGTATTGCTAAATAATTGTTTATTTTTGAATGATTTTTTTATATTTATAGCTAAGAAAAATATTTTAATAACTGAAGATATATATATATATATATTTATATATACATATATTTATATATATATATATATATATATATATATATATATATATATATATATATATATATATATATATATATATATATATATATATATATATATTAGAAGTAAAAATAAAAATGTTGATAAACTTAGACAGCTTCTGATAAATTGGTATTACTTATTTAATAAATAACACATTGTTTCTCTTACAGTTAATAAAACATTTCAAGTAATCCTGACTCAGTATCGTCGTATCTGCATATAGTATAGAATTTTCTCAGTATACACTTCGTTGTGCATTGTATGACTAGTAAATTTTTAAATAGATTTGTTTTACAAATACATTTAACACTTTTAATTTGATATCTTTTTTGTCTTTTTTGTTCAAAAGAATTGACTTTTTTTGTTTTAAAGCAATAATTTCAAAATCCAGCGGATCCCGCAGTAGTTTTTGTCGGATCTTGCATGCGCTAAATTAATGCAGGATCCCACTATGCGAGATTGCAATCCCTATCTAGAAGCGCATTTTAAACGTAGTTGTTGCTGCTCTATCTATCAAGTTTGAGCCTCTCCCCATTGTCGTAAAGTTGCATCTCTTTCTCTTTTTTTCAAATACTATCATGATTACTGCTTAAAGGAGCTATTATCGCTAATTCCAACAACTAAAACTCGTTCTCTCTTGACTCATTATTCAGCAAAGTCTCACCTTTTTACTGTATTTATCCCTGTGTGCTCTAAATACTTTTTCTAATTTTTTCCCCCATTCTTTAATTCTTTGAAACTGTGTCCCTTTTCATATTTTCCTGACTCATACAACCTAAAACTTTTCAAGTCTTCTGTCAACCGTTTCCTTGCACTTTAACTAATTTCTTAATAGTGGTTGCTTGCAGTCTTGTTGGGAGTAAATTACTAGTTTTACCTATATATAGGTATATGCGAAAGTGGTGTAGGGGTAGAGCGCTTGCCTTATAAGTGAGAAGCTCTAAGTTTGATCCCCACCACGCCCCTGGTAGTACCGGGTTTAACTTGTTTCTCCGCACAGCAGTCTTGTTCATCGAGTTTCGTGTTTCAGAGTTATAGAGTTGAGAAAGGGTTGTAACGACAAAAAAAAGAGTATAAATAATTGACGAAAAAAAAGAATCAGTACATCTGATATGTACTAATTGAGACTTTTAGATCAAACTCCTAATCAGAACATAGCAGATACATGTTCTGATTATATCCAGTTGTATCAGAAGGACTTATAAACAAGTAATTTTCTTTTCATGGAGGAAATGTAGAACATTGTAGTTAAATTATAAATTGTGTCCATCTGCTAGCATTGCAACAGTTGTTGAATGTACTCTTCTGACAAATATATATCAAACTTTTTGTTCAAGTCCAATAAAGAATAATGATCCTGGCTTCCTTTTTCAGTAGACTATTTAACTAAATTTTTTATATTTTTGACAGCTGTTTTTGGAACCATATGAGTAGTGATATCTTTACCTGCAAAAATGAAACTTGTGAAACAGAAGTTTTACCTGAAATGTTGAAGTATATATAAAAAATTTAAAATGTAATAATATTTTTACTCACGGTTAAACTTATACCTGTCCACCTGGTAATGATAAAAATATTATTCACTAACATTTACATGATTAACTAACATTTCCACAGTAATAAAAACATCTGGATTGTTGTAAATAAATGTAAATTACTGTATTGGTGTTATTGCTTACACAAATAATTTTTGTTATTATTACCAGCCAATGAATATTACTATTTACACAAACATTTTTTTTATTATTACCTACCAATGAAACATCTGGACATATTGATTCACGGTTCTTGCTAATTAGGGCTAATCTAAGACATTTATCTACTTATTATTTTAATTATAGAGCATATAAGCAAATAAAATACAAAAAGATATAAATTATTCCAGTAATAATGATACATTATTTATTATATTCTTACCTAAATGTGCCATTCCTCTTTCCTTTGCTGTCAAAACTCGTAGATGCTGCTTTTTGATATTAACAATTTTTCCATCTAAGCTCCGATCAATGGTGCCTTGATCTTTGATAAAAGAAAACATACCAATTTACAAGGCAGCGTAGCCTCTTTTGTTGTGCTCTTTGCACCAAGACACAGCTTGTTGAATCTGACATTTTTTTATATTTATTTTTTTCCTCTGGACTTTTGCCCCTGCCTTTGGATTTGGTTTTCACCAACAAAAGGTACATTTTTCACTTTTATTATAAATTTTGGTTTCACCATTGCAAAATTATTTATAATACTTTTAACTATAAAATTTATATAATATAAAACAATTGTGTGCATACGTTAATAATACATCTGCTAAATAAAAATATATCTGAATGTCTTATATGTTAAATTAGCAAGAAGTTTTGTTTAATAAAAGTCTCTCTGATTACATCATATTAGAGTTTACCATAGAAGTTTTAGTTTGACGGGTTTATTTTGTAGTTTTTAAAGGTTTTGTTAATGTCTTTTTGTTTATAATGAGTTTACAATAATGTGTGTACAAATACTATGGCCCAAAAACATTTTTACAATGTTTACAAAATTTTGAGTGAATCTGATGAACAACTCTAAATTATTAGCCAAAAACCTGTTTGTGGTATTAAAAGAGTAACAACCTAAAAAAAAAGCAAATTTTCTTTGAATCACAAAACCTTACTAAAAACAATAGATAAAAAATTATGGCCAGGGAGGACAATCGTATTAAATTGTTTTTAAGTACAGAAAGTTTCAGCACATCAGAAGTTCCAATTTTCGGTTATAGGTTTATCTATCTTTTTTTGTAGTTTTTAACATCTACCTACATGTATATTATTAACGTGTACCTACCTGTATATTATTAACGTGTACCTACTTGTATATTATTTTATTATAATTAAAAATTTGGTGTCCTCCTTTGGTCGTATCTTGATTTAAGTATTTGTATTTTGACATATCAATCACTTATTTTTTAACTGTTACAATTACTTTTAATTGTTTTTTATTTTTACTTTTTAATTTTACTATTATTTTAATTTACATTGTTATTATTGTTTATTTGTTATTTTTGTCGGCATCACTTTTTAATATTTTGTTCTACATAATTATACTTTCTAAAATTCTTTTTTTAGACATGACTCTACACAAAATCAATTCTTTAGTCAGTATTTTTACAAGACCTTTTTTAAAAAACCCATTCTAAAGTTGTTCTTATCAAATGGTTAATCAATAGTACGTTTTAAATCTATTGCAGTAAAGTTAGGTTTCACTTCAAAATTACCAATCTTTTTAACATATTTTAAAGAAACACGTATCCATCTTGACTAATCTCAAAATGACGTAGCCCCAATTTAAGTAAAATTAACACAAATATTCCATCACAATCAAAAATCAAAGAACCATTGACTTATTTGAAACTAACTTCTTTGGTAAAAATCTGATTCAACTAAAAACAGACTGAATTCAATTGCTAAAAGATATTGTTGTTTCATAAATGTTAGTATTTACCTCACCTAAAATTTTCACACTTAATTCTTTTAAACTAAAGATCCTATTACCCTAGAAATCAAATTGTATTCTAAAGGTTATTCTAAAGTTGCATATTTTGTGCTTAAAAGATGTTTTGGACATTAAAAACAAATTTAGCTGATAGTTCTAACATATATCAAGAGATTAAATGTCTATAAATGCATACTACATAAATGACTATATATGCGAGAAGAATAAATAAGTAATCAGGTAATACGTATAAATGTCATTTATACTCATTTCCTTATTACTTATTTATTATTATCATTATTCTTGTTTGTCATTTGTCCTCAACATTTGTTATTATTTATGTCATTAAACAAAAACATGTGATAACATGCAATAATGTATACATATGATAAGTACACAGAATTTAATTTAAATTACTATTAATATAATATTATAGAATATTACTATTCATTAAACAAAGTTTAACAAATAGTAATTTTTAATATTAATTTGTTTAATGAAAAGTTTAATGAATGGTAATATTAGTTATTGGGTTGAGTACAATTTTAGACCAAAGATGAATATTGTTAAACTTCGGTATTGAAGTTAAACGAATTACATTTCATTATTTGCTATTCGATTAATGAAAACGCTATTTACCAACGCCTAATATCAAATTGTATCAGCTGGTTAAAAAATGCAGGAAAAAATGTTTTTGTATAAGTATGTATAATTATATTTTATAGAAGAATTCTTTTTGTTTGATTTAGTTTTAATAAATATTAGATTAATCATTAAATTATAAAATATTTATTTTATTATTAGAAAGCTATCAAAATTTGTACAATTAAAAATGTTAAGATAAACATTTTAAAATTTTCCTCATTTGGAATATAAAAAACAAGACTTTCATTTGAATGTGAAAACTGTTAATAAACTGTAAAACTGTAAGCTTGAAAAATATCTAGATTAATATTAATGCTAAACTTAATAGTAGTAGTAGTGATAGTGTTCACTTTTTTTGATACAGGTGTTTGACACAGTACTCCTGGCAGGCATTAAAGTCGGGTTAATGGCGAGGAAGAGCCTCTCAGCTCATTTTGTAAATGACACATATATTTACATATATATATAAATATATATGTAAAAACAATATATCATTTAAAATTATGCAAATGTAAAAATTACATTTGTAAAGCATTGCGTACTAAAGTCTTTAAGTGTAAACATCTTTAGCAAAAGTTGAGCATGTGCGACGATTGTCTTTTATATACTTATAATATAAGAAAACTTTACAAATTTTAATTTAACAATTAGAAGTCTTTTTTGCTATATATTTTTTTGCTATAAAAATATATAATGGCAAAAAAATGTATAATGGCAAAGGGTGGTTTTGAACATCCGGAAACAACACTGAGGACAGCATACTAAACTAATGAGCAATCAAACTCTTAAGTGGAAAATAAACTATTTTATGAATCTATGTGTATAAAACCAAGTGTATAAAACTTTTCAATTGGTTCTCTAAATTACAGCTTAATTGCATATGTAAATAATATAATAATAAACAAATAAGTTATATGTAAATATAAAAAATCCACTTATATATTATTATGTACAAACAACTTTTAGTGTAAGCGTTAGTATGTTAAGTTGAGTTTTGTGAATAAAAAATTAATTTTTTAAAAACTTCTTCTTTCCTTAAACTTTTTTGTTTAAAAAAAAAGTCTTTTTTCCTTAAACTGTTTTGTTTTGTATTTAAAAAAGCGACAAGATTGAAAAAATCAAAAGTTTTATGATGATAGCTATCAATGGGGTGAGAGCTTTCAATATCATGTGATAGCTATCAATGGGGTGAGAGCTTTCGGTATCATGTTATAGCTATCAATGGGGTGAGAGCTTTCAATATCATGTGATAGCTATCAATGGGGTGAGAGCTTTCAATATCATGCGATAACTATCAGTGTGGTGAGAGCTTTCAATATCATGTGATAGCTATCAGTATGGTGAGAGCTTTCAATATCATGTGATAGCTATCAATGGGGTGAGAGCTTTCAGTATCATGTGATAGCTATCAATGGGGTGAGAGCTTTTGATATCATGTGATAGCTATCAATGGGGTGAGAGCTTTCAATATCATGTGACAGCTATCAGTGTGGTGAGAGCTTTCAATATCATGTGATAGCTATCAGTATGGTGAGAGCTTTCAATATCATGTGATAGCTATCAATGGGGTGAGAGCTTTCAGTATCATGTGATAGCTATAAACGGGGTGATAGCCTTCACATGATGTGATAGCTATTAATGGAGAGTTTTGATAAGCCCTGCGTATGCAGAAAAGGAGCACATGTTAATTTTTTTTCTCTTACAGCAATTTTTTTCTAGTTTTTTTTTCTTTCATTTCCTAAAAAATATTAAAATAAATAAACCATTTTTTCCTGGTAAGCTAGTTTAGATTAATTGTGAATAACACTTTATTCTGAAAAAGTGTTAATATGGTGATAAAATGCTATAAGTACTGAAACACTTGGATTGTGGGAAATTCAAAACAGGGATTATGGTACTAAAAAATAATCTGGTATTTTGACATTAAGTGCACTAGTTGAAATGAGTTGCAACATTGTATAATAATGAAATAAATGTTTTAACATCTATTAGATCAATAGAATATACAGTTGCTTATTTGCAAATGTTGCAGTTTTTAAAATATTATATAATTTAATTTAAATTATTTGATTGCTAATTAATTGTATATAACTTCTGGAAATTCTGGAAACAAAAACCATCTATGATCACTTGTTTTGTTACTGCTAGTTGCTGTAAGCATGACTTTCAGCAATCTGAATCATTTATTTTAATTAAAAATACTTAACATTGTTCAAAACTGTACATGGGTATTTATGTTTAGTTTATATCAATGCCGAGACATTTATCCGCTTGTGGATTGTTTGATTGAACAAGTAATGGGAAACTCGCAAGCTGGAGGAAACTTGTTCAAGGTTATTATTATTATTATTGTTTTTGTTATTATTTTTATTATTTTCCTCATTATTATTATTTATTTTTTCTTTTTTCTTTTTGTTCTTCCTTTTATTATAGATAAAACTTTATGATTGTATGAAATAATAGTTTATAAATTATTAAAGTTATTTGTTTAAAAGGAACTTTGTAAAAAGTGGTTTTAAAAATCTTTTTTTGGCTGTTGTCTGCAGATGAATAAAGCATATACTTAATAACTCCTTAAAGCAATATAGGTTTAAATTAAAACTTTATCTGTGAGCAACTTCATTCTCTCTAAAGCAAATTTCTCATTTACAAACATCAATTTAGTACAGTTAATTATTTTTGCTTGATTTAAAATTGGTATTCAAAACAAGTAGATTGATGTTGCTTTACATGACCAAAGTAATTTTTAACCAAAAGCAAAAAATATGAATTTTTTTAAAGTTTTGAAAACATCTTTTTACATAAAACATAAAATTTGTAAGATTAGTTTTCAGTGTGTATATTATTGCTGCAACATAATGTGCCCTAGTGCGTATCATACAGATTATTAATTTTTTTTGACAAAGTTCTCTAAATATAAATCATGCATTAAGAAAAGTTGCTGACAATAAAGTTGCTAACAACAAAGATTACAATAGGGTTATAATGTAGCTTTACAATCAATCAACTTGAGTTGAATTAATTTAAAATTTGGTTTGGTTAAGTTAATTTAGTCTGGCACACAAATATATATATATATATATGTGTGTGTGTGTGTGTGTGTGTGTGTGTGTGTGTGTGTGTGTTTGTGTGTGTGTGTGTGTGTGTGTGTGTGTGTGTGTGTGTGCCAGACAAAATTAACTTAACCTAACCAAATTTTAAATTAATTCAACTCAAGTTGATTGATATAGTATATATATATATATATATATATATATATATATATATATATATATATATATATATATATATATATATATATTATAGAGTATATAAATCAGCAAATGCTTACTTTTAGCGTGTATATATGTATATATATATATATATATATATGTATATATTACATATATATATATATGTATATATATGTATGTATATATACATACATCATTATCTTTAAATTGCTTATATTTATATTTTAATTATATGATGCAACAAAGATAGTATAATAGACAAATGGTTTTTAGATCATTTGCAAAGAAAATTCAGTTTTGTTTTGTTCTCAACAAGAAAAGCAGACATGGGTCAGTGAAATTAAAAATGCAATAAAGTAGGTTGTTTTGTGTTATACTTTACTACAATCTCTAATGATGAATTCATTAAAAATAAAATAAATATTTTTAGTGAACTTCACAGAAATTTATCATCCCTTCAACGTGATCCTATGCTTTCAATTAAATACCTTCAAAAAGAAAAAAGAAAACCACTTACGCCTTTAAAAGTAACAAAAGTGTTTATTAAAGTTTTTTAAAATAATTTTTTTATTTAATATTTTTCATATTGCACATACTGCACCATTCCATTTTATTCGTCATATTACACATACTGCACCATTCACCAATATTTCACATATAACATCAAGTAACAATGGTGCACATACTGCACCATTCTATAATATTGCACATATAACATCAACAATGTTGGTCATAAATTATTACTTGCACCTTTCTTACTATTTTTTCAACATCAATTTTTTTGCAAAAAATATTTTGAAATCAGTTAAGTTTTATTTAATTAAAATTTGTTAAAAGTTGAAATAAAGATTTTTTTTTTCTGTTGTAGATCTCGAAAAATTCTTCATCAAATCAAATTTCTTCTCGCCAAAAAAAACATAATCAACAAAACAGCTTCTCAAATAATGATGCTAAGGGATTATCATTTTTGCATAATCATCTTCATAACTCATCTATGGACATCGAAAACCATAATTTACAATCATTTAATGACAGTTTATTCTATCGCTTGCATTCGAATAGCGAGGATAGAACTGAATTAGCAGCTAACTCTAATTTATTCACAGAAGACGAAGTAAGTTTTTGTCTAAACATAAAATAAACACATACAGTCACATTCGTGACTCCCATCTAATTACTTGGGTGATTCTCATCTAATCATATGGGTGAATCATATGCATTTATTTAGGTAATTCCAGTGTAATTATGCAGAAGATCCCCATATACAGCTGCAAAAAATAAAATAGCACTACCACCAAAAATTGGTTGAAATTAGAATTTTTAACTATTTTTAATAGTTTGAAAATCTTTTAAATACATATTTAAAAGTAAAATGGCTTATAATTTTTATAAAAAACAAAATATACAAGTTGTAATATATAGTATTCATTTATTAAACAAAAATTCAAAAAAAAAATCAAAAAAACGCAAAAAAAAAAAAAAATAGCACCACAGCTATAATGTGTACTTTAAAATAAGGAAATATTGAGATCAAATTTTGAATTCAATTGTTTTAAACATTTTACAATAAATATTTGTTATTTCTTAACATATTAGTATTTTGTAGCATGACCTTTATTGGCAATGACCGCTACACAATGTCTTGGCATCGAGTTAACCAAGTCCTGACATTGCCTTAGCGGAATTTCGCTCCATGTCTCCTTAACTACATTCCAAAGTGACTCCTTTGTGGTGGGTTTGGCAGCAGCAACCACCTCCGTTATGTCAGCCCACAAATTCTCGATTGGGTTAAGATCTGGCGACTGTGCTGGTCACTCCATAACGTTCACTTTATGCTCCTCAAACCAGTTCTTCGTCTTCTTGCTAGTGTGCTTTGGGTCATTGTCCTGTTGGAACACCCAGAACAACGGCATTTCACAGGGCAAAGCATTCCCATATCATTATACTACAACCTCCATATTTAATAGTTTTCATGGTATATTTTGGATTGTATTCTGTATCCAGCAGTCTTCTGACATACACCCAAGAGCCTTTTCCACCATAAAGCACAATCTTACTTTCGTCTGTCCATAAAACATTCCTCCATTTTTCGAATGGCCAATTTGAGTGTTTTTTAGCAAGCGCAATACGCTTTACAACATGTCTGGCACATAGAAGTGGAACTTTTCTGGGGCTACAGGCTTTTAATCCATTAACTAGCAGACAACTCCGAACTGTTTGTACTGTTGCATCGATGTTAAAGTCCTTTTTCAGCTCGGTAGCTGTTTTAAAAGGTTCCTTTTTAGCCTGTCGGACTAAGCAATTGGCCAGCAATGTTGAAGTAGAATGTTTTTGACCACGTTTTTCAGGCTTATCTTGAAATTTTATGGCATTTCTTATCATTTTATCGGAACACTCAACTAAACGACCGACTTCTCTATAAGATTTCCGTGCTGATATCAACTTTCGGATCAGTTCTCGTTTTTCTGCACTACAATGCTTTCCGCGTCCCATTTTTATATGTAAATGTCTCCTACTAATACGCACTAACATAAAATGAATAAAACAGCAAAAAAAAACCCAGCGCTTGCTATTTTCACAATTATTTTTACCGTTATCAAAGTATTTTACAACAAAAGAGTGTTTGGTGCTATTTTATTTTTTGGTCAGAATTGGCATTTTTGATTAAAATCAAGCAACACAAAGCAGTTTTTTTCCCAAAATGATTTGTTTTAGAAAATAAACATGTTAGCTAATATTTTAAACAGCAAAGCTATAAAAAAATTTTATTTCGCATGGTGTTTTCTTAACAAAAAGGAAAATACGATTAGTGGTGCTATTTTATTTTTCGCAACTGTAGTTACCTGAATCATTCCCATGTAGTTACTGGGGTAATTCATGCTTCTATTGATAAAAAGTAATTTATACACTTAAACTAAAGATTGACAAAATGATGAAATTTTTTTTTTTTTTAGTTTTCTGTTGAAATACAGAGAAATAAAAACCTTATGCAAAAATTTTAATGTTTTTCTAATTTTTTAATTTTTCAATAAACAAACTAGTCTGATGGTTACGCTTTTTTTTTGCTTTATTTGTGTTATTAATTTTATTGATTAATATAAAAATTAAAAAAGAAAGTATAAGATAAATAGAAAGATGACTATGATATAAACACCCTTCTTATGAAGGGTGACTGTGATAAAGATTCCCTTAACCTGAAAGGTGACAAATGAGATAAATGACAATAAGAAGATAAATATTTATGATAATGTATATGTAAAACACTTTTTTTTTATTAAAAAATTGTATGTTATGCCTATTGATTGTATCTGCATTCAGTTTTTTGCAATTTTGTACTTTAATGCTGAATTATTAAAAAGACCAAAAATAGCAAGATCAAGAGTGCATGTTCCAAGACCAAGTCAGGAGTCTCAAGGCCAAGGCTAAAGACTTGAGTTTTGACCTTAATTCAAGGTCAATTATTAACAAAACTGCAGGCAGCTACAAAATGTGGTTTTATTGTTGCAATGCTGCAACAATAAAACCACATGTTGCAAATT
The DNA here is from genome assembly GCF_038396675.1 of Hydra vulgaris. Lineage (NCBI taxonomy): Eukaryota > Metazoa > Cnidaria > Hydrozoa > Anthoathecata > Hydridae > Hydra > Hydra vulgaris. The sequence goes on along the minus strand of NC_088921.1, from coordinate 19,752,413 downwards.
TAGACCAATGTAGGGGTAAATAGATTCTATATGTTTCTTAAGGGGTAACTGTATCTTAATGGGTTACTGTATCTTAATGGGTATCTGTATCTTAAGGGGTAAACAGATTCTATCTGTTAACCAGCCTTGCACTCCTTCTTCATCAATTAGGCTGGCGCAGATGTATTTTTAATACATTGTTTCCAGTTTAGGATGTTGAATGCTGGATCTTCTTGACTCAATGCATGTGTTTTGCTTGTGTCTGAGGGTACAGCTTTAAAATTCAGTTTTATAGTTCTGAGGTCGGCTGGCAGTCAGGTTTCCTGAACTCTGTGGTAGCTCTCAGAGAGGCTGATTCCATCAACAGCTGAAAAATATCAAAGTATTAACAGTGCCATGTTGCGCATGGATGGTGTCCCTGTTAGTACTTTTGCTTGCTTTTGTTTGTACTGGTGTGCATTGCGGAGGCCACATTTGGAGCCCTTTGTTATGGCTTAGGGTTTATTAGTAGTAATGAGGCAATTGCTTGGGCTATTAAACAGTGTTCTGAGTACTATCTATGCTTTGAGTCAAGTTCTTCAATCTAATTTTAAAATGAATAAAGTACCAAAAACTATAAAACACAAAAAACCATCATCATCACCAAGTTCTCATTCGCTAATATTCGTGGTCTTCAAAGTAACTTTTCTTCTGTTGAGTCTTATCTCTTGCAAAGTTCACCAGACCTACTTGCTCTTTGTGAGACTAATTTTAGTTCAGCTGTGTCATCTTGCGATCTTAGTGTTGATGGTTATCTTCCTTTAATTCGTAAAGACTCCAATAGTCACATGCTTGGCCTGGGCATTTACATTCGTAGGAATTCACCCATTTGTCGTGAAACTAGGTTTGAATCCACAGACTATTCTTTCATGTGCTTTTGTTTAGCACCACTTCACTCTATTGTCTTTCTCTTTGTTCTATATTGCTCTCCTTCATCTCAAGACTGCACTCTTTTTGATGTTATTTCTGATCACTTTGACTAAGCCCTCTCTCTTTATCCATCAGCTAACATAGTTGTTGTTGGTGACTTTAATGCTCACCACTCTAAATGGCTTGGCTCTAGTGTCAGTGACTCTGCAGGCGTTAAAGCCCACAGCTTTTGCCTTTCACAATCCCTAACTCAAATAGTCAACTTTCCAACTCGCTTTTCTGACAACCCGAATAATTTACCTTCTCTACTCGACTTATGTGTTGTTTCTGATCCTAGTCAGTACTCAGTTTCTCCACATTCACCCTTAGGTACTTCTGATCACAGTTTGATATCTCTAAAACTAATATCTCGTTCTTCTTCGTCACCTGAATCCCCCTATTATCGTACCTCTTACAACTACAGTAAAGCTGACTGGGATTCTTTCCGTGATTTTCTTCGTGATGGCCCTTGGGCAGAAATCTTTTGTCTTCCTATCGACAAATGCGCATCTTACATAACTTCGTGGATTCAGGCTGGCATGGAATCTTTTGTTCCCTCTCAATGATTCCAGGTCAAGCCTCACTCTCCTCCATGGTTTTCTTCACACTGTTGCTGCGATTGCCAATCGAAACCGTTACTTCCATATTTATCAGCAAAACAATTCTCCAGAAAAAAGATGTCTGTTTATTACTGCTGGAAACTTTTGCAAAAAGGTTTTGTCTAACGCTAAAGCCCGCTATTCTTAGGTCATGAAATCTCGTATCTCATCTCAAAAATTAGGCTTACACTTTGTCACCTCACCTTAAGACAAAGCTGAATTGTTTGCTAAAAACTTTTCATCAATATCATCTCTTGGTTCCACTAGTTGCGTTCTACCTGATATTGCCAACAAACAGATTGATCCATTGCTTGACATTCGTATCACTCCAGCTTCTGTATCTGAAGTGATATCCTGCCTAGACTCTTCTACAGCTTGTGGCCCAGACAACATACCTGTTATTGTCTTGCAGAAGTGTTCTCCGGAGCTGTCGTCTATACTCTCAAAACTATTCAACAAGTGCTTATCAGAGTCTTGTTTTCCAGCCTGCTGGAAAGCGGCATTTGTTATCCCTATCTTCAAAAATTCTGGAGAGCGATCTAATTTGTCTAACTACCGTCCCAGTAGTCTTCTTCCTATCATAAGCAAGGTTTTTGAATCTTTAGTTAACAAACACTTAATTTCTCATCTTGAATCTAATAACTTACTTTCTGACCATTAATATGGATTTTGATCTTCTCGTTCTACAGCTTATTTGCTAACAGTAACTTATAGGTTTTATTGTGCATTAGATAAAGGTGGAGTGGTTAAGGCCATCGCTCTTGATATTTCAAAAGGTTTTGATAAAGTTTGGCATGCTGGTCTTCTCCATAAGCTTTCTTTTTATGGTGTATCTGGTAACATCTTTAAGATTATTGAATCTTTCCTTTTTAATTGTTGTATAAAAGTTGTCCTCGATGGACAGCACTCTTCTTCTTATTCTGTAACTTCAGGGGTTCCTCAAGGTACTATCCTTGGCCCTATACTTTTTTTAATTTACATTAATGATCTTCCAGATATTCTAACATCTAAGGTGGTATTGTTTGCTGATGGTACTACCATTTATTCTTGTCATGATAAGAAACCAACACTCTGATTGCTTGGAGGGAGCATTTGAGCTTGAAAAGGATCTCACTTCTGCTACAGCATGGGGCTCATAGTGGCTGGTGAACTTCAATACAGATAAAACTCAATTTTTTTAGGCCTATCGTCCTATATTTATGAACGGTGATGTACTCGATGAGTCATCTACTTTTCATCTTCTAGGATTAACTCTTCCAATCTTTATTGGAAAACATATATCAAATCAGTTGCAAAATTAGCATCTGCTAAAGTTGCATCTCATTATCGAGCTCGTCACTTTTTTACTTCGGATTCTATTCTCTATCTCTATAAATCTCAAATCTGGCCTTGTATGGAATACTGTTGCCATATCTGGGGCAAATCTTCTAATGATGCCCTTTCTCTTAAGACAAGGTGCAAAAATGCATTGTAAACATAGTTGGACCTGCTCTTACAGCCAACCACCAACCATTATCACATCGTCGTAATGTTTCTTCTTTTTCACTTTTCTACAATTACTATAATGGGCACTGCCCTAAAGAGCTAGCGTCTCTTGTGCCATCTACTAAAATAATTCTCGTGTTTCTCGTCATTCAATTAACTCTTATATGTTGTCAGAAAGTTTTTCTGTGTTTTGTTGACAAAAAGTAAAAATTTAAATGCAAGACCGGAATTTTTTTATTTATTAATTGATAGACTGCCTGTTCCAACCAAAGCCTCAATCGATGTAGCAGCAATCCCTTGGGAGTCAGCCTATTTGTCAGTTGGTGTAGCAACACTTTGTTGCGAGTCAGGCAATAAGATAGTCGATGTAGCAACACTCCGATTTACAGTAAAAAAAATAAAAGTAAAAACATTTTATCAAAATAAATAAAAATAAAAACATTTTATTAAAAAAAATAAGAATAAAAACATTGTTTATATTGTTAAAAACATTCAGAATGTTTTAAAAAGATTCAGAATGTTTTTAAAATTATTCTGGTCAAGTAAATTTATATATATATACATGCTATACACACACATATATATATATATATATATATATATATATATATATATATATATATATATATATATATATATATATATATATATATAAATATATATATATATATATATATATATATATATATATATATATATATATATATATATATATACATATATATATATATATATATTTATATATATATGTGTATATATATATATATATACATTAGGGTGATTCAGATTGTATTAGAAAAAAAAAATGTCACAAAAAACATTCTCCTCAAGGTTGCCTGTGTTCCTTTATCACCTAGGATCATGTGTACCAAAAATTAGACTAAAAGAAGCAATTTTAGGGGTTGCCATGTTTTATAAGATGAATTAACCATTGGTAAAATTTTGTGATTTTCTCAAATTTCGCAAATTTGTTTTTTCATTGTTTATTTATTTATAATTTAGAAATTGATAATATGGCAACCACTAGGTCTTCTGCTGAGGTGTGGCTTGTTGGTAAACCTACACAAACTCTGTCGACTGCCAGACTTCCTTCAAGAGGGGATGTTTTTCGGATGTTGCTCTTCCATCATATAGAAGAGAAACAAGAAGTGAAAAAAAGTATTCGGGCAACAATTGAAGCAGTTCTTGTTATATGGGAGAGAGGAAAAATTCCAACTCAAAGAATTGACAATGCGGAAAGAAAGTTAAAAAAACTTTATGACGAATATCTGCTGCTGAAAAAACACCGAGGATCAAAATTGGACAGCTGTCAAATGAAAGAAGGAATTTTCCACGTTGACCTTGAAGAACTTTTTGATATTTCAACCAAGAATGCATCAGAAGTTATGAAAAACGATGAAGATAAAGCATTTTTACGTCAGCAGCAAGAAGATCCATTAAGTTGTAGTATGGCAGGAATTGATCGGAATTTAACAGCTAGGGAGGCACGGAAACGAGTCTGAGAAACTAAAATGGAATTGAGGCGTCAAAGAAGTCAAGCGGAACTGATGGAAAAAACAGAACTCATTTCTTCTTCATCAGCAGTTGACATTGTGAGTGAAAGTAGCTCTAGTTCCTCGGATGATGATGAATATCAGACTCCTTCCGCTTCCAGCACACTGAGCACAAGTGGTTCAACGAAAAAGAAGATGAAAGTTCTAACAAATAATGTTGTATCATCTCTTGATCGTGTTAATATTTCTGATCGCCGTGCACTCTTCGTGGTTGGAACAGTGTCTTAGGCTCTTGGTCACTCGGTAAAAGATTTAGCATTGTCGTACAGCACAATCCGCAGAAAAAAGCGATCTGTTCGTGAAGCGGTGACTACAGCTGACAAGGTTGATTTCTCTCCTGATGATCCACTTCTTCTGCATTGGGATGGAAAGCTCTTACCTGATATCACTGATGGTCAAAAAAAAGTGGATAGAATTGCCATCCTTGTGACTGGTGGTGGGGTGGAAAAATTGCTGGGCGTTCCAAAGATTGATCGAGGTACAGGTGAGCAACAGGCTGATGCTTGCATGAAGGCTCTTAAAGACTGGAAATTGAAAGAATTTGATCGGGGACTGGTTTTTGACACTACTTCATCTAACACTGGGTTGAACAATGGTGCCTGCACAATAATGGAGCAGAATCTTGACCGTAATCTTATATGGATAGCATGCAGGCACCATATGTTTGAAGTCATGCTTTCCACCATTTTCACGACTGCATTTGGAACCAGTGGAGGACCTGAAGTTGGAATTTTTAACCGTTTCCAGAAACAATGGCCAGCAATCAACAAGGAGGTGTTCACTATAGGGAATAAAGAATTTTACAACTGCGATTTTTTTCTCAAACTCCGTGAAGAAATGGTAGTATATTATAGTGAAGCAATTAAAGGTCAACAACCCAGGGATGATTACTTAGAACTCTTGAATTTGTGCCTTATTTTCCTTTGAGGATCAACTACAACATCGGAGTTCAAAGTGAAGTTTTGGGCTCCAGGTGCAACACACAATGCACGCTGGATGGCAAAAGCTATATATTGTTTAAAGATATATTTGTTTCAGGATCAATTTGTTATTACTGCAAAGGAAAAGAAAGGAATAACAGATATAAGTCTTTTTGTGGCATTTGTATACGGACAGTTTTGGAATGAAGCTCCGTTAGCTGAACGAGCACCATTCAATGATGCCAAGCTTCTTCAACGGATTCAAGAATATCCAAATCGTACAATTGCAATTAATGCAGCAAAAGTTTTGCATCGCCACCTCTGGTATTTTTCTGAACATCTAATAGGATTGGCTTTCTTCGATTCCCGTGTCGACAACAACACCAAGAGAGACATGGCAAACAACCTGAAACAACAGCCAAGGCAGAAATCTCTCAAAAGACTTGATGCTGCCACATTCGATTGTCACAGCCCATTGTCTTCCTTCGTCACACAACGCACCGCAGAACTTTTCGATATAATTTTGAAAAATGGAAAAGAAAAAGTTGAATCATTTTCAATGAAAGAATCTTCAGAGTGGGATATGGATTCAACATATCTTGAAATGAAGCACAAGGTTCGTCAAATGAAAGTCGTCAACGATTGCGCGGAACGAGGCATAGCACTTATAACATCCTTTAACTCAAGCGAAAAGATGTTACGAAAGATGAAAACCAAAAGCAGTTTCTTCTTAGATTGGTTGATCTTCACCGGAAGGAATTTCCAGTTGCATCAAAGTCTACCCTGATGAAGATGACTGTTGAATGATGAAGATGATTGATTTATTATTGCCTAGTAATAGTATTTAGTATTTATTATCAATAAGAAATTGATAATAAATAATTCAGTAATATAATATAAAAAATGTAAAAATAAAAAATATTTTTTTTACTTTTTGTAACCTTATACCAAAATGTGACATAACATGGCAACCCCTAAATATCATCCGATTTGATTCAAATTTTGCCCAATAACTACTATTGTCATATAGAACAAGGGCAAGCTTGAGGACAACTAAAGTTTTGAACCTACAAATTTTGCATCACCCTAATATACATATACATATATATATATATATATATATATATATATATATATATATATATATATATATATATATATATATATATATATATATATATATATATATATATATATATATATGCAATTTTGAAATGTATTCTACAAAATAGAGCTTAATGTTCTTGAAAGAACAAAGCAATTATAAATTAGTAGAAAAGCACTTAACAAATTTTTTTTTTATTCAACACTGTGTTTCATCAATAAAGATTCATCAGAAATTTTTTTTTCTGATGAATCTTTATTAATGAAACACAGTGTTAAATTAAAAAAAAAATTTTTGTTAAGTGATTTTTTACTAATTTATATATATATATATATATATATATATATATATATATATATATATATATATATATATATATATATATATAATTATATACAGTGGTGGCACAAAGTCATGACCACACGCATATTTTGATCTCTCTAATAGTGTACTTAGGCAATAATAACTATTTTTTGTAGCGATTTTAACTCGGAAAATTTTTTTTTGTTATTACAATTACTCTAGTTTTTGTTAATTACTGTTCTGTGTTTATTTGATCAGAAATAGTTGATCTCAGTTTGGTAAGTTTAAGATTGTTCTAGCATGGTTTTAGTAGATATTTACTTGAAATTAATGTATTATCACTTGACTACATATTGTACCGAAACGTGGAGCTAATATTGAGAATAAATTAATTAGATTTAATTATAATTATAATTAGCAGTGCTAATTAGGAATAATTAATCTTAATTAGCTATAATTAACAATTTTTTGAACCTTTTTAAGTTTTATTGTGTTTCTAACCATTTTTTGTTGTTAAATAATGATTGAAATCATGTTTTCTTTCATTAAACAAACATTTTATTATTTTTGTATTCTAATTTTGGAGAACATTGTGTATGCCATGTATTAGAAGCTATCAACTGAGCAACGACTGAAGATCATTATGCTTAAACAAAGCATTTTTTACAAAGATATTGCTGAGCAAATGAAAATTGGACTGTCAACTGTTACCAGTACAGCCAGAAAAGCGAAAGACACCGGTACACTGGCAGAAAAGAGCGTGTTGGACGATCTTGTAAAACTTCTGCAAAGCAAGATCGGCTTTTGGTTTGGGCGAGTTTGTCCACTCGTTTTGCCACGGCTTCAGATTTTGCAAGCTACATGGGGAAAAACCATGAAGTTCATCTGGCAGCAAGGACAGAATTGCTGAATTGACAGAATTGAATGGGAGAATTGCTGCGAAGAAGCCTTTGTTGCAACCTGATAACATCGCGAAAAGAAGAGGATTTGCAAAGATGCACAAAACCTGGGCTGTCGCACAACTGTATCTCAACTGTTTTCTGTAGAGCTAAAAGAGCTTATGTGAGGAGAAGAGTTTGTGAGCGATTCAGTCCTCTGTGTGTAGCTCCCACAGTAAAGCATGGAGGAGGCTCTCTTATGGTATGGGGTTGCATGTCAGGATCAGATGTAGGTCATTTATATCGTTGTATTGACACAGTAAACCAGGATAAATATTTGGAAATATTAAAAACACAAATGAAACCATCAGCAAATAAACTATTTGGTAAAAACAATTTTTCTTTCAACAAGACAATGCTCCTTGCCACAAAGCTAAGAAAGTAATGGAATATCTCAAACCTAGTCTTTTAGTCAGAATTTCTTATGTTTTATTAGTGGCTCTTATTACTGACAATGCAGAGTCATTTTTATTTCAATCCGGTGCTGTTTTATTTTATATTGTGCCAAAAATGAATAAAATTCTCTTGTTTTTCAACTGTGGTCATGACTTTGTGCCACCACTATATATATATATATATATATATATATATATATATATATATATATATATATATATATATATATATATATATATATATATATATATATATATATATATATATATATAAAAGCCCATTTTTCTTAAAACCAAATACAGATGATGTATTTAATAATAACCAAGGTAATGATAATTACAGATTTAAAACAAAAAAATACCCTTCCTTTTATACCTGATTTGTAAAATTTTGATTATTACTTATTGCATTTAATAAAAACAATAAAGTTTCACCCTATAAAAAACAAATTTCAAACAGAATTAAAGTTAGATGTTAAAAAAATTAAATGAAACCCTAATACTTTGGCTTTTGCTAATAAAACAAATGACATTTACCAATTCACAACAAAAAACTATGAAAAAATTTTAAGCGAAAATATTACTAGTTTTTATGAGAAAGCCCTTAAAAGTTTGGAAAATGCAATTAATTTATAAGCGCAAAGCATTGCTAAAAAATAAACCTTGATAATAGAATCACATCAACTGCCCCTGCCCAAGCCTTCGTAACACTAAAAGACCATAAACCAAATTTTCAAAACAAATTTCCTTGTAGATTATTGGCTCTCTCAAAAAGTGAGATCGGACATGTAAGTAAAATTAAATTGAACAAAATTAATAATATTCTTAGAAATAAATTAAAATTGCAACAGTGGAAAAATACCACTGATGTTATAAATTGGTTCTCCATAATCGAAAATAAAAATGACTGTACATTTATTCAATTTGACATTAATGATTTTTACCCCTCATTAACAGCAGGTATTTTAGATAAAACAATTGAGTTTGCAAAAAGCCACATAGTTATTCCTGAAGAAACAATCCCTATAATAAAACATTGTAGAAAAACCTTACTTTTTTTTAATAAGGAAACTTGGAAAAAGAAAAACATACATGACTGCTTTGATATAACAATGGGTAGTTATGACGGAGCAGAAATTTGTGAATTTGTTGGACTATATATTTTAGATTTATTAAGTAAAATAATCAATATAAAAGACTTAGGCCTTTATCGCGACAATGGTTAATTAGTAATGCATAAAAAATCTGGTCCACAGCTCAATAAAATTAGAAAAAATATTATAAAATTTTTTTAAAATATTGGCTTTCAAATCGAAATAAACATAAATTTAAAAATTGTGAATTTTCTTGATGTCACATTTAACCTATCTAAAAATTCAATGCCTTTCAAAAAATCAAACGATGAATTATAGTACATTACTATTAACTCAAATCATCCACCTCAAGTTCTAAAGCAAATCCCAATTTCAATTAATAACAGGCTAAACCAAAACTCCTTTAAGGAAAATGTATACAATTCCTTCAAACGAATATTTGAAGATGCCTTTAAAAAAAGCGGTTTTGAAAATTTTGAACTAAAATTTGACCTTAAAAAAAGAATACAAAAAAGCGAAATAGAACTAGAAATGTAGTTTGGTTCAACCCCCCATAGAGCAAAAATGTTTTCACTAACATAGGAAAAGTGTTTTTAAAATTGGTCGTTAAGCATTTCCTGCCCTCTAATAAATTACATAAAATTTTTAATTATACAAATACAATTAAAGTTAGCTACAGTTGCACAAAAAATATGGAAAGAATTATAAAAGATCACAATAATGCTTTGATCACAATAATGCTAAACAAAAAAGAAATCCTAAATGAAAAAACTACAGAAAATTGTAATTGTAAACAAAAAAAACAATTGCCCAATGAGTGGAAGTTGTTTATCAAAAAATGTGGTATATAAATGTGTTGTTTCCTCTAAGAATGTACCTGATAAACAATATATTGGCATAACAGAGGGTGAATGGAAAAAACCTTTTGCCAATCATAAGCATTCTTTTAAAAATAAAAAGTATTCAAAAGACACCATGCTATCAAAGTATATATGGTAATTAAAAGGTAATAATATTGATGATTTTATACTGAATTGGTCCATCCTTAAAACAGCTACTGCACACAACAATATTTCCAAAAAATGCATACTATGCCTACAAGAAAAGTTTGAAACAATTACATATGCACGAAAATAAGTTTCTCCTAAAAAACTATAAAAATAAATGAGCTCAAATAATAGTTACATTAAATCCCCTTTTTAAAATTTTTTTTTTAAAAAGCATAAGTTATCATTTCTAAAGAGTTCTTTTTATAATAGTGTCAGCAAATTCCACAAATGTGTGAAAATTTACAGTAGTTAAAACATTTGTGACTTCCTGTAATTTAAATTTTGGTATAAATTGAAGTTTTATTAATTTGATCATTCATTTCTGATGAGTCCTTATTGATGAAACACAGTGTTAAATGAATAAAAGTTTTGTTAAGTAATTTTCTACTCATTTATATATATATATATATATATATATATATATATATATATATATATATATATATATATATATATATATATATATATATATATATATATATATATATATATATATTATATATATATATATACATATATTCAAAATCATAAAAAATAAAATTTTTGTGGTTATATTAACTTTTAAATAATCTTTAGTTTATTCATGATAATGAGACAGAATTTTTAACTTCAGTGCATTTACCATAGTAAGCAATATTTTTTTATTTGCTTAATGCGCCTAAAAAGAAAAATTATAAAATAATAGTATTTATAAAACACGCAAGAATGTTCTGAATTCAATTGAAAAAGTATTTATAAAACACGCAAGAATGTTCTGAATTCAATTGAAAAAGGTCAGAGCCATTTTTTAGAACAAACTGTAAATTTAATTGTCAAAATATAGGAATGTATATACATATATACCACTATAAATTCATGTTTAGATAAGCATGGTGGCATCTCACTAAAGTAACCTGCTCCCGTCTGCTGCCACAAACAAGTGCAGCTACATCGACTGAGGGTTTGGCACGGGGCAACAATCTTTTCTTTCATTGTTCTTTGTTTTCTTCAAACAATTAATAGTTAATGTGCCTTATTGACTATAGCTGCCAGCGTCTTGGGGGGGGGGGGGATTGGGATAAATAAAATTAAAAAAATTAACTGCATTTTAAGGGTCGTTCATAAATGATGTCAGTGTTTTTTCTTGGTTTTTCACCTCCGTTTTCCACTTTGTCAAAGAGTCAATTTTTGACTGATCCCCCTTTGAAAATTATATCAGATTTTGTTACCCTCATTTCTCTAAAAATTAAAACTAAAAATGCTTTTACTATTTTATTTTCTGTTTACTATTTTTATTGTGATATTATTTTTCATGATATCGATTTTTTTTGAAAATCTGCTCAGATGGTGTAAATATAAACTTTGAAAAGAAAAAAAAAGGTTTTTAAAGTTGACATCATTTTGACACTTTTCAGCACCCTTTCTTCTGTCACATCATTTATGGATGGGCCTCAAATGAGCAGACAAATAAATTATGGTTTTAATTCCAATTGTTTATATAAGTTTTCTAATATTTACTAATCTTAGTATACAAAGTGGTTTTCAAGATTGTTTACAATACAGTTGAGTAGTATTACACTGTTTAGTATTACACTCCTCTCCTCCTCAACTCTCCTCAACTCCTCTTGCAGTTTTATTGATGTTTTTATTGAGTTAAACTTTTTGTCAAAAGCTGTAGTAATAACTATTTTTATCATATTGAAGTTGATGTCTGGTGCATCTACAATTATGATGTTTCATGGTCTTTTAAGTATTATGGTGCCCCACTTTCCCCTGTATAAAGATGCATAACAAAAAGTGACAAATAGCTAAGCGGGCCTCTACCTCTGCCTCTCATCTATATAGCTGAGCTAAAATCTCGCTTGACTTTTTTTTTTTTTTTTTTCAATGGAACTTTAAAAAAAAACAATAAAAGAACGAATAAGTTTCTATGTGAAATTTTAACTAGTTATTAGGCATCTTAGTTTGTTATATGCCAAAAAATAAAAGAATATCTTAAAATGTTAACTTTAGGTTTTTATTAGTACTCGATTAAGCTCCGTAACATCAGCAAATACACGGTTAAATTCTTTGTCATCAAAATCTACTGACTCTCGTAAATCATCTATTGGCAAGATTAACTGGTCAGTAACTGAACCTAAAGCGATTGAATGTCGGCCATCAATTCACTCAGACGATCAATATGGGAAAATAGGTTGCTCATCTGTGAAACGTATGCTTAGACAGAGTCAAAATAAAAATATATATAGTAAAAAGGTTTGTATTAAAAATAAATGTTAATGTTTTTTTTTACTTATTATAAATAATGGTTAATTAAAAATTAAAGTCTTGCATTATAATAATAACTCTTATACTAAGACGTAATTAATATAGAATTGTTAATACTTTTTTATATTGTATTATACTCATTTTTAGGTGCTAAATGAACATAAGGATGGAAGTTTCCCCGATGCTAAAAATGAAATAAGGTATTTTTTACAAACTCCAATAACTGTTCTATTTTTATTTATATATTTCTAAATTATATTTAGTGGATCACTTCCTTGAATGAGACGATAATTTCTTTCTATGAAACCTCTAGCTCTGTAACATTTATCTAGAAGATATTGCTCATATTTTTGAATCCCATACTTTCGTATGCCGGCAAATCTAACAATGCTCCATGAAAAGTACATTGTACCTCGCTCTATACGAGTTGGTCTCATATCTAGTAAATCATCAAATATATCTATTTTAAATATTTTTTTTATTTGACCATATGGAATATCATTAAATCTTTTAAAATAATGACCAGTTATGCGTCTTTTGATGCGATGTTTACCAAAAGTCATTATAGGCGGATGTTGACTTAATGCTGCCCACACCATTAGCCACGTTGGTAGAACTACGTTTTTAACTTTACTGAAATAGCGTGAGTATATTAACGCACCTAACAGTAGTCTGGAACAATACAAGAGGCGATATATGTCATAGTAGCTAGGGAATTTTCCAACTGTTGTCAGGTAGACATTGAAATCTTGTAAACAAAGAGATTTCCATTTTTTATTAAATGATATGCAGCTGTAGTACATAAATCTACATGTACACGCGAGCTTAGTCAAAGTAGGTGCATCAGAATATGATAAGATTAATAGCAATGCATCATGTGGTATCTCTAACAAATATATTATACAAGTATATATATATATATATATATATATATATATATATATATTTATATATATATATATATATATATATATATATATATTTAAACAACTTTAAAAAGTATTCTACAAAATAGAGTGCGCAATGTCCTTAAAAGAACAGAGCAATTATCTACTAATTTATATATATAAATATATATTTATATATGTATGTATGTATTGAGATAAAATGATGTAAAAAACGTCCAAAAAACGTTTTAAAATGATACCGTCCCCACTGGGATGTATCCTCTAAGAATATTTTAACAAAATATTTTTAATATTAATTATTTCAACAAATCCAAACAGCAAATAAAAATGAAAATAACTTGGTTCTAATTAAAAAAAAAACGATTCTAGTTCAGCATTTATTGAAAAATACTCTTATCAATTTAAAATTTGAAATCGGTTTTAATTTTATTTTCTGATTAGTTACATTACCTGTAATAGTGACGTTATTTTCTTGTCTTTCGCTTACTTGTCTATCGCTTTTTTGTATTTTTTTGTACTCAAGATGCAACTCTGTAATAACTTGCTTTTGCGAAAAAAAAATCAAGTTATTGCTATCATGCATATTTGTTTGTGCATGCATATTCGATTTTCCTTTTCGATTGTTTGGTGACAGCCAAAAAGTCTTTACGAATTTGACGTCACAAAGATGACGTTTATTTCACAAATAATTTTGCTGTAAGAAAGATATTTTCATTTTTTGCTTCTGTTTTTATTCTAAATTATGTTGTTCAATACAATTTGTATTTGATAATAATATTGGTTCGGGAAAGCAACAGCTATATATGAATTTCGCTTTTCAGGTCTAAAGTTTTTGTTCAGTGCTTTAGCTAATTAGCTAGCCACATAAATAATAAAATAGAGTGAAGTTGTTGTATATTAATGCACTCTTCAAACACGTTTTATTTAAGGCATTAAACTCTGTACCAAATTTGTAGTGTACCAATAAGAAAAGGTATGCGCTAAGAAATTTCGAGTAATTGGCGGAATTTATTTTTGCGTTTAAAATCATTTTTTTTTTATATTTATTGTTTGTATTTTCATATTTATGTTGCGATTTCGACCCTTAATTTGCAAAAAAAAATTAAATATTAAAGCGATTAAAACTCGACAAAACGTAAAAATATTTATGCAGAAATATCCAAAATTAATTGTATGCGTAATATTTTGATTATTACGCCTAGGTAAGTGAAATTCAAATACATCAACTTTTTATCAATCATGTATTTTATTTACTTTAGGGAACTCAAGGAGACACCAAACAAATTGTCCCCTAATTCATGTGTACTTATGTGATTGGGTTAATCTCGCTGTTTCGTTTTTCTATTTATTTGCTTTTGGAAATATTTTTATATTAACTGCGTTAAAGAAGTTTTGAAATAAATTCCCCTGACAATTCCCCCCTTCATATTTTATATGTTTTCGGTTTAAATATGTCTTATATATGTGACTTATTTAATATGAAGTTTTTAATATTTCATTGTAATTGGTTTATTATTTATTTTTTTAATAGATTTTCTAGTATTTGCGTTTGAAAAGAGGTGTTATTTGATATATATTATATAAGTTGATAATTATATATTTTCTTTATATATATATATATATATATATATATATATATATATATATATATATATATATATATATATATAACAATCGTGTAGTGTCACGCTTAGGTTTTATCAAAAGTTTTGTGTGCCTAAATAATCTCTAAAAAAATTTTTTAATTTTGTAATGTGAGGAAGCTCAAGAGCTGCATCATAAAAGCATTTTTTATTGTATTTTTTATAAAATAAAAAGTAATGTCTGTTTTGTCGTTTTTAAATGACCAATAATGCGCTTTTTTGTTTTATTATACAAAATGAGTGATCAATGATCTTAAAGAACTGAATTAACGTAAAACTTTACTAATATTAAGGATTTCAGTCACGTGACTTTTTCCGTGTCGCAAGTTGATCATATAAATAAACGCAATTTTAGACGTTATTCAAATGATATTCGAGAAGTTATCATGGAGCTGTTATCAAGATTTATGTCAGAAGCTTTAATTCTTGCACAGCTTCAAGTATCAGAAGAAATGTTACATAATATTGAAAAAGACACAGGAAACTGTTTACATGGAGATGGACATGATATTATTAAAACTTTCAGTTGACTACCAAAAGCGGTAGAATATTATCATTTGGACTATTAAAAATGGTCTCTGGTGATGCTGCATCAACTTTGAGTTCTTTAACAGAAATGTTATATGATATTTGTGATATTCAAGACACAAAGGACAGGGAAAAAAACTTTGCGAAGTCAATTTGTTCATTTAAAACAATTATGTTAGATTTAGGTTCCGTCAATCCACTGTTTAACATTAAGGGCTATACTCCCCCATTTTAAAATATTGACAATAAATAACAAATTTTGACATAAAATGATTAACCATAGCATAAATGTAGAAAATTAAAAAAATTGGTCAACGGTTGCTGTAGTAACCGTAAAAAACCCCCAAAATAAGCAAAAAATAAGATTTGCGCTGGCCAAGTTTTAGCAAAAACTAAAAAAAAAAGGCTGAATGAAACTTTGGAAACACAATTAGAATAGGTTTATGAGTGTTTTAAACAGAACAGATTTTTAAAAAAAGGTTCTGGGCCTGAAGACTTGTGCTCTAAAGTTGACAATAGAAAAAAGTACATTTTTTGAAAAATTAAATTAGCCATACTGTTTTATTCATAAGTATTTAAAAATACTGTTCCGTTTAAAACACGGCTTTTATAAAAAGGAAAATTTGTTGAAAATTTCAGATAAAACGCTCAAGCGGTTCTCTTGGAATTTTGGCCGGCATATTGAAAAACCTCAAACTGAGAAAACACATAAAAACTGAAAATAAAAGAATAAAGATCTACAAATATAAGTAGCATTATATATTGGACTATATTTAATATTAAAAACCTCCTGCTTCATATGTTTTACTTTCTTTTTCAAAGGTTTTGTCACTTTTCTTAAGTTGTTTAGCCCTTAACTTTTGATGATGCAACTTGTTATCGGGTTTTAGTTTATAGATCGACCATTTAATGCGTGTTTTATTTATGTCGTTAGAACCATTTAGTGTATAAAAACCTGGAACCATGTTCAGTTTTTCATATACTAGGATTGAAGACTTCATCCCAATGTTAAAATTGGCAACAGCATCATAAACACCTAACTTCAGCAAAGTCAGCGAGACATATTTTGTTTTTGGTATGCGATCCCAAATTTTCCCATGGAAAGACTCATTTGCATTTTGCGTTTTACCATGCAGACATTTTTTAAGCTCATCTTTTGTGAGCTCTTCAAACACAGGTCTGATCTTGTATACAACCTTTAAAGGTAGACCAGGTCCTGCATTTTAGGTGTTAGTGCTATTTGCTTTGTCTCTATTAAATTTACACCAGCTACTTACACCTGTTGGACAATGTGGATAGTGCCAATTATTTTCTTTTGATGAAGCAACGTGAAAAAGGGTAGCAAGCGCTGCTGATTTCATGGCATCTAAATTACCAGTATTCTGTCTAATTGCCACACCAAAGAAGTTTTGCAGTCGATCAATTGTTGCATCTGTCAATCTACCACGACCGCCCAGTCCCCTAACTTTTTTTTTAATTTCCGGAGTCTGGTTCCAACACGCTTCTGATAGTGTCCAACACATTCTAATTTATTTACTTTAATATTAGGATAAACATCCTTGACACTATTGTAACTTTTGCTATCTCCATCACCTAAAAAATTAATGTACTGCAACTTATGTTTTTTAATTGATCGCTGGAAAATACGACTGGCTCCTTCACACTCCATTCCACCTGCAGAACCAACAAAATTCATTTTACAAATGTGGGAATTTCTCCACTCAGCATAAGCAGTAGGATCTTTTTTAGAAAGTTTTTGATTTAAGGAGCACCCTCTGCATATTCGACTCATCACCTCAACATCTAAAACTTTTCCACTGTCTATTGAAAGTGCTGCAAATACACCATTCAATGATGAAAATCCCCTACGCTGCCATGTGCCATCACATGATACACCAACATCAAGAATCTCATTGTCTAGACACTGTAGTTTTATATCAGATACAGCATCAGTCATTGTTTCCTGTGCAACTTTCTCAGTAATATTAGCAATTTTTAAAACAAGTTTGTCATAGTTTTTTGGCGTCATTGGTTTTGGCATGTTCATGAGGGTTGTAAACCGTTCAATTCCGGAATGTCCTAATCCAAGAGTCCTCATTGTATATACTGTTCGATTGTTTATATCAAAGTTTCTTTTTTTATTAATTAACTTAGTGTAAAAGTCATTTTGATATTTACACTTTAAACAAATAATAGAAAGTTCACATGCAAGTCCTTGCTTTTTGCTTTTGTATTCAATGATTGCTAAAGTCGTTTGGAAACAAGTTGGACAGCTCAAAACGCTAATAACATCAGACAAAATCGAACAATTAATAATTCTATATCCTGTCAGAACTTTGTTTTTAGTATTGTTATATTTTTTTGATGTTGAGCTAATGACTGCCTCAACTTTGCGAAGAGAAGAGCTTGACGTATCGAAGATGTCAGTTTGACTATTTACAGGTAACTCGATATTTACACTTAAAGATGGAAAATTTACATTATTTACACTCACACTGCAACGTAAAACTTTTCTATTAAAAATCTTCTTTCTTTTGCCTGCTCGCTTAGTTCTTACTTTAATTCGATCAGCTTTAACCATGTTTGAAAACTAAAAAGTATACAACTTCTGGCAAGAAAGTGCGACAAAAAATGAGCTACAAATCAACAAAAACGAACTTAGTCTTGATATACCAAAAATAAGTTGTTAACAAGTCTAACAAGAAGTCAAAAATGCTTTTAACTTGTGAAATCAATACGTTGTTTTGGTTTACAAGTGATTATTTTAGGGGTACCAAATTTTCTCTTTTTTGTACCTAACTCTCAAAAACAAAAAGTTTTGGTATTTATAGATATTTTTAGGTAAAATCATTATGATTTCTGAAACCCCCATATATTTAATTATCTAAATCAGTTTTTTTTTTTTTTTTGATTTTTTTTTAATTTATGGGGGAGTATACCCCTTAAAGAAATGAGGGTGCTATTGCTACCAAAAGTTATAGAACATTGGGATAGTTTAACAATTGAACCGAAAAATGAATTTAAGGATATGTCAAACTTTTTTTGCAAGTTACATCTTTTAACAAACTTTTCCACTGAGACAGATAAAGTACTGGATTCATTTGAAAAAATTGCTCTGAGTGGTGCTCACGAAAACACTTTTACATTTAAAACTTTTGAATCTGGACCTGTAAGACTGATACGCACTGCATGTAAAGCATTCCACAAACAAGGTAGTAATGAAGCTGGTGTGACAGGATATTTCAATTCTTTTCTCATTGGAAAAGGTCAAGACAAGTGTATGTTTGCTCCTTTTATAGGCAATAAATTTAACATTTTGGTTTATAATGGGGCTGCACTGTATTATCATTCTAAATCTATTAAAGAATTTTGGTGTCAATGGCCAAATCCTAAGAATCTACTGAAAGCAGTTAAGGAAGATATATCAAATATATTGTTTTTAGCCGAATCTCGTGCACTAGGTGTTTTTGATAATCTTCTTACTGGTCCTCTTTGGAGATTTATTGAAGAAAAGAAAAACATTTTTAGCATGAATAAGTATTTATTTTGTTTAAAAATGAAACTGTCAGATCTTTGCAAAGATGCTTCTCCAATGCTCAATGAAACACCTGTATTTGACCCAAGAGATGTTAAAATACATAAAGATAAACTTTATGAAAAACTATTTGAGGATACTGGCAATATAGAATTTGATATCTTGGTGCAACAGTCATTAGAAATAATTTCCCATGCATTTCTAATAATACTTGAAATACAAGCAATTGATCAGCTCCCAGGCGGTAAATATTGGATTCAGATGATCAAACTCAAAAGGCTGCTAAAAATGTACCAACGACTAAAAAAGCTTCAGAAAGTAATTTCGCGATTCTGGATCTACTTATTCGAACTAAACCAAATGCCAATATTAAAAAAATTCAAGCATATTCTATGTTATACCAAAACAAAACCTTAGCATGACTGGATGCAAAATCAAAAGAAGAGCGTTACATGTTGATTGAAACAGCTTCTCATAGTGTTGAAAAAATGAAATTAAAGTATAAAGAGAGACAAGTAGAGTTAATTTCAAAGAAAACTTCAATGTTGAGAATAAAACAGCAATTCAAAGCAGATGCAGAAAATAAAGTATCACTAAAAAAAGCAAATATAGTAAATGTGCTTATTCAATTGAAATCACAAGTTTGGCTAACAGTAGAAGAAGCGGAAGATAAATTTTCAAAAATTAATAATAATACTTTAAGGAAGAAAGTTATTAGAAGTCAATTAGACTTTTATCGTTATGTAATAGGGGCAAAATATTCATTGAAGCTGTTTTTTAAAACTAAAGTTTCTGGATATAAACGTATTGATTTAAATTCAAGTGAGCTGATGGAGAACTTGGTAACTATCATTCGCACATGCAACTTGCCACTACCAGAACAAAGAAACAATACACTAAAAAAAAAAAGCCAACGCAATCACTTGATTAAGAAACAAAAAGATGAGTTGTTTAGAAAGTTAAAAGGTATAATCACTGAAATTTTTTTTCAGTATTTATTAGTTTAAAATCTTGTGATTGTTATTTCAGATCCTACTATTTAAATGTAAACAAAGATAAATCTATTATATTTTTTTAATGATAATCAAATTTATTATTAACATTTTACTTTCAGGAACATATGAACACTTTGAAATGCTTTAAAGATCGAAAAAGCTCTTGTTTTCAACTAAAGTCGTTTTTTATGGTTTCCGCAGAGATTTTATTGCTCATGACCCACTTACATATTTTCTTCATTTTCATAAGTCTATATGAGTATGTTTACTATAATAATTTGAAAAACCCTTGTTTTTTACAGCTTTCGCGGAAATTGTATTTTGTTTGACCCAATTGCCCCAAATAGGGAAACGAGCCCTAAGATTCTTGCATAATTTTAGAATTTTTATAAGTTTTTATGAATTTTATAAGTTTATATGTAATTTTAAAATTGTAGACATTAAAAGCCTTGTTATTAATATTATATACTAAATCTTAATAAAAAATATCTTTATTACAAGGAGAATATTGCTTTTTTTCGTTCAAAAGCTTAATCAAATGAGTTAACTGTCCATTCTTCCAATTCTCAGCTCTTTTTTTAGATTCTTCATCGCTTTCTGATTCTAGAATAATAAGTTTTGTAGAAATATAAGCAGCAACATATTTAGCATATCGTTATGCTAAAATAACATAATAGAACTCAATACATAAATATATAATAAAGTTATAATTATATTACATATATTTTATATACATAAAAACAAAAAAAACCTATTATTAAATAGTGAAAAGTAATTTGTGTTACTTTAACAAACTTAATTATATCAGTTATTTTCATCAGGTATTATATAGTGATCCGTCCAGACCAAGTTAGACCTGATGTCCTGTTTCTACGTAGGGTAGCATAGTGAAAATCTTAATTTTAATAGTGGCAAGACTGAAAAGACTTCTTGGAGCACCTTAAAGAATAAAAAAAGTTGGTTTAGTATTGTGTAAGAACCAGATATCTGCCAGCAATATGTTTGATAGCTATGCATTAACGATGAAGTTATTTTTTATTATTGCAGATTTATTTATGTTATATCATCTTCAATCGTTGCTAAAAGATATGCTTCAATGATTTCAAATAGTATTACAACTTTTAAACTTATATATAAACCATACGAAGAGTTCTTAAATCTTATTAGCAAGTTGAAAATTTGTGACTGGACAGTGAGTGGATTCTTGTTGTATCAGAATTTAAACTTTATGACACAATCCACTTATGTCCTCGTTTTGAAATATATGTTGATGATAGTCTTGGTTTTACCATTCGTGTATATTCTTGGCTCATTCCAAATGATCATTTAATATATACAAAACATATAAGGTCAATGCAACATATTTCAGCTTCAAATCTTGTTTCTCTTTTTACTTCGTTAAGCCTGTGTTCAAGAATAACTGATGTAATCAAATTAAAATCAAATTTATATAATAACATTGTATTTCAAAAAAGTTTGATTTATTTTCATCTAGGAATGAGTTTCCATTAAATCAGACTGTATTTTCGATCTCAGTCATGTATTATGCTGATTGAGTTAGTGTTATGCTGTTCTCAATGCAAAAGTATTGAATAACAAAAAATCGTAAGTTTGAAAAAAAATGTTGCCAATGCTTGTGTCCCTGCTAAATTAAATGCACCTATTAAATTTACATCTCTAGATCGTCTGAAGCGTACATTACAGAATGCTCGTCTTTAAAATAAAGAATTAAAAAAAGGAATTAGCTTTGATAAAGCAAGAGAAAAATCATTACTAGCTATAAGTAAAGGTATTGAAAGTGATTTAGTTCAAATAATGGCAGGAACTGATAAAAGCAAGGTTTTTCTATTTATGAGCCTGTTTTGGGTAGAGCAGCAAAAATTTTAAAAAGCTCATAACAAAGGATTCGCTATCATCCAGCAATAATACGTAACTGTTTGTGATTAGCTGCAAAATCGCTAGCTGCTTATAAAGCAGTACAAATAAATGAGAAAAATAATTCTGGTTTCTTAGTTTTACCAAGTCGTAAGCGATTGCGTAACTATATAAATTATGTAAAACCTAAGGAAGGATTTAATTAAATAAAATCAAAGAATCAAAACATAAAGTTGATTGTTTTCAACTTAAGAAAAGTTTAATGTCGTAGTTCTTCATAAAATAAAAATTCAAATCTTGCTTGAGACAAACATTCTGGAGAATTAATTGGTTATGTTGATTTGGGTGATCCTATTGTTAATTTTGCAACATTACAACAGGCAGACAAACTTGCTTCTCATGTATTAGTTTTGTTAATAAAAAGTATTGCATATCCTATTAAATAAAGTTTTGCAAACTTTGCTACTATAGAAGTTACATTATTGCAATTATTTACTCTATTTTTAGGTAATAAATCAATAAAATATTAAAACTTAACTCATATCATTTTGTAGTTGCTTAAGTTTCTTCCACAGGAAACATTTTTGCTTCATATTATTTTTTTAATTAGTAAATTTTGAAAAAAAGAAAAATATTTTTTAATTATAGGCAGGGTTAAAAAAAAAAAATTTCATTAAAATATTTTGAATAATCATTACTTAAATTTCGAAAAGTAGGATATTATACAAAAAATTGCTTTAGTTTTTTCCAATACTGTGTATATATATATTTATATATATATATATATATATATATATATATATATACATATATATGTATATATATATATAAATATATATACATATATATTTATATATATGTATATATACATATACATGTATATATATTTATATATATATATACATATATATATATATATATATATATATATATATATATATATATATATATATATATATATATATATAAATATTTATATATATATATACATGTATATATATATATATTTATACATATATATACATATATTTATACATATATATACATTTATATACATATATATACATATATATGTATATATATGTATATATATATATATATATATATATTATATATATATATATATATATATATATATATATATATATATATATATATATGTATAGTGGAGAGGGGGGACGTTGATTCACTTTTTACATTTTCTTATATTAAAAGCTAAATAAAATATTTAGAGTGGAAATAATAACTTGTATATGTTGCACTAAGTATCCTGCATATTTTAGTACTACAATTTTATTGATTAGAACATAATTAAAACAAATACAGCACAAAAAGTAAAAAAAGGTAAAAATTTGTGTATCAACCTGCCCCAAGCTTGGGCAAGTTGATACGCAACATGGGGCAAGTTGATACATTTAATAAGACTTGAAAATGAAGCTTTAAAAAACAAATTAAGTAATCAAACACAAAAGATTAAGTAAACAAACACAAAAGATTAGGTAAACAGGTAAACAAACACAAAAGATTAAGTAAATAAATACAAAAGATTAAGTAAACAAACTAAAAAAATGTTGCTGTTTTTTAATCACTTTTAAAGATTTTCACAAATAAAAGCAGGAGTACCATCTGTACAGTCTTCATGGACCCACAATTTACATTCTGCACACTGAAACAAGTTTCTCTTGATCTAGTATTTGAATAAGGCTTGCCACACACAAGATAAAAAGTATAATCAATGTTTTCATTTGAATTCCTTACAGGAATTCAAATGAAAACATTGAAGTCCTTACAGTTTTATTTTTTGATATGGGTGCAACCGATTTAGACTTTGGTTCTCCTTTTTTCTTTTTCTTTTGTTCTGCCAGGTCAATAGCCAGTTTTTCTGGTGTATAAGTCAAAATACGTGTTTTGCCCTTTTTTCTCCCGCGTTTACTCTGGCTGCGTGGTCTGGCTTTAGGAAGTGGCGGTATTACATAGGGCAAGGCCATAGCTTGGCTATTGGCACAAAAATAGTTCCAGCAGATGTGGAAGCTACTGGATATTCCTTACATATCGCTAACGAATCTGAAAGAGCTGATGTTGACGGTTGAAATTCGAATGAAGCTGAGTTCATAGTGACGTCTACTTGAAGATGACCATTGTTTTCAGCAGTAGCTATTTCCTCCATATTCAAAGCAGAATCGACACTTCCAGAAACTGCAGGATCTGGCCTATCACTAACAGACGAGGGCAAAAACAGGACAGCGTCAATCCGAAAACGATTGAAAGGAAAAATTCCTGTAGGCTCGAAGCCTGACTGTATGTTAGCAGGTGACATCGCAAGCTTGAATGCATTACAACATATATATATATATATATATATATATATATATATATATATATATATATATATATATATATATATATATATATATATATATATATATATATATATATATATATATATATATATATATGTCAAGAGGCTGCATTGGCCGCCTGGGATGGCTATTTAGCCATGCGTCGCACTGAACATTATAATGTCTCTTTGTAAAAAAAACACTAAACAATCCAAAGGTTGCAGTCTGTGCGAACAATGAGAGGGAACAAAAGCATATGAATACCGTTTTACTTGGCATATTGAATAGATTTAAGAAATACATGAGATTCATGATTCATGACAAAAAAATCCTTCCTTGTCATCCAGCCAGAAATATGCTCCAACAGAGCCGGGGGGACCTCCATCTACCATTCGTTCACTATACCTGACCCAACGAAAATGAACATTGGAGGACATGCGTGACCCAAGGCATTGACTCTACAACACAAGGTTACTAATTTACTCCTCTCTGCACTTGTTACATCTTCCATTTGTTTGACGCCTTTCGGAGCTACTTTTTTTTTTATGGTTTCTGAACTGTGGTTAATCCAGTCTCATCCACATTCCAAACGTTGTGTGGTTCGAAATAGAAACGAGTGTACAGGCTCTCTAAATTGTTGTAAAACAAATCAGAGTTTGTCCTGTTAAAACTTGTCATTCTACTTAAAGAAGTGGCCTCGGGCGTTCTGATAGACAGGACATTTTCATGTCTTTTCATGAGCCCTTAAAACTAGTCTACTCCTGCAGATTGAATGGCATGCTAGGAACAAGGAATTATTTTTTGTAGACTCTTAGCATACTGATATGCAAGCTTTCTTGTTTCTTTTTGTGAAAGAATGGATTGTAAAAGTTTTAAATAGCGGTATTAATAATATATAGGCCGTAGGCCAACAATGTTTTATTAGGCCTATTTACCTATTTACTATCCCTGTGAGAAAAGAACATAAGTCTACACCAAACAATTTAATTCTATTAATGCAAATACATAAACAAAAATATTTTCGACCATATTCAAATGCTTTACCAAAGGGGTAAGGTGATACAGTGTATCAATTTGCCCCAAGTGGTCTGTACAAACGTGCCCCTTTAGACCGCGTTGCATTTAAATTCGAGTTAAATTTTAACAGAAGCAACGAACAAACAAATGACATTTACAGAATCATT
Source organism: Hydra vulgaris (assembly GCF_038396675.1). Lineage (NCBI taxonomy): Eukaryota > Metazoa > Cnidaria > Hydrozoa > Anthoathecata > Hydridae > Hydra > Hydra vulgaris. Next base: position 19,726,791 of record NC_088921.1, on the reverse strand, counting down.
TAGCAATGTTTTCTTAAACTTATGGAAGGGTTGATAAGCTAAATGTACTTACCTTTTTTGTAAAATCTCCTATGAAACACGTTGTCAGTTTTTTTCGAAAGTTGCTCGATTTACAAAATGCTTCTCAGCTTGATCAGTTTTGAAATGAACGGAAATCTTTTTACATCAGACGTTAGGGAACTAAAAAGCTAAGTCCCGTACCAAATCTTATTCGCACAATTAGTGTAATAGCTATTTCTTTTTTTTTTTTTTTTCTTTGTTCTTTTTATTACATTATACATAAGCATTTCGTTACAATATTTAAAATACAAATATATAATAATAAAAACATATATATATATATAATAATCGTTATTAAATAATAAAAGAACGCGGGAACTCATAGAAGACCATACGGTCTTGTCGTCGAGTACCGCTAAGAAATGATCATGTTAAAATTTATAAAATATTTACAAGATAAGAAATAAGTTAACGAAGTAAGAAACTTAAAATATTCCGTTACAAATACAAGATACATTATTATATATTACAATTGTTAATGATGCATATATAATTTTCATGAATCAATAGTTAAATAGGGGGTAAAAAGGAAGATCACTAAACAAAAAAAAAATAAATATCAAAAGTATAATCATAAATAAAATTATTTATTAGCTTTGTATCAATTTGCCCCCGTATCAACTGTCCCCCTCTTTCCTATTCTCCTTAAAAGTTTTGTTCAGAAACGTCAGATAACATAAAAGTTATTTTACGTGATATAAGGTTTTATATCGCTAATTTTTTTTATAAAGTTAGCTTATTAAAACCACATTATTTTCATAATGGAGCAAGTTGGGACAACTAACCTTTTTACTTTCCTTTAGAATTATGTAAACTCTATAAAAATGGAATTTGCTTCGCAAAGGAAGTCCAAGGTAAAAAGTCCTAGCTCTATAAAAATCAGTTTAAGCTCGTTAAAATTACATTTTTTAAATGCATTCATTACAAATTGTATTAACACATTATTAAATTATTTTCATAAATTAAAATCAAATCATCTATAACCTTTGTATGAAATGAAAATTAAAATGAATGGTCTTTTTTTTAGGAAGAAAATCAAATTTCAATAATGGTAAAATTTTTATGAAAAAAAAAGCAGCTTTTCTGTCATTTTCAAACGTAAATTAAAGTTTAAATATATTATTTTAGTACTTATTTTTTTAACCGTTGGAATCATAAAAAACTGTAGAAAATAGTTTGCTAATAATATTATTTAAAAAGCGCTACTTTAAAAACTGTGTTTTGGGCAAATTTTAAGTGTTTCTAAATCACTGCGCATCGTCAACAAAAATAGTTCATCTGGAAATAAACTACCCGATTTCTAATTTTATAAAAAAAATTAGCGACGTAAAACCTGATATCACGTAAAATAACTTTTATGTTATCTGACGTTTCTGAACAAAACTTTTAGGGAGAATAGGGGAGAGGGGGCAAGTTGATACGGTGGGAAATCGGGTAGCGAATAGCTAGCTCTAATTGTAACGATAAAGACAGCATTTTGGCCCCGAGGAACGCTACCTTTTTTAAGTTAGCGGAAAGTTATCGATATTTGTAAAAATAAGGACAGCGATTTTACAAGACTTTAAAATAAAGATCTTTAATAAAAAATCAGCTTTTTAAATGAGGTATATATACAAATTTTTATACTATTTTTACTAGTTTTTTAATTTTATCATTTAACTTTTGGTTTAGAACTTTTATAATTAGTATAAAAATTCCCCCTATTTATATATTGAACTCAAAGACGGATCCAAGGTTATTTGTGCACGAGATAGCATTGAAAAAAAAACCCGAGTGACATTTACAAAATTTAAAACTTTTGCATAAAAACTTTTGCATTATGTAAAATAAATATTTGTTCTAGATCTTTGCTTCCAACAAGGCTGCAAGTAACCACTATCAGAGTTGGAAGTTACTGCAAAAGAAAAGATGAAGATTGTCGAGCAAGACAACGATTGAAAGAGAGCTTTAAAGATTGCAAATTATATGAATCAGGAAAGCAAGATGAAGCCAGAAAAGTCCAAAAAGCTGATGTTTGAGGAGAAAACCTTGAGGAATAGGAGTTTTTAGAGCACATACGAAAATTTATAGAAAATGGTTGAGACTTAATTGATCACAAGAATGAATTTTTGTAGATTGTACACGAGACGCTAGCTCTTTCGTAATTGTCGGCTGTTACACTGATATGCTATACGGATTTACGCAAGGTTCGGCTCTCGGACTTCTGTTATTTAACATTTTTATATGTGATTTATTTTTTTTCCTTCCTGACATTGAAGTTGCTGGGTATTCAGATTACAATACTCCATACTGCACAAAAAAAGACTTACTTCTGTAACTACCAACCCGCAAAAAGCCGCAAACCAAATGTTAGAATGGTTCGAAAATAATGTAATGAAGGCAAATCTTGAAAAGTATCACCTTAGCAAACATAATAACCTTGAAGTTACTATTTCTAATTAAACAATTAAAAAATCCGAAAATGTTAAATTACTCGGAATAAAACTCAAGAACAAACTTTCTTTCAAAGAGCATGTGAACACTTTATGCAAATATGCCAGCAGAAAAGTAAACGCACTTTCAAGAATTGCATCATATATGTTTTTCGAACAACGTAAACTTATACTTTCTGCATTTATAACTTCAAACTTCTCATACTGCCCATTTATATGGATCTTTCAAAGTAAGAAACTAATTATTCGCATAAATCGAATCTATAAGATAGCTCTTAGAATTTTCTACAGAGACTATGAATCTTTATTGGAAACTCTCTTAATAAACAGCGTTACATTAACTATTCACCAAAAAAACCTGCATTGTTTAGTCACTGAGATTTTCAAAGTAAAATTACAAATTGCGCCTATATCTATGAATGAAGTTTTTAAGTTTCTTGAAACAAATCTAAGATATGTAGAGCCAAACTCCACCAATATTCGTACAACAAAATATTGATTGGAATCTCTATCTTACCTCGGACCATAAATTTGGAAACAAATCCCGAATGATTATAAAACATCTTCGTCTTTAAAGAAATTTAAACTTAAAATAAAAAACTGGATTCCCAAGCAATGCCCGTGCAAACTATGCATGGTTTTTATGAAAGATGTTGGATACATTAATAAGCTAATTTAAAATGAAATATTTTTGTTGGCTTTTATGACTTTAGTTGGCTTTTGTCATTTTTTTTTTTATATTGTTGTTGATGTATTTATTGGTTATCTTATATTTATTTTTGAAGAATAAGTGTCAGTTGACTTAAAACAGCCAATTATCGAGCTATCAATGAAACAACCATATGTGTCAACTATAAATAAATTATAAATAAATCTTTATAGCAGTGACCATTAAAGTATTTGTAGTTAAGAGAAAGAGAAACGATACTACGACGAAGTGATAATGGTTGGAAGTTGGCTGCAAGAGCAGTTCCAGCTATGTTTTTAATGTGTTTTTGCACCTTGTCTAAAAGAGAAAGGGCATTTTTGTGTTGTTATTATCAATACAATCTTAATGTACGTGTAGTGATGGAAAAGATAATAAAAGGAAAACTGACCAACAATAATAATAACACTTTGCTTCCATAAGACCAATATTATTCTTACACACACGCATAGTTCTGTGTTAGGTTACACACAAAAAAATATATAAAAAAAAAGCGTAGCGGCTTAAACATACTAAGTACACAACACTCCCCCCTCTCCCGTTTACTAATTTACAGCAAAAAGGGGAATGTCTCTTTCTTCAATAAATTTAACCTTTATATTTACAGTACCACATTCAATCGGGTAAAGTTTGTTAACCGGCCTATTTATACTTTTATACTCGTTGGTCTGCTTGTAACGAGCCATAGCGCTTCTGACTTCTTTGTCAGAAGAAAGATTCACTTCGTCTACGATTCCAACTTTCCATAAATTTTGCGACTTTAAGGCATCGTTGATTAAGACAATATCTCCACGTTTGACTTCTACAGATCGATTACCTTTGGAGACTTTGTGGTGTTCACGTAAAACCTTTAAATATTCTTCTTTCCAACGTGTTCTAAAATGACTTAAGACCACATTAATGTGTTTATGTTGTTCAACTATTTCAACAGATTTAACTTCCGACCAAACACTCATTGGTTAGGAGTGAGCACTTCGTTACCAACCTCTTCATAAACGAATGTCAATGGACTGTTATTAATGACCCATTCGACTTCCTGATTGACTATCATTAATTCTTCATAGTCTAGAATTGGTGAGTACTTTCTTTAAACACCTCTTTGTTGATCGTACAAGTCTTTCGAATATTCTGCCCCACCAAGGGCGGCCGCTACGTTGAAATGCTTTAGATGCGACAAAAGCTTGAGATTCCTCCGCTGTAAACTGCGTGCCATTATCCGACAAAATCTCCGAAGGAACGCCACGTCTAGCAAAGAATCGTCGCAGACCACGAATAGTTGCTGTCGCTGAACAATTGAAAACTAAATCTAACACAAGTGCACGGGAATTGCAGCATGTAAACTAAAATAACCAGACTTTATGTAAGGTGCTGGACCCATGTATTGATTTTAAATATAAAGGTACTTAAAACCAGTGTACTTAAAAGCATGTTCGTTATTCAAACGACTCACAGGTAACGGTGAAGAAATAGGATAAAAAATTGGCTTCCCTTCAAATTTTCTACAAAGAAAGCATTTTCAGATTACACTATGAATATACCTAGCTTTGGCAGCCCAGAACCTTTTTCTTAACTCATTTATTGTTTTCTTCACACCATTGTGTTTCACGAGGACATGACAGTGCAAAATAATTAGCTTTGAAAGATAACAGCTCCGAAGGAGAAATATCGAAAACTTTGCAATGTATGGAATTAGGGCATTTTTAAGCGTCCTTTACATTGAACGACACTGTCAACTTTAACTAAACGCAAATCTTGCCGCAACTTTTTGTAGCTCGATGCAGTCATAACGTCACGTTGGATATGTTTTATCCACATAATAATTGCTTCTTCTCGTTCATCACTTAATAACGTTAAGATCTCAAACCATTTAGTTTTTTTAGTCTTAATTTCAAATCATTCACGAAGCCTAATATCCAGGCTGCGACTCTTGATAAACGTTCATAGCTATTAAATTTTCCTATGTCAATAAAGGAAAGGTCTGGATAATGTACACTGCTCGAAACAATGCAAGTTAATTCTTTAGGTATTTTGGTAATTTCAAAAATTAAATCATAAACTGGCCATGCAACTGTTATACAATTTTAAAAATCTGAACCCTTAAACCAAAAATAATTATCTTTAAAATTATTTATAATTATTTAAATGATCCACGTGAAATAATATATGCGGGATTCCGATGTGTTTCTATATACTCCCATGACTCAATGCCATAAAGTTCTTTAATTTTAAGAAGTCTATTTTGAACAAAAGGTTCATATTTCTTAGCCAAATTGTTAATCCAATGATGGTAAGTTGTTGAATCAGTCCAACAAATAATCCGAGAAATGTTATATAGGCTTTCAAGCTCTTTTTCAACATTAATCATCAATTCGGCTAGTAATAAAATAACACTAAGTTGAGAACGAGGTATCGTTGTTTTACTTAATGAGGCTACCCTCGATTTAGAGGCAATCAAGGTAGAACAAGAATGTGTCTCATCAAAAATTCGAATATAGATACAACATCCATATGCCTTATAACCTGCATCGGAGAAACCATGAAGTTCGAGTTTATAGTTAGGCAAAAAATTTGAAGAGTTAAGATACCACCGAGAAACCATTACATTTCTTGATGAAAGAAAGTCATTTAAAATGGATTGCCACTCGTTTAAATTTTCTTCATCAAATTAATCTTCCCAACTCATCTTGCTAACACTTAAACTTTGGAACAATGCTTTTAGTTTAACTACTACTGGATTTATAACTCCCAATGGATCATATATACTTCAGCGAATTTAAGAATTTCATTTTGCTATATCAACTGCCATCTTCATTAAATCTTTAAAGTGATAAATTAGAATACACTTTTGTTTGTCCCAGGAAATACCAAGTGCTTTAGCTTGAGGTTTAGGTGAAAAGTCACTTTAACAAAAGAAATCTTCTAAAACCGTAGAATTTGATTCGAATTTTCGAAAGTTAAAACCGCCTTCCTTTAATATCGATTTGCATAACCTATAAAAATTTATGCTATCATTAACTTCATCAGTGCAAGAGTTCAAATCATCCACATAAAAGTTTTTTAAAATCTCAAGAACATAGGAGGGATAACTATTTAAATACTTTTCCACATGTAACTTTTAAGTAACATTAGGCAAAAACGGCAAAGAAGTAACACCAAATAAAACTCTACAAAGACGAAATGTTTCAAGCTTTGTATTAGAGAAAATATTAAAATGAAGGTTTTCAATGTCATTATATATTAAAAATTTTATAGTATCGCGACACAAGTCCAATTTGAAGAAACGCTTTCTTAATATCAGCCAGAAAGGCAAACTTTTTTGAACGGAAACGTAAAAGACTTCCAAATAATGATGTTGTCAAACTTGGACTTGCATTAAGTCAATCATTTAGTGAAGGTTTATATGATTTTGAACTTGCATCAAACACCATTGGAACTTTAGTTGTAACTTTTCATCACGCTTTACTGGTCTATGAGGTAAATAATGTAAATCACTTATGTCCAAATCATGATTTTCAACTTTTTTGTTGTTATAGAAGTTAAACATATCCTCATCTTTCGAAAGTTTTTAGTAAGAGACTGTAAACGGTTAACACATAAAGAATAGTTGTCAGGCAGTGTAGGATGATTTTCAGGAAATGGTAATTGAACTACCAGACCAGAACTAACGACCAGAGGTTTCATTAAAAAACGTACTACTTTGAAATTTAAGCAAAGTAAGATTATTTTTTTTGCTACTATCACCACAATACCATAAATCGTTCAAAGCATCCTTCAAAATTACATCTTCTTCAAAAAATTCAGGTTGAACTTTTAAAACATGGGTGGTATTTACACTACAACTATTATCTCCTTCATCAAACACAAATCCAATAAGAACATATCCTCAAAGCTTAAAATTTAATGCGACCGGACCAGATTTACCGCGAACTGCAGTGTTATCAAAAAAAAAATCCAATAAAGGTCTGCTCCAACAAGAATATCAATGTCTAGAGAACAATCTCCAACAACACCAACAGATAATTTTAAAACCTTCAAATGGCTGTAACTGTTTACTGCAAAATCAACCTTCTGACCGTTGATGAGGGTACAAATATCTTTCATAAAACAAGATATAAAAATGGAAAAATTGCTCAAACCTTTAACTCCAAAACGAACCCTTTCCAGTAATTCCTTTTCATTTTTGTTTCCAAAACTGTATATAATTATTTCTTTAACATCTATTGTTTGTAAATTAAGGTTTGAACATAATGCTGGTAAAATGTAACTCAGTTGTGAACAACTATCTAAGAGTATACGAGTAGGATAAGAAAGTTTATCATTTGACATTGCTGTATCTTGAGCTGTAGCAACACTAAATGTGCATACTTTGTTATTGTACCAGCTACTAATGATAATTTTCCTTCTTTCTGACGGTCATGTTTTTGTGGAAGAGATTTCTTATTACATTGATGCATGATGAAAATTTGAACAATTAAAGCATTTTATTTTTGTTGCACAATTTTTTGCAAGATGTCCAAGCTTCAAGCATTTAAAACACCTACGTTTTCTTTTTAAAATTTATTTTCGAGCAATCAAACTGGTCACTGTTTTACAATTCTGAGATTTGAGATTTCTTTTACAAAAAATACATGATAAATGATTAAGTTGTTCATTGGTTTGTTATGGGCATCCCAGGTTCCACTTGAGTACAATGTTTCAGCTGTAAAAGGGTTTTCTTGTTAAAGTTACTTTTTTCACGCGTTTAAATCTCTGCTTTTAAGATATTTAATAGAGTTTTAATGGTCCAGCAGTCAACATCATTAATTTTTCTTGATATAATCAAATTAAGTTCTTCTGGAATCTTCTGCATCAAAACAAGAATGAGAAGAGGGTCATACTGCTAAGAGTCAATGCTTAAATTTTCTAAACTCTTGATTTGAATTCGAGGTTGTCATAGATTTGAAAAAGAGAAGAAATATTCCTTAAGTTGCTAACTTTTTCTAAGTATAACAGTGCTTGCATATGATGATATAAGTAACTGCTTATTATCATGAAGCTCTTTCAATAAACTAATAGCAACCATACAGTTGTCATGTGCAAGGACAAGTCCAGTGACAGTTAAAAAAGCCTGCCCCTCTAATAAGTTACGTAGATATGTTAACTTCTGTATTGAACTTAAGTCCTCGTTGCTGTCTACAGCACATTGAAAATTTTCACAACAATCTTGCTAGTTTTGAGGCTCGCCATCAAAGGAGTGTAATTTCAAAGGTGGAAGCTTTACCATGGAATTACTTTTGTTAGAATTACTGATGACATCATCTGGTTTAGTGTTAAGCTGTATATTTTTAAAGTTTAGTGCGATAAAATATGACAAAATCTAAAATTTCTTCTTTTTGCAATTCAGTTTCATTTTCAAAAAACGCAGAAATAATATTGGTAGTACGAACTCTACGTTTGCCTACTAAAATTGTTGACATTCTTGACATTCTAATTGTAAAAATTAAATACAATTACACATTACATTACAATAATATTGTATTGCAATGTTGCAGAAACAATAAAAAAATTTTATTTTGGTATTGTATTGCTGTGATGAAAAACAATTACAATAAGTATTGCATAGTTTTTTTATTCTATCAATACAATAAAATTCGATAACTATGGTATTGTATTGATTTAATGAAATAAAATCACAATAACTATTGTATTGCTTTGATGAAAAGAATTGCAATAACTATTGTAGTTTATTACTTTACATTAACGTAGAAAAGCTAACGTATTTTAACGTATTTATATTCATCTCTGACAAACTTACTATTATTTTTGTTATTTTTTATTTACAGATTTGCAATATATTGCAAATTTTATTTTTTACTTATTTAGATTTCGCATCACCTATCTTGTTATGTCTTTCTAAGCTCTAAATGGCCGCAAAATATTGCCTGTCTGATGATAGCTTTACTATTATGAAAAATAACATTCATAAATTATTTTATTCAGCCCTTTTATTTTTTCTCTTGATTTTAATGCTGCAAAGGAACTTAAAATATATATGAAAATTAACTTTAGTAAAACAAACAGTTAAACATATTATTTCTTCTTAAATAAAAATGTTAAGTCTTTTATTACAATGACAATATATTGTTATTGTATTACAAAGACGAATTACAATACAATATTTATTGTTATTGTAGTGGGTCATTAAAATACATTTTTTTCCAGATATTGTTATTGTTTTATAAAGATGAATTGCAATATAATACTTATTGTTATTGCATTACAGAACTACAATAGTTGTAAATCACAAGTAATGTTTGAAATTCTTCTGCTAAAAGAAAAAATATGTGCTCAAATTATGTTAATTAATTTCAATAAAACAGTTAAATATATTTTTAATTCAAATTTTCAACAAGAATTGACAAAAATATTTGTGATATTTTAGCATCTACCTATATCCTCGCTATTTGTTGCAGGTATTTTAGAGTCCAACACTTTTCTACCGGGATATCTTGTTAACCGATATGCCTCTGATACAGCAACTAATCCATTTTATCTCTTTGAGCTTGTAGGAAAAATAGATCTTTTAAAGGTATCTTTGCTACTTTTGGTCGTATGAAAGTCACATGGTCTTTAATAAGACAACCGTTGCATTCACTTTCATTATAGCATAAGATATTGCACTTATATTTAGTCAAGTTAACTTATCAAATTATATAAGATAAAATATAAAATAACTTATCAAGTTTGTCCGTATACATATATATTTTTTTTTTGTAAATTTTTTTTAATGTCTTTGCAATTTTCTAATATCTTTGCAATTTTCTAATGTCTTTGCAATTTTCTAATGTCTTTGCAATTTTCTAATGTCTTTGCAATGTTCCATTCAAGTTTATTGACTGCATATTTTTCCAAGACCAACAGGATTGTAGAATTTGCTAACATCCAAGTAATTTTATTTCCATAAATATTTGTATACATGGAGGGCTCAGTGGAAAAAGTACTTAAGTGTATTTTGAGAGTTTTGAGAAAAAGTAGGTCAAAGTTTTTAAATTGAAGCTGAAATACCTTTTATTCATTTTACTCAACTGCAACATTTTTTTTTATATCCAGCACACACTGCTACATATCTAAACCAAGTTTTATACTTGTTTTGTAAAAAAATAATGATTTTGTGATAAATAAGATGTTTTGCATTTAGGTACTTTTCGCCCTAAATTTTTATTTTCAACTTAATTTTTAAATTTACCGGCAATGTTTTGCACCAATAAATGTTTTTGTCAATCTATAATAGTCCCCTTCTCACACCCTGTTTATTTATAATTCAAGCAGCTGTTAGTATGATGTTTAATTAATAGGTAGATAACATTTCTGTTGCCAGTGTTAAGTTCATCAGTGATCATCTGCCTATTAGTGTAGGTTACATAAGATGGAACAATCTACTGATACTTGTTATAGTTGCTATTTGAATAATACCTACTGGAAAATCATTTTATTAAAAGACTGCCTTTAAGGTAAACATCTAATGGCAAATAGTAATATTCTTTAATAATAAACACACTTTTTTGACAAGATTCTGTTTATGATTATGTCAAAATGTTTATTTGTGTTTATACAAAAAATTATAAACACAAAGTGAATTTACACTATTGGTCAACAAAAATAGTAAAACAAATGCGATGTGATAATTATTTACAATCTTGATGGTAACACTATTTACCATAATAATTATCTATACAAATTTAAATTAAATTAATGCCCTATTCAAAATCATCAGCTTGCTCATTCTCTTTTGGAGACATTTCTATAGGTTTGAGGGAAGTGTAAAAAGTTACACTCTCTGGAAGATGGACATGCGACAAAAGTGACATAATATCATTAAATTTTGCTTTTTTTATTGGAAGAAAACCGTTGAATGCCAAAGGGCAATCTTTAATTGCCAATTTTAAGGTGCTCAGTGATTTTCCCCTTTTTAATAAATTTAAAATGGAAGTGAGGGGGCCAGTCATTGAGCTTTTGCCTACAGGGTTCTTCAGCCATTCAAATAAAATCCCTCTGAGACTGGCAATACCCTCTGGCGCTTTAATTACTTTATCCAGGCTAGATTTAAAATCTTTAACCCTTACAACAGGTCTACTGTCCATTTCCAAATTGTCAGTAAATGGATGTTCGACAGACACAATTTTCCATGAACTATTAATGCTTGATTTGGCAATAAGATTTACCAGGTCAGAAGGCTTATGAAACTTATCTGTTTTTAATTTTTTTTTTCAATCCTGCCAAAGTCTCTGTCACATGGCATTCTGCTGTGACCAGGAATAGGGTACTTAATAACAACTTCACTGAGTTTAGTATTACATTAATTTTGCAAAAAAGCAGCAATGTATCGGTTCTTGTTTTGTGAAAAACAATTATCTGTGAAAATGACCAGTTTCCTTATCGACTCTGGCAATTCATCTAAATAGTGTTCCAGACATGAAAGAACCTCATTGGGTCCTTTGTGAGCAAAGTTTTCAACATAAATGTACATCGAAGCATTTCCAGAGCAAACATCATGAATGCCAAGGTTATGCACAGCCAGCTGTCTTTTGTAGTATTCTAGGAACAGGTAGAAGCAGGTTCTTTTGAAAATCCATAGCTATGACTTGAGTATCATCAGTAGAAAGAGCAAGATGCTTGTCCTCTCTTATCTGCTCGTAGAAGGCATCCCCTTTTCTTTTGTGAACTTCATGTTCAGTTCTCAGTTTTAACACCAAATCATTATTTATGTTGACAGTGGCAGATTTAATATCAGCATTAAATTTTTCACAGTGGCAGATTTAATATCAGCATTAAATTTTTCACATGTGTCACTCACATCTGTGCGTGGAAACCCAAAACTTGGGTTTCCACGCACAGATGTGAGTGGAAATGCATGTGAGTGGAAAAGCATGGCCATCACAAAAGTTTTTTGTGATGGCCATGCTTGGCCATCCATGGTTTTCCTCTTAAGTCTTGTAGGGGTTCTTCAAAGTCAATGACTTTTTTTTTCAGGCGTGATTCCTTAATACCGTGCATAGCACAAAAAGCATTTTTGCACACAGGTATAGGAGAGCCAGTTTCTTTTATTGTGTAGCTGTAGCTGCTACGGAATGTTTTTGGGACTGCCTGACTCTGTTTTCGCCTAATAGTGTTTTCTTCTTTTACAGAAATGCAACCCCTTAAATAAATGTTTTGTTTCTCATGTTCGGCAAGCTCATTAAATTCTTTTAAAATATTACTCTTTTCTCCATCGTTAAACTTCTCTAGGCATTTGCACCTGCAGTCCACATAGTGCTGGCTCCTTTCATCAACATCCTTTCCCAGGTGGTTTTTGTGCGCATTGCCTGCAAATATAAAGTTTACATTTTACATTAGGCTACAACATAAAATGAGTGAGGTGAAGAGGGCGTAATACTAATAGTATAGATAGGCTAATACTATATCTAGTAACTAGATCTATAAATTATAAATTTAAAAAAAATCAAATTAAGATAGGGCCTACTATTTAAAAATAGAACTGAGAACTGTTTAATTCAATTGAAATAAAAAACTAAGGCTAATATACGTATAATTTAAAACAGACTAGATCTAGATTTTACATAATATTAAAAATAAAGTCCTCAAATCGCCGAAATTCTGCAGTGATAACAGTACTGTGTACAGTCTGTACAGCATGGAAGCCAAAACTATAGCATCATGCCTCATGGCATGATTAAAAGTAAAGTGATTTTTTTTTTAAAATATAAGTTAGTATACATAGCTATCTTTAATTTCATTATTTTGATTACTCAATAAACAACATACCTGAAGCTTTGGCACGCTTTATTGCAGTCTTTGACCATTTATTTTGTGTAGATTTTCTTTTTTTCCCAGTTTTGTTTTCACTTTTCTCAACTACGGTGTCAGCCATTGTTGTTGAATTAACAGGAAGGGTGTGACTCTTTGGTGCATTCTTATTGGCTGGCAATAATTTTGTGATTGGTTGGTAACAGTTAAGAACTTTTTTCCCTAAAGATCAGCACTTAAGAACTTTTTCTTCAAAATTTTACCAAAACAGCTGATGTATAGTATTCGATTTAAGCTACTTCGGTACTTTTTCCATGGCCCAAATTTACAGGAATGGTTTAGGGGAGGTAATCAAATAATATACCGGTCTTAACTCATTTTTGAAAAAATGTAACTTAAGTACTTTTTCCACTGAGCCCTTCACATGTACATCTTGTATATGTATACAAGATGTATATGTATACATCTTGTTACATATTTAAGTAAATGTGTAACTGATCAATCACGTAACAAATTCCATATCATAACCTCTCTCAGTGTAGGCAGCTCTTAAAAAAATTTAAAAAGTTCGAGTTCATCGTTTCACCCTTTTGTTGACCATTTTTTATTGTTTTAATAATAATAGAAAGGGGGATATAAGCCCCAAGCCTACAATTTTGATGACTATGTTTTATGATTCACTTCATTTTATATTAGTAGCAATATATACAATGAAAATAACAATAATAAGATTAATATACTAATTTTTTTGAGTAAAAATATCCAATAATAATATAAATAACTCCAATATCCTATTACATTATGAAATTATTACGAGCACTACCATTTTTAACATTTATACTTATTTTTTTTTTTGTAAAATCTATTTTGTAAAAAGGCAGACAACTTTTCTTACGTCTACCGTGTTTGTATGACCTTAAGTAAAGTAAAGTAGCATCGAAAGTTATGTTTTACTTTTATTGCTATATTATGTTTAATTGCTTTTCGATGATTGCGCTGCTAAAAGCTTTTTTTAAAAAAAGGCAAAAAAGTGCCGATATGATGAGTTTTTAGTAAAAATAACATTTTCCAAACGCCCTGCGTCCCCGCTAAATAAACTAGTAAACAAATTATTTACGTCACTTCTAACATCCTAATACATAAAAAAAAAAAATAATAATGCGCGCATTCCAATATCCAAAATTTAAAAAGTACGACCTACCATAATGGTAACCTTATTCAAGGCTAGACCAGAAAAACACATTTCTTTTTTAATAACACATGGAGACCTACCCAAACCCTCAGTCGTTGTATCCTCTGAAATTTTCTATTTCTATATTATAAGTTTTTTTTCTATATTATAAGATACCCATATTTAACCCCAAACCCTCAGTAGTTGCGTACGTTGAAGACTGTTACGTGTTACAAAGTTTTAATTAAAACCGAGTCAACCGTTATTAAGTTAACATTTATAGCCTTATACACAGTACATGAACATTGAATTTTGCTCAAGTCATAATTTTGAACTACATGCTAGGTAACATATCAACTTTCAGCAAAGTCTTTAAAAATTAGGCATTCGTTTTAGTTAGGAATTTTTTCACAGCTTTTTAAGTACCTACTTTGTGTTTTTGAAACAGAAAAATGTGAGGAAAGGTTGTCAATACTGTCACATAATAAATCATTAAATTCTAGTGGGAATGACTGAAACAGAAGTGTCGTACGATCTGTGTTCTTACATTTCTAAATGCAACATCTTTTTCTAGTTTATGATCCACAATCTCTTGCACTAAAAAACCAATTAATTTTATTTATAAAAAAATCTGGCATTTAATGCTTAAATACCAGGGGGTTAGTTACATCAACGCAACATACAATCTGCATTTGTAAGAGAACAAAAAGTCAAAATCTTAAAATCTATAAAACATTTAATTTACCTAAATGCATCAAGTAAAAATTTTTTATTTTAATAGTGTGCACATATACGAGAAATTCTTCCTGATGAACCTACTGGTGGAGAAACACTGTGTAGAAGAAAGAAAAAATTAAATAAGTGTTTTTACTAATTTATTATTGCTCTGTTCTTTATGAACATTGAAACTAACTTTGGCATTGGGAAAGTATTTTTTAAATGCGACTTGTAGTTCATTAATTCTCATACTGATTAACTGAAGTTGAAAGACCACCTTTTTAGAAATTATTTTTTATTTTTAAATTGATTTTTTAAATTTACTTAATCGAGTTTAAAATAAGACTTACTTGTAGAGAGATTAAATATTCTGCTTTCCTTTTTTGCAGCCAAATTCTTTTATACTGATGATACAATTCTGTGTGAAATCTTTAAACCATCGGGTTTATGAGATCCCGGATATTTCGAATTTTGTTTAGTTGTCCGCATGGCTGTCTTATCCATTTACCTAGCATCTGACGACATCGCGAACAAAATGATTGATCACAGTTTACAAAGTTCTTTTGTTCAGTGAACGTTTTATTTATAAATTCTGAAAGGTTAATTTTTTTGTGAAACATTGAGCATTTTTTTGTCCACCCTAAATGTTAGACACTCATACAATAACTTATCTGCAACACCTACTCTTCCCAGTTTTTGTATAACAAACATTCTTTTTTTCAAGGGTTCTTCCCAAGGGATTCCACTGATTTACTCAAATCTTTCTATAAAAAGTTTTAAAATTACAAATTAACTTTAAGTGATTTTATATTAATTTTAAAGATGAATGTTACACTAAAACTTATTAACTACACGTTCTGTAAATATAAACTTTTAACACAAAATAAAATATTTTAAACATTTAAAAAAAAAGGAAAGTTTAAAATTTAAAATTACGTTAAAATAAAGATAGAAATTAAATAAAATTATAGAACGCGGAAACTCAAAGAAACCTTGAGATCTCGTTATAAGAACCGCTGATGTTAGACGTGTCTTTTAAAAGTTAATGTAAGCTCATACAAAATAGCTTCTTGTTAATAAAATCTTTGAAGTTTTTAATAAATTAATTTGTATTATGTTTGGCTCCACACTAGAATTATTTTTCTTCGTTTTTTTTTTTTCCTTTTCAGTACGTCGAAATTGCCTTGTTGGTATTTTTAAGGAAAGTTTATATTTAATTAATTTTTATAATACACTTCAGGAAATGGATAATTGAGAAGACTAAGTCTATATATATTATTCTAGTCATTTTTATAAAAATAGCTTTTATATGTTTATCATATCATAAATATTTCATTTTTTTTATTTACTGTAGTGTTTGGTAATTGAGCAACTTTTTAATAGCTTTTACCAAAATAAAGATAAAACTTGTCAATAATTTTAAAAAAGTGAGATATGTTTTTTTAGTACTATACTAAATCTTCATTAGAGGATTGTTGGATTTAAGAAAAAAAAAATATTAGCTAGAAAATAATATTTTCTAGAAAGCTAGAAAATATAAACACATATATAAGTCACCAATAGTTTCTTTCAAAAAAGATATGTTGTTTTTTTCATATAGGGGACACGGAAGCTGTTTTATGATGATTTTCTTTCTGTAAAAAAATAATTAGGAACTTGTGGTTCTTTGAAGGAGATGATTCTTGTGTTTGAAACATCAAAACCTCGTCTAAAGTATTGATTATTCCAATGATTATCTTTTATTATATTTACAACTTGGCCTACAAAATGAAATGGTGAAATTTCTTCAAACCTTACAACAACATAAGAACCCTCTGCTTATTAATATTCAGAGGTTGCAACCACTCCAGGATCACATATTCCTTTAGAGCAAAGAGAACCTAATTCGTAAGTGTTTTCATTTGAGTAGTTGTCAAAATTTTTTTGCGTGTGTCCTTGATTTTAATGAAAAAAGCGAAACTTTAAGGTCTAATAATCATCATCATTTTTTCAGTAAATAAATATTTTTTTTTTAACATTTTACTTCTTTCTTTATGTATACTATCAGATTTTTTTATCAGATTGATTATGACATATCATAATGATCAGATTTTTTAATGATTGATTATGACATATCATAATCAATCATTTCTTTAAAAGTATTCAAACTTAATTTAGAATTTCTTTCTTGTTTTTTTATAATTAAGGATTGGGTATTTTTTATTTTGATTAGATTGTGTTTTGAATGAAACTTAGAAACAGAAGAATCTGTTGCAAAATCTTGTAGTGAAACACTTTTTCCTAATGAAACTTAAATTTTTTCCCCGCTCATTACTGCTCCGGGCTTTTTAGCAGAAGCTTCACGAAGTTCTGCAAGACGTTCAAGAACTAATGGGGAAACTAAGTTCTGATAAGATTTAGATATGTCTGTCCTTAATATCTTTTAAATATGTTTTTTTTGTTTAGTGTGTAGATACAAGATGTTTTAAATTCATTTACAGAAAACTCTTGTATTTTTATTTTTTTGTTTTTATTTTTTGTTAGTTCACCTCCTCAAGGCCGAGAAGGCTTCTACAGACGAGGAGGCTACTTATTTGTAGTATAACCCTCTCTTAACTCTATAACTCCGAAACACTAACCTTGACGAACAAGGCTGTTGTGCGGAAAAACGATGTGATTCATATTAGTCAAGAGATTAAAGAGCAATCTTGAAAAAAACAGTTTTTAGTAGGGATGTGTGAAATCTTCATTTTCCAATTTTCCAATCAGTAATTACTTTTCTCCATGCTTATTTCATGGGTGCATACAGGGTGCGTAAAAAGTTCAGGGCCATTTCGCAAAACACAGTATTTCCTTTACAAAACACAGTATATTTCATTTGCAAAACAGACTCTGAATGTATGTATACAGGTTATGAATGTATGTACACAATTCGTCAGACATAGTTATTTACATATTCTCAAAATGTTCTCCTTCAACCTGGATGCACTTTTTTAGCCTCTTAGGAAAATCATCCACAGCTTTAGCAATTGTTTCCATTGGGATTTCTTTCCAGGCTTTAATCGGGTCTTTTTTAACTCTTTAATCGATCGATGGGGTTTCATGCAAGATTTGGTCTCTAGAATACTTCAAAGCGAGTAGTCCAATGGGTTCAAGTCTGGTGAGTTTGATGGCCATTCTCCAATCTGTCTCTGAGAGCTGATGTCAGCTTTGATAAAATCGGGAAAGTTCTCTTCCAGCCAAATTTGAGTCTATATAGCTTTGTGAGAGGGTGCACCGTCCTGTTGAAACGTCCATTCTTCATCTTCAAAATGCTGCTGGGTCCAAATCAAAAGTTTTTCTTCAATTATTGCTCGATATTCAACACCACGAGCTTTGACTCTATCTGGAACAAAGAAGAAAGGAGTTTTACCATTGTGGTTTATTTCTGCCCAGACCATCACTTGCTGTGGCTTCTGTTGATGGGAAATTATTATTTTTTCGAGTGGCAGGGGTTCCTTAGACCAACTTCTGTCATTTTGATTGTTTTGAGCTTGCTCAACATTGAACCATTTCCCATCAGAAAACAGAATTTTTCGATGTCGTCCAGCACCAAAACGTTTCAGAAGCTTCCTGCATTGGTTCAAACGTTTTCGTTTCATCTCTTCTGTAAATAAATGAGCTGTAACATGTTTCCTGGCTTTTTATCCGGCTCCTTTCAAAATACTTTGGACTGATACTTCAGAAATTCCAACAGCTTTGGCCATTTTTCTTGTTGAGTTCTTCTGTGTTCGTGGGTTTCTTTTGATTCGACCTAAGATCTTATTTCGATTAGCTGGAGTGTTGGCATTCCAAAGACGTCCACTTCTCCGTCTGTCTTTATAGCTCCCAGTTTCTTGATATCGCTTAATGACTTTGATACATTTTGGTGATGCTTGATGTTTAAAAGTTGGACAATTTCTTTCACTCTTCTTCCTTGCTCAAATAGACGAATATAGCGGGTCTGTGTTCAGACATTTTTCCTAAGAAACAATACAAACATTGTTTACAAATGGGGTTACATTATGTAAAATCTGAAAAACTGCATAGGGTGTCTAAAAAGTTCGTCTACCTTGTTTAAAACGTTATAGAAAAAGGACCCCGAACTTTTTACGCACCCTGTAAACTACAAGGTAAAGAGGCCGTAGCAAATGCGTACTATTAGGAGGTAAGAAGACAATCCTAACGTTGTTAGCTTCACAAATTTCAATAACATCAATAGATAAACATACATACATACATGCATACATATATACATACATATAAAATTTTTTTCAATAATATTGAACTGCACCAGGTATTTCCATAGTTTAGGAGGAAATGAATGGATAAATGAAATAAATAAATAAATGATGTAGTTAAGTTAAAGTGCGTTTATTTTGGATGTTTCTTGTTTTGTCTTATATCCCAGTACTTTTAGATATTTTATTGCCAAAAATTTCGATATATTTTGTCCATAAGAGAATTTCTTCAATTTAAACGGCACAAAATTTGGCGAAACAATAAAATAGCAAGGCATGTCATTTGGTAAAAAGTATTTTCTAACATAAGGTTGGAAAAAAATCTATTTTGTTTTATCTATATTGAGAGATCAATTTTGGAATATTTCGGAACTGGATAACTGCACGTTTCGTAGAATTATTACTTTATTAACCTTATTGATTGTCATATCCAGTTATTATTTTATAGGAGATCGTAAAATCAGGCAAAGTAATATAAGGATCAAAATTTGGTAATACTATTTTATTCCAAAGATTGGATGCACGATACGCAATACAAAATTGATTGAGCTTTTGTTCTACAAAAAGGATCATATAATAAACTATTATTTCTTAATATGTATTTATTCATTGGTTTTAAAATAAAGATAGATTTTTTTGCATATAAAAGTAAAACATAAAACATTTCGTATAATCAAAAATTTATTTTGAAAGTGAAAACGATCCGCATAAATAATTACGCGGATTGCATGTTTCTGACGGCGATAAAGATGTTGTAACTTACTTTTCTCCTTCTTAAACTTCTTGAACTTCTTCTCTTCTTAAAATATTTCAAAACTTTTCAAACTTGTTCTTCTCCTTTATAAACTTCTACTTCTGGTTAGTATTTAAATTCTGAATGACGTCTTTATGGGCAACCCCTAATATATTTATCTGAGACATAAACCCCTAATCAACCGTTTTTTCAGCTGGCTCTTGTTTGACTTACTTGGTTGACTAACTCTAAAATGGCAAACTATAGTCAAAATTTAACTCAACATAACTTTCTGTACGATTCCAAGTCTCTGTTAGAGCTATGACATCAAAATAAAAATTCTTTCAACTTTTCAATATTTTGCTGCATGCTTCTACTCTTTACGTGTAATATAGAAAACTAATTTTCCCATCTTCGTTGGTTACAATTTTAGCGGCTGTGGCGCAGTAGTTAGAGCGCTCGCTTAAAAAGCAATAGATCGAAGTTCGAAACAAACTTTGGACATATTTTTGCATCACGGTAAGGAAGGAGGCGTAAATTTTTGGGGCACCTAAAAAACAAAAGTAAAAAAAAATTGAATTATGATCTTTTGTTACTTTGAAGTCAAAAGCATTAAGGTTTGGTGTGTTAATCAAGTTTATTTAACTTTTCATTAGCTATTAATATTATCCTTTCGAAAAAAGTCAAAGTTTAAGCTTTGAAAACCTATATTGATTAAAGTATTCGTTCCCATTTTTGAAAATAAGTAAATAAGATATATAAATGTATATATAAATTATATATATATATATATATATATATATATATATATATATATATATATATATATATATATATATATATATATATATATATATGCATATATATAGGGGAGACCGGGGCTAGTTGGCCGCAGAGGTAAGTTGACGAACTGCGTTTATCTTCAGAGCCTTTCATCAGAAAGTGACAAAAACTACACAGAAACTTCCTCATTGACCATTTCATCATTCACTGTAGTATTGTCAGTATTCGCGCATGCGCATGGGAGATATTAAGATTTATGCGTTTTTTGGACAAAAACGGAACTTTTAGAACATTGCTTCCTGTTTAATTTACAAAGAAAACAGTTAGTCACATGCAAAAATTATTGTAAAAGTTCCAGTCACAATTGGTTTACTATATCCAGTCAGACTTTTTTTTCAAAGTTGCCGTTTTTCAGGATCTATTGACTGTTTATTAAAAATAAAGCTTTCGGGGTAAGTTGGCAAAATTTTCACGAGGTAAGTTGGCTCATAGCATTTACTATGGAAAAAAATATATATTTTTATAAAATTATTATTATTTTTTTTTTTAATTTTTAACAATATTGAAAAAACTTATTTTTACAAAAAAATTAAAAAAGAATTTTTTTTAGTTTTTTTTTTCACAGATAAAAAGTGGGCTGCTGTTTTGGCTTTTGTATGGACTAATATTTGAAACCAGCTAAAAGCAATATTAAATTTTGGGATAAAATTGTTGCAAAAATTAATAGTAAAAATTTTTTTATTAACTTTGCACTTAATAGTGCATTAATAATCGTTTTTATAGTTTGCGCCAACTTACCCCGTGGTGGGGTAAGTTAGCGCAATTTTTTTTTTTTTCGAGGGCCCGGAAAGCCACAAGATTTTTTTTTGTAAATGAATGCAAATTTTATAAGTTACCCTAATCCATACTTTTTAAGAAAAAACTTTAATATTTTCAAAAAAATGTACTGTTAGGGCTACAGAGCTCATAGATTAAAAATCGAGCCAACTAGCCCCGGTCTCCCCTACACATAAATATATATATATATATATATATATATATATATATATATATATATATATATATATATATATATATATATATATATATATATATATATATATACTATATATATATATATATATATATCTATATATATATATATATATATATATATATATATATATATATATATATATATATATATATATATATATATATATATATATATATATATATATATATATATATATATATATATATATATATATACTAGAAAAAGAACATCGATATTTTAACTCTAAAGATATAATCAAACCCCAATTTTTTTAGTAAATCATTTTTTTTTGAAACATAGAGTCCTTTGAGAATCTTTGTAAATAAGTTTTATAAAAACATCAGATAAGAAAAACAGCTTATTTTAATGGTGGCTGTTAATCAATTGGCAAAATTTATTGTTTCTAAAGCGCTTTTTTTACCATCTCGTCAGCCGAGAACCAAGAGGCCATGTGTCCACCTTTTGAGTTTTTTCTGTTTATTATCAAATATTCAACAATCAACGTAGTGTATGTCCAATAAATTTAGTATCAAGAAGCATACAGCTTTTCAAATTATTTAAAAAATTGACACTCTGTAAAGTTTTATAATTTATTTTGTAAAGACTTGGGCCTGAGCAAGAAAGACGAGTATTTTTCCTAAACACGTTATGTGATTTTGTGATATGTTATAAACCTTGACTTTTTTCATTTTTCAAAAGATACTATGGTATTTAATTCAATTTTCAGTTTTCTACAGCAGTTTTTCATTAATATTTTACTCTTTTCTGATTTTTTTTCCTTTTATAAAAGGTTTTCAATATGCAGTATTTGTGGATACCATGATACCATATATACCATTCCTAATGTCAGCTTCTGCTAATAATGTTTTGAATGACATGTCAAAATGTGTTTAAGAATTGTTGAAGAATTGTTTAAGAATGCTGGATTTTATGGAAATAGATCATTTAAAAAAACACTTTATTGTATAGAGTAATTATAGGTAATTTTTTAATAAATGTGGATGTCGTTTATATTGTTCCTTTTATATACTGTGTGAAATTTTACATTACTTATTTCTTATTATTATTATTTATATTTTGATTTACTTTTTTACATGCTAGTGAAATGCATGAAAGATTTCTATGGTTTTTTTTCTTTTTAGGAACATTAGTATCACAGACTGCAAAATTCGATTTGGTCGATAAGTTGATAGGCTATCGTTTGAAGAGAGCTCTTAATAAAATAGCATAACAATTACTTAATTATGTTTTTGTATGTTTAAATTGTAAATAAACACAAAATGTTTAGACTTTTCAGTTATTTATCCGGATCTAGCCTTTTAGACCTAAGCTTTTTTAATAATCTTTATCTAACAACTTTAGCAATATATTAATGTGTGGTAAGGTTGTCAATACTGTCACATAATAAATCATAAAATTCATCTAGTGGCAATGATTGCAACGGTAGTGTCGTACAATAAGAGTTCTGCCAATTTTTAATGCTACATTTTTTTCTAGCTTATGGTCCACAAACTCTTGCACTATAAAAAACTTTTAATTTTTTGCACCAAAAAAACAGGTATTTAATGCCTAAATCCCAGGGGATTGCTTAAATGAGGGATTTGGCTACCATGGAGTTAGTTGCATCAACGCAACATACAAACTATATTTTTAAGAGAATAACCAATCAAAATCGTTAAATCTTAAGAAAATTTATTTTTCCTAATTGCATCAATAGAAACTTTGTATTTTAATAATGTTCGCATTAACACTCACAGTGAGTACCTGATGCATTAGTTTTAATGCACTGCATACGTTTCAAAATACAAAACTTTGAAAAACTGACTTTGACATTTACATTTACATTAGGATATTATTATTTAAATGTGGGATGTTCATCAATTTTGAGTTGTAAATAATCTTTTTTGAACATGTTTTTATAAAGAATTTTATAAAGTCATAAAAACTCATATCATTCAAAAACTTTGATAAAATAATCACTTGATAAAATAATCACTCAACTATTTCTAGTGAAAGAGGGTTTCCAGTGTTTTTTCAGGCAATGATTTACCTGAAAAAACACTGGAATAAGTTTCTTGCTCAGTTTTACCTTTTTTTTTTCCAGAGATTCTCAGTTTTAACTTGTCTTGAGGTTCGAATAAGGTACACAGACACTTAAAAATAACTTGGAAACATTTGCACCTTATATTTAAAAGCCACTCTCTAATTTTTTTTATTTTATTTCATAAGTTACAATGTCTTGTTGATGATCTTGGTTTATTACAAAAAAGTTAAAGAAGGTTTTTTCATATGTTATGCTAACGAAACCATTTTTGCAACTCAATAAAGTCCTCAAATATGTCAATAGTGTCATCAAATTTTTATTTTGTTGCTTGTGTTTTTAAAAAAATTTCAGTTTGCTAGGGCAAAATTTCAAACAACTCTATGGAGACATTAAATTTTCATTATTCAATCCATAGCTGCCGTTTAGAGATCTATTTCCGTTTAATGTTAAATAACGGATTGGTAGAAATTTTCTTTAGTGGTGTGCAATTCGAATACAGATCAACTGACAAGACCACCATTTTAGAAATAAATTTTTATTTTTAAATTAAACTTTTAAATTTACTTAATTGAGTTTAAAATAAAACTTCTTCTAAAGAGATTACGTGCTCTGCTTTTCTTTTTCGCAGCCATATCCTTCTGTACTGAAGATACAATTCTTTGTTAAAGCATTGATCATTTCCGATTACATGAGATTCCGGAGTTTTTGAATTCTGTTTAGTTCTCCACATGATTGTCTCATCTTTTCCTTCTCATTTCCCTACTTTCTGAATATATATCTTTTTCCTTTCACCTTTGCTTTCAATTCCCTACCTTCTGAATATATTCACACTTGTCCGAAAAGCACCAGAAAAACCCTTTGGTGGGAACAATGTACACACTTTTCTGATAAGAAAAATCCAAAAATTGAAATTTTTTATGACCGTCCAAAAAAAAAATCAATTTGAAGTTTTCGGCATTGTCCAAAAAGTTTGCAAAATGGTACAATATGTATCTTTGGAATAAAAATAATAAAAATAAGACAGAAATTGTATTAAAAACATTTTGCTATTATTACAAAGCCCTAAAGAGTAATATTTAATTCTAAACAAGTTTTTGTAATTCCAGGAAAAAGCAGTTTTTGTCAAGTGTTAAATTCTGCATGACAACTTTTTTTAACTTCAAAGCAAAATGCCAAATTCTGTTAAAAAACATGATGACTGTAGGAAAACAGTTTGTTTCCTATGTTTGAACAAATGTACTCGAGAATTGACGAGTTTTTATTATTCTCAGTAAACACACAAACGTCTATTAAACGTCAAAACAACGTTTTGATAGAACGTTTAGATTTGATCGATTATCCGTTTAGAATGAAATCCAGATTAACGTTTAGATCAAACGTCCATAAAACGTCTGTAAGCAAACGTATTTTAGACGTCTTTTATAGGATTATTATACGTATGTAAAGTGTTTAGATTTTGTCTAATTTACGTTTAAATCTAGTCAAATTAACGTATATAAAGCGTTTAGATTTAGTCTAAATAAACATATATTAAGCTTTTAAATATAAAACTTAAATAAATTTCAATTTATTTAAGTTTTAAAACTAGTATAAATAAAATTACGTTATAACTTTTTACTTTATATAAGTAATAAGAGCTATATAGGTCTTAAAATTTATAAATAAGATATAGCTATAAAAGCAATGAAATTTATAAATAAGATATAGTTATAAATGACCTGGTCTTAATTTTGATATTTTTTATAACTATTATAATATGTTTATAAACTCTTATACTATACTACTTATACTATAACTTTATTTTATAAAACTATATATAAAGTTATAAACTTATAAACTTATAAACTATATATAAAGTTATAAACTTATATAAAACGTTTTCATATAGTGCGGATATAGAGAAAAATTGTTGTGCACTATACTTGTTTATGTTTCGATAATTAAAAAAAATTAAATGATCAATCTTTTTGCAGTGGAAATTTTATAGAAATAATTTCTATTAAATATTTTTAAATTTATTCTAATTAGCAGAAAGTAAAAGTTTACATTAAATCAAAGATTACTAATAAAATTGATAAATTCATAAACAAATATTTTGGGTCACTGTTTTCTCTGGTTTATGTATTATCAAAAATCTGCCTAGAATACTGTCTACCGCTTGTTCATCATGCACATGTTTGTGCAACATCAACTTAAACATTCGTATTCTGATCATCTGATTTCGTAACCTGATTTGTAACCTCAAAAAACTAGGGTAAAATAGTTAGCATTTTAAGTTTAATAAATCAAAGTTAGAATTACACAGAACAACTTTACATAAAAAAGATTTTCTGAATGGAAGTTTCCGAAATTTCTTGTACCATCCATGTTTATTTTTGACATTAAAAAATTAGTAACTTCGCGACATAACATATGCAGTGGTTTTTACCAGCTCTGTTCCACCAACTTTTTTGAGCAAATGAAGCTAAATTCAGCTAAAATGCATCTTAAATAAAAAATAAATATTTAGTTTTTAAACCTCTTGGTAATATATATATATATATATATATATATATATATATATATATATATATATATATATATATATATATATATATATATATATATATATATATATATATATATATATATATATATTATATTATATTATATTCGTAAGAAAACATCATTTAATACGATTTCTCTTGATACAATTAGTAATTTTTTATTAGAAATTTTCGCTGGATTATGATTACCAACATCATCAGCTTGTAAAAAATATATACAAAAAATTTTTTTGTAACGTTAGAAACAGTTATTAACTAACGTCAGCAGTTGAATGGCTTCTTTCTTGCTTACGTAAAAATGTAAAAATCTGAGTCCAAAATTTAGTTTTCACAAACTGCCCGTTAATCTAAATTAATTCTGCCATGTAAAAGCGAACATTGGAACCTCTGTATTTGAAGAGCTTTGCGCACTTTTAGATCAAATTTTTCTGTTTCAACTTTAATTGTTTTTATGCTCTCCCACTTTATTTCTTGAGAGCAAAACTTATAATGGGTGGCTATCGCAGACTAAAACTTATAATGTGTGGCTATCGCAAAACTTATGATGGGTGGCTATCGCAAACATTATCGCAGATAATGTTTCCCCTCGCCTAAACTTTTTAGATGTTGCGGAGTTCGAGTTCTAATTTGAAGTTTAGTTTTGCCTACGGATCTCTTTGAGCATTTGCATTCTATCAAATAAGTTCCGGGTTGACTATTATGTGGCAGTTTTGTTTTGTTTTTTGACGTTAGTAATGTTCTTATATTTGGAATTGATTTGAAGACTACTTTATAGCCAGCTTTCCGAAACATTTTCCTTAGTTTCGGGGATAGTGATGGTATCCACGGTAACGATACAGTAGGGAGGTTAAGAGAGTCTAATTGAATTTTGTTGATTGTTAGAGACCATTTATTTCCAATTAAGTTTGCAATTCGTTTAAGTTGGCATATGTTGTAACCATTTTCGTTAAACATTTGAATAAGAAAATTAATTTTTTCTTGTAAATATAAATTACTGCATATACAATAAGCCCTGTTAACGTAACCTTTAAATATTGCGTTTAGAATCTTAGGGTCATGGTTTGAGTGAAGCCTAATTTGAATATTAGTAATGGCTTCCTTTCTGTAAACTTCAAACTCGTATTTTTCTTTGTTGTTATTTATTATGGTTAATTCGAGGAAGGTTAGAGTTCTATTTTCGCTTTCAGTTTCGATCGTATATTGTATCGCAGGGTGTTGTTTGTTTAAGATAATTAGGAATTGTTTTGCTTCTTGAAAGTTGGTAAATCTAGCGTGACTATTGTTGACAAATCTTAGATAGGATTTTAGGTCAAGAGGAGGATTTATTGCCATTGCAATTTTGAAAGCGTTTTGTTCATGACGTTGTAAAAATGATTCTGCAAGTACGACCATGAATGAAAACCTATAGCACCAGAATTCTCAAGCTCATGGATTTCGTTGCTCAACAAGAAATAACAACAATGTAAACAAAGCTCAATGAGTTGTCTTGTTTCAGATATAGTAAGCTTAGTAGAATAATTGTAGGAATCATCTTTTTTTAAATTGGTCTATTAGAATTAAAGTAACTTCCTTTAATGGTATTAATGGATGCAAGTTTATTACATCGAATGAAACTTGAACCTCGTTTTTGTCAACCTCCCTTGAATTTGCTTTACTAAAAAAATCAAAAGAATTTTTCAGACGTGTTTGGTTTTTGTTTAAGACAGGTTGTATTTTCTTTACTAAGTAGTTCGAAATTCCATAATTATGAGTGCCAATAATTGATATAACTATTCTCATAGGATTGGATTTTTCAGGTTTGCGAGCTTTAATTAGACCATACATACGAGGCGGGATGGGGAAGATATCACTTGGATATATACTATCATATTCCGTTTTTGAAAATCGCTGTTTTTTATTAAGTTGTGAGAGATAAGTTTTAATTTTAATAGCATAACTATATGTTGGATCTTCATTTAAAACTCTCGTTGGGCCAATTTGTTCGCGAATTTTTTCCAGAGCTTTATCGTTTTCTATTCTTACAAAACCATTACCTTTATCAAAGGGATATATCGATAATTTTGATAAAGAACTCGAACTCAGCAAATAGAACTCGAACTCAGCAACATCTAAAAAGTTTAAACGAGGGGAAACGTTATCAGTCTGCGATAGCCACCCATAAGTCTTAGTCGTCAAAAAACAGATATTTCACCCGCATTTAAGATCTCTTCGGGATTGCCGTGCATATATATATATATATATATATATATATATATATATATATATATATATATATATATATATATATATATATATATATATATAAATAAATATATATATATATATATATATATATATATATATATATATATATATATATATATATATATATATATATATATTAAGGTGTTTTTTTTTTTTTTCTTGAATTTGATATTGCACACCCTCTTATTTGGTGAGGTTCAATAAAAAAAGTTTACAGATAATTTTTTTTTGCAAACTGATGATGGGAAGTGGTCCCCCACATCTCCTTTGTAACCCCTTCAGAACCTCGTTTTTGTCTAAAATGACATATTTCTAAATTGTATTAAAATCAGTTAGTGTCAGTGTTTCGTGCATCAGTTTTACTTATTAGGGTTATAAAAATTATAAGAATGTATATAGCAATGACCTATTCCCAGACTCCACCCTAAAAATGATAGGTCCCGGACCTGTTTTTTAAGCCCTTTTGAGACCCGTTTTTGTTTAAAATAATGTATTTCAGAAATCTATTAAAATCAGCTTGTGCCACTGTTACATGCATCAGTTTTACTTATTAGGGTGATAACAATAAAATAAATGTATATAGCAGTGACCTATTCCCATCCCGCACCCTCAGGGCGCCAGGACCCGGATCTGTTTCTTAAGCCTTTTTGAGACCCGTTTTTTTCGAAAATGATAAATTTCTGAAATGTATTAAAACAAACTATTGCCAGTGTTACGTGCACCAGTTTTACTTTTAGGGTGACAACAAGTGTATGAATGTAGTGGGGGTAACTTGGGTCAAGGGGATGGGGGTAAAGATACAAAAAGCTGTTATAAGTACTTAAAAAAGGTCCTTTTTTAATATTTCTTCAGTTTTTTTAATTGTGAGTAGCAGTGGCCCATATGCCCCAAATGGTGTCCCTCTACCAGCCATTTCTACCTCAGCCATAATTGAAATTTATAAATTTGAAAATAACAAAAAATATTGTGAATGAAACTTTTAAAAGAATTAAATTTTTTCTTATGCGTTCAAGAAAACATATTACAAATAACAAATTTTAAAATTATTTGGATGAAATAACATACTAATTTAATCAAACCTTGACGTATAACTAAATGAAAATATAACAGAAAAACAATAGCCATATATTAATATTATTATTATTATGTATTTAACTATATATTTAGTTCATATTATATATATAATATATACATACATATATATATATATATATATATATATATATATATATATATATATATATATATATATATATATATATATATATATATATATATATATATGCATATTTGAATAGATTAAATTGTTGTTATTTGGAACGATTATGGCTTAACTGTTTCTTTGTAGCTTCAGTTGAAAAATGTTTTCAATGATACTCAATTACTTGGTAGAGAAGCTGACGTTGATTGTCATTTTTTATCAAAACTTCATTAAAGTCAGTGGCTAATTTAACTGCCCGTTATGCACAGTCATTAACCACTTTCATGGCACGAATTACCTTACAAGCAGACTTGTAGTCATCACGATTAGCCCAAGTTTTAGGAGACGATGTCAAGAATTCTTTTGGTAGATTGAGAGAGTCAAACAAGTTTATTGAGCGTCGTGTAACAATGTTAGCTATAGAAAGTTTAGAGATGATGAATGAATCTTGATGTATAAATCTTGTTTGGAGCAAGTCTTCTATTGTCACCTGGTAATGGTTTTTTTTGTAAGGCGTTTACAATATCCATTTTCTCTTCAACAGAAATTTTATCACTAAATAATGGGAGAGCGGCTAGATCTTCACTTAAATACCATAACTGTCAATTCTGACTGCGATATGTCAATTCAAACACAAAAAACTTTTAATAGTCCAAATATTTCAAAACATTTTACCCTGGGCACTAGTCATCTCTCGATTACAATATCCAAACGTTGTATTCTTGACAATCGACTCTTTCATGCAGCATTAGACCGAAAAAAAATAACACCACGACAAGCAATGATGGTTGTCACACCAACTCTAGCTACAATTAGTATTGATGTAAATAAACTAACTTTTTCACGTTCCACTCAAGTGGAAGCTCAAACTACATCCCGTGAATCTCTTGCAATAGCAGTAAGAAAAAATTTTCAACCCTTGGTTCCACTAGTTGCTCATTTTGATGGTAAAAAGTTGTCGAATGTAGTTGGAACCAGACGTGAATGTCTGCCAATTGTATTATCTGGCTTGGATATTGAAAAACTATTAGGGATCCCTGAAATACTTTCTAGTACTGGCGCTCTAATGGGATAAAAGGTAGTTGAGTTCATTCATGAATGGCCTGGCGTTGAGGAGCATCTTGCAGGTTTTTGCTTTGACGCAACTGCAAGTAATACAGGAAGTCATAATGGGGCAATAACTGTCATACAGAAGTCAATGAACTAAAATGTTTTGTTTTTAGCCTGTCAACATCATATTCTTGAAATCTGTGCAAATGCAGTGTTTGATGCGTTTTTTGTTTTAAAAGTACCAAACATCGAACTTTTTGGTAGAGTGAAGTCCCAGTGGGAGTTAATAGAAAAATCAAAATTGAACCACTTGAAAGTGATAAAAGCGGAGCTGGACGCCTACAAAGTTTGAGTGGCTTGCATCTCAAAAATCAATTGTGGTGTAAAATTTGAAAAAATTCTTAAAGGAAACGCAACCATGTGATGATTATAAAGAATTCAGAAGCCTTAATATATGCATGTTTCTCTTCATAACCACAATATATGCATTAGGGGTGTTTAGAAAAAAAAAATTTGAATTTGAAAAACCAAACCGTCTAGATTTGAAGCAAATATGTTTAAACTTACTCACAAAAAATTTCAGCATCATTGAACCTCTCTTTCCTTGCCCTCAAAGCACATGTTTGGAAAAAAAAGGACCCAAAAATGATCAAAAACGGATTACTTTAAGTGTCTTGAGGACAAGGCTAGCATAAATATTTATAATAATTTTTTTTTTTCAGGGTTTAGATAAATATCTGTACTTTTGATTAAAAAAGTATGGTTTTTTTCTTTCTTTTCAAAAACAGTATAACTTACATTTTAAATCGGCTAAAAAACGTTTATTACGTGGTGCGGCGTTGTATTTATAATCTTTTCAACAATTAAATTCAATCTTTGTTATTTAGATTCATAATATAGTTCGCAAATGTATATATTCAAAAATAAAATAGAATTACACGTTATATGTATGTTTAATACCATTACCAAACAAAAGAATATGTTCTTAACTTATAACTATAATATTTGCAATTTTATAAGTAGCAATATGAAACACAAATTAAGATATAATGTTGTTTTAATATATCGTTTAACAAGTGAAATAAAACTATATCAAATATAGCAAATAATATATTAAGTATTTTTCCGGCTTTTATAATATTAACAAATATATTCTTGGTTATTTAGATTAATGATAATGATTAATACTTAACATGCGATAAATATGTATAAAGGAAACGAAAAGTGCGAGTTTGAAAACAAATTTAAGTTAAGATCAAATAAAAAAAAGAAATTGTTTATTATTAAAGCAGTTAAACCAGAAGTTACAGGTAATTTCTAATTTTAAGAAACTTGAGCAATTTAATGTATATTATATATTTAAGATAGAGAGTGATCTAAATTATCTCATTAAAATATGATAAACAAAAACAAATACACATTTAGATATTCAACTACCAACGTGGATATTCTACAGCATCTAGCATACCTGCAATCTATACTGCCAAAAACCACCAAAAAAATCAGTTTGGCTACGTGCCTGTTTCGTAAAAATTTTAAAAGATGTGAAAATTTGGGTTGTAACTGTGTTTTAGCTGAGGTTAAGAAACGCTGGATAAAAGCAGGGTTTGAAGTTGTTAATGACACTTAACTATTTAAAAATCTTATTAAACTTGACAAGCAATATTCTAATTTAAAAAAAAAACAACGAAAAAAGAGGCCCTTCTAAAGATTTAACAAATTAGAAAAACTTTGAGAATTACTTAAAAAAGGTTTATTGGGTAGGCAAGTCATATTTGAAGAACATTATTAGGACCGACAAGGATAAGCTCGAAGACTTGATGTTTTAGAAGATCAGGAAGGAGAAAGAAAGTTTATTCTAGGGGCAGAAGATAAGAAATTTAGTGGAAAGGTAAAACTTTACAATTAAAAGTATTAAGTGGTATTTTTCACATAAAAGATTTCGTTATAATTTCTATTATTTTAAGCAGAGAGTATTAGAAAGAAAAATAGTACGAAGGATGTGCGATCAGCAAAAATCTAATTATGAAATTGAACTCAATTCTGATTTGAGTTCTGATTCATCTTATGATTCTGATTTTGAGCCTAATAACTATTATCAGAAAGAACCATCTCAATCTAACTGTACAGTAACTGCAGAAATTCCAATAGATGTGTATGCCGGGAACGTTGCCCTAATGGCTACGTTAAGTGATGTTTCGCCAAATGTTTTGAAAAAAGTGACAAGTGCCATTTTAACTGAAGCTGGTGTTGAACTTACTGATATACATTGCAGTAAATCAACAGCCTTTAGAAAAATGTCAAACTGAAAATATGTCAACCTTAGCAAAAGAGGATGTAAAAAATGCAATAGAAGCTTTTCATTATCCATGCGTTATACATTTTGATGGAAAAGCACTTTAGAAAATTAATGCAGGAAAAAAGTTCAAGATTGACAGGCTGCAGTTCTTATGAACATTGAGTGTTCCTCCTTTAACTTCAAGTATTATAAACCTACTAAAGGAAAATAAGCTTGAATCAAAAGTACAACTGCAAAAATGATTCAATCATAAAGATATCCAACAATTTAAATAAATATCTTTTAAAATTAGTATGCAGGCATCACATAACAGAATTAAGAATGGTGCATTTTAGGAAACATACAACAATTGAGTTGACTACAGGACCAGAAAACTAATTGTTTCAAAAATATAAGTGCCTTCTTGAAAATCCTAATTTTAGTTATGCCCCAAGTGATCTGTGCAAGTTTAACTGGAAGGAAGTGATTGATAGTATAAGTGAAAAGGCTGCTGAAGATTCTATGAATTTTTGCAAAGCATATATAGAAGAAGGGATAGCAGGAGAAGATAAACGTGAAGACAGAAGAGAGCTGGCTGAATTAGTTACGACTTATCTATCACCTTTAGTTTATAAAATTAGGAAAACTGGAGCTATCCATAATGCCCGTTCTCTCGGTAAAGCAATTTACTATCTGAAAATGCAGCTTTTGTTTTCTCAACTTGACTTCGTTCAAAAAAACAACAATCTCAAAAAAGAAATCAAGCTTATCGCGGAGATTAAGGTCTGTTTTTATGCCAAGTGGTATTTAAAATCGAGTAATGTGTCAAAGGCACCCAACTTAGATATTAAAGCTATCCATCAGATCCTTCAATTTAAAAATATCTGTTGGAATCCAAAAGCATTTGATGCTGTGCTTGATTCGCTTAACAAGCACACTTGGTACTTAGACTCATGGTACTTAGACTTTGATTCCACTAGCTCTATTGAATAAGGATTTGCCTTCACATGAAAAACAAAAAATTGCAGCTGCAATTCTTTTATTTAAAGTTCCTAAGACCGAACACTTTAAAAATGAAAACAAAGAAAAGAAATACAACAGAAAAGAGAAAAACGCTACTACGGAGAAAGATCCACCAAGCTTAGCCCCTTTGGTAGATGGACTTTCTTACCTTATGTTTAGTTTAAGCGGTTTAACTGAAGAAAGAATGAAAGACTGAATCTCATTTCTACCGCAATACTGGCTTACATTGTCTTCGTTTAAAATTTTCGAAAGTTATGCCAATGGCCTTATTGCTATCAATGACCATTCGGAAAAAGCCGTCAGCATGGTGCAGCAATATGACCATCGTTACAACAACGAAGAGGAAAAGCATAACAGATTGATATTTGTTGACAGAGTTTGCTCTGCTTTCAGGATTTCTGGAAAAAGCTCCACCAGTCTTACCAAAAAAAGATTATCTGGTAGTCTTTCTTCCTTAGCGAAGAAACAAAACACGAACAAAAAAAAAGATTAATTAGACTATAGAAGAAACTTCTACAAAACCTTTTTAGATATTTAAAATATTTTTTTTTGATTTGATAAGTAAGTTTTTTTAATTGATAAATAATATTGAATCGTGATATGCAAAACCCACATATGTTACAAAATCACCGATTTCGGTAAATTTGAAAAAATCTTTTTTTTTCTTAAGTGTTAATGATATATTTTTATAGACCACTTGAAAACCGCGTGTTTACTATTGATGTAAGGTACTTTGGCACATGTTTTTTTCAGAATATCATTGATATTGCACATAAGGAACATTTTTCGCAATAAAATCTCCAAATTTTGCAAAAAAGTAAAAAAAATGCGAAGTGTGGTTTTTGAAGACAAATTAATAAATTGTAATCATAACTTAAGGAGTATTTTATTTTATTCTGATTAAAATATTACAAATAATAAACGTACATAAAATGAGTAATTCTATTCTTATTTTGAATATATACATTTGCAAACTATATTATGAATCTAAATAACAAAGATTGAATTTAATTGTTGAATAGGTTATGAAAACAACGCCGCACCACGTAATAAACGTTTTTTAGCCGATTTAAAATGTAAGTTATACTGTTTTTTGAGAAGAAAGAAAAAAACCATACTTTTTTAATCAAAAGTACAGATATTCATCTAAACCCTGAAAAAAAAATTATCATAAATATTTGCGCTAGCTTTGCCCTCAAGACACTAAAAGTAATCCGTTTTTGATCATTTTTGGGTCCTTTTTTTCCAAAAGTGTGCTTTAAGGGCAAGGAAAGAGAAATTCAATTTTTCGTGAGTAAGATTAAACATATTTGCTTCAAATCTAGACGGTTTGGTTTTTCAAATTCAAATTTTTTTTTTTCTGAGCACCCCTAATGTCCAACTAGCCAATCATTTGTAGTTGAGCGTGTTGCTTTCTCTGAAGCAGCCATCTTCGTAAGTAATATTTTTATACTTTTCTACTATAACAGAAAGAATATAATAAAAATTTAATATATATAACTATATGATACAACCCCCCCCCCCTTATTTCTTTACATTTTTCAATAATGAAATCAAAATATGCATTTAGGAGCGATTTTTGGTAAATAATGCTGAGGGGGTAAATCTAAATTTGGTTGTACTTTCCAGTCTTCTGTGAACTATCTATGTTGTAACATTCTAATACTTTATCAATTTATAGCAGTATTTTGTATGAAATAAAAATAGAACTACAAGATTGAGGTATGAGACAAATTTTGGTCAATTTAGGGTTCTGAACTAGGAATTGGGGGACCACTACCCATTTTCAGTTTGCAAAAAAATTTTATCAATATACCTTTTATATCAGACCTCACCAAATAAGAGGTTGTGCGATTTAAAATTTAAAAAAAGAATTTTTCTATATAAAAAAACCCACCCTAAAATATATATATATATATATATATATATACATATATATATATATATATATATATATATATATATATATATATGTATATATATATATATATATATATAAAAATTACAACCAAAAGAAAGTTAACTTTTTAAGAAATTCTTGACTGGCCGCGTATGCAAGATTTTAACAACAAAACCTTTAAATCAATAACTACTTTTTTTAGATTTAGATTCAGCATGATCAATTTAGCAAACAATAAAGCAATATATCTAATACATTAAATGACCTGAATTGAATTTATTAGCACATACTCTTCAGTACCTAAAAAGATATGTGTAAAACAAAAGCAAGCGTATCAAATAGTATGCAATGCTAACAGACATACCCACGCCAAATCATTATCCAGAAAAATTCTAAATATTTATGAACTGAAGAGCTCTAACTACTTATGAACTGAACCTCCTCCAAAATTTATTATTTATGTTTCAAACGCAAAACAACTTGCTAGAAAAATACTTTGAAAATCAATTTTCCACCATTGATCACAAATATCCAACGAGGTATTATATTCAAGACTTTAAAATTCCGAAGAATTTACTTAAAATAACTGACTTCTCTATCTTATCTCAAGGACTGCGGCTATGGAATTCAACCCTTATAGAGGAAATGTGACCCATCTGACCAAAACCAGTCACATGTATAAAATTTTAAGTTTTGAGTGTGATACATATTTGAAAAGGTATAATATTCTGCTTTAAAATGATGCAAAAATTATTGCTCTAGCTTGACCCTAGCTAAAGTTATGAGCAAAAATGTAACATCAATACTAAAATTTTAAAACGGAAAAAAACGCGTTTAAAGGTTTGATGTCATATAAAATAGAAAACTCCTTAGCAACCATGCATTGATTTTGTTCTAATTTGGCACACAACTACAGTGATACATTTGCAACAAATCCTGAAAAAATTATTACTGTAGCTTGATTACTTTTTAAATTATAACACTTTTAGTACATAAAGAAAATTAAATTATTATCAATTTTTTAATTTTTAGATTTTTAAATCTATTGACAATATTTAAAGCAAAAAAATACCTAAATGTTGTTTATAAAAAATTTCATGTGCTGGTTTAAAAGCAAGCATAACAGAGTAAAAAGCGAAAAGCTAAAACAAACATTAAAAGTTTAAAACAAAAATAAAAAAAACAGTTAAAAGTCTAGACCACGCCCTCGTGCACCACGACCCACAAAAATCACCAAATTAACCATCAAAAAATTATTTTTTATTAAAAGTTAAGTTTGAATAGCAAAGAAAAGTTAATTATGTAAACAATTATGCAAAAAAATAAATAATGATAAAAATTGAGTTTTTGAGATGTTTTGATGGTTTTCTCAATATAACATAACGCGACATCCGACTGGTTTTTGTCAGATGCGTCACAAATAAAAAACATGAAGTCATCAAATCTCTTTAAAGCAGCAGTCAAACAGCACCTATTTAACTTAAGTGACGTTAACTTACTCTCCTATTTTTAAAGATCAATTTAAAAATAACTAACTAAAACGAATTTACCCCTTTTGGATTACCACAAACAATGATTATATCACAATAAAAATAGCTTTTCTTTTCTATATTCATCTTTCAGATTGTTACGTACAAGGCTTTGATTTTACGTACAAGGCTTTGATTTTACGTACCGGTAATTTTTATTCCCAAAAATTACCGTTACCGGTTTTTTCTCAGTCTATTACCGCGGTTTTAAAAATGATATTTTGTTAATTAAAGAATTTGGTGTTTTGCTTTCATTTTAATTTGGCAACTCCTAAAAGACGCAACACAGTGAGAGAAAGCAGTTCTTTGATGAAAAAGCAATAAACACGAAGGTAACCTTCGTTGCAGGAAACAATAATTCCGAGGTATGGAAGCACTTCTTACACAGCAAGGATCTGCAGCTGGCGAAGTGCAAAACTTGTAGCAAAGAAATCAAGTGCAAAGGTGGATCTACCAGTGGTATGAGATCTCATCTCAAATTAATGCATCATATCGAGGCTATGAAACAAGTATCAACCAAAGTTGAACAAAAAGTTGGAAAAATTGATCACTTCTTCGTGACCCAAAAAGATTCCTTGGCAGTTGTCTTGTCCGAGTTAGTCGCCATTGATGGATTACCAATTCGAGTACTGGCAAAAAGTCAACGTTTAAGAGCGGCATTGGGAGCTCAAGGATACCACTTGCCAAAAGATGCAAAATCAATCAAAGCAATTATTATGAAGCACTATCTTGAGGTTAAAGACATTTATAAAAAGCAGTTTGAAGAAATGAAGAAAGACAAAATTTGTTTTAGCATTTCTCTTGATGAATACACATCAACTCGTAACAGAAGGTTTATTAATATCAATCTTGATGTCAAGAATCGGCATTGGAATTTAGGAATGGTAAGAATTTTTGGCTCAATGCCAGTGGATAAAGCTGTGATCATTGTTAGAGAAAAGCTAAAAGAATTTGGAATTTGTCTGGACTCTGATATTGTGGCAGCAACAACTGATGGAGCTGCTGTAATGAAAAAATTCGGAAAAGCTATTTTACCTACCCATCAATTGTGCTTGGCACATGGCATCCACTTAGTAGTCTGTGATGTTTTATACAAAACAACTCCGGTCCAAGAAGTCATTCCTGATCTCGATGAAGAAGTAGATTTTGCACTTGATGATATTTCCATCTCTGATGACAGCGATTACGAAGATGAAGAAAGTGTTAGATTACAGGTAAGTATTATATATAATTATTCAAAAGTATAAGGCATCTAAATAAGATTATTTTTGTTAAAAAAATCATCTTAATTACTGACACTTTCAGGTAGTAATTGAAGATGATCAACCCCCTGAAGACCGTCAAGATCTGAGACACATTATTTCAAAAGTAAGATGTTGTGTACGCCTGTATCGCAAGGCCCTTGTCAAAAACGATGATATTCTTCAAAAGCTCGTTCTAGCTGAGAAAAAGAATTATCACCTATACTTGACTCAAAAACTCTTACTCCTCTCACTATTTTATATAAAAATACACAATATAAATATAATGAGCCAAACAAATGACAAGGACTTAAAAAAAACTTTTTTTGTAAAATGTAAATAGGGTAAACCGGGGTAACTCCACCTCCTACGTTTTAAAAATGCCTAAAATAACTATATAAAAGTAAAAACAATAAACTGAACTCTTTTTATTTTACAAAATTCAGGCTCATTATTTTAATTTTTATCTTATTTATAAATGTATACATATAAATATACTTATATTTATAAATCTAATAAAGTTAATTGTATGTAAAATATATAGTGACGAGATAAATAGATAGACTAGAAAATATTAAAAATTGCTACAGTTAACCTTGCATTTACGAATAGGCATATTGGGTACCTTCATAAGGCGGCAAATTTAGAGGGCGGCAAAAAAATTGCATGTAACCAACAAAAAAAAATTCAAATTTACAAAAAATTAATTTTTAGCTAATTTTTAGTCATATTCACCGTTATGAATATATATATATATATATATATATATATATATATATATATATATATATATATATATATATATATATATATATATATATATATATATATATATATATATATATATATATATATATATATCACAGAAAATATTATAAAAGTTACAACCCGCAAGTACGAATATGCTTACTGGTGTTTAGCTATACGATTCGTTATTAAACTACTTGTAAATAATGAAAGAAAATTTTCTTAGATTTCAAGAAAATGCTTTGCCAAATTCGGTTAGTTCTGGTTAGTTCTGAACAGAAAAGTAAAAATAAAAAGAAAATGCATTTTGATGAATCCGACGAAGATGAGATTATAACAGATAGCCTAAATGAATTATTTAAAAAGTATACATTTTATAAAATTATATCAGTTTTGCTAAAAAAATTACAAAAGTGTAAAAAGTCATATATTTTTTTGAATGGAAAGCTTGGATATGTCGAAAATATATGTTCTATCGAATATTTATAATAAAAAAAAGCCAACGAATGGTACGAAATTGATGAAATGGATCTAGACCGTGAGGAACTAATGGAAGAATTTCTTCATTTTAAACAGCTTTTACGGAAAAGTTAAATATTTGAATATGAAAGAAAAATCGCAAACCAGTTCAATTTTTTAATTTATAAAAAAATTTAATTACGTGTTTCGAAATTTAGAAATCATCATCATAATTTATCTGTCACTAGTATCAAATTGTTCCACTGAAAGATCGTTTCTTGTTTATTAAGAATAAAAATCTTCGTTTACAAATAAAAGAAACCAAATTAAGTGACGTTTCGAATATGCACATCGAGCACATCGAGCACATCGAGCACGACGTTTTAATGGAAATTGAATTTGAAGACATTATTAATAAATTTGTAAATCAAAAAATTAAAAAGAAAATGTAAATAAGTTTAACTCATTAAATAATACAATGTGCTTTTTACTGAGCGGAACATTCCTAAATCCGCCGCTGGCTGAAGTTGTTTTTAAAAATTCCTGTTTGTAAAAATAGCGGTTAGAATAATAAATAAAATACCGTCCAATTTCCCTTTTACTAGTCTCTATAGTCTAGTGTTTAAAGTCTCTGAAATTTATGAAGAAAAAAAAGTTAACATTCTTACTTTTATTTTGCTTACTTAATGCTAAACAAACCATTTTATTAAAATCAATTTAATTTTCAAAAAAAGTTGTTCAACATAGCATGATATTATTGAACTTACAAATAAAATATTTTAATTTTTTGATTAAGGAGAGCATGCGCTAGGAGTATTAAAACATCTTTTAAAGGCATTTGAAACATTTGATTAGCATCAGACAGCATCTTACTATCAAAATTAATAACATTATAGTATTAAAAAATTAATGAATAAATTGGTAAAAAACTGAATATCAGAAAGCAATTTGTAATAAAAAGGAGTCAAGTGTTCTTGATATTGAGTGTGAGTTTAGAGCAGATTGCTCTTTTATACAACACAAGTTAAAAATATTAACTTTTTTTATGTTGAGCTAGACTTACTTAAATACATTTGACTTTCTCCTTTTGTACGTAATAATTTTAATATGGCGTTAAGTCTCAAAAGTATATATTATTTAAGTGCCTTATGATTAAAATAATATACCATGAAAAAATTTGAAAGATATCAGTTTCCTGACATTTTTTTTCTAAAATTTTGTTTTTTATTCAAGTACAATAATTATAATTATTATATTTCTTTTAATTCAATATTTAGGTGTTTTTACTTTCGTTTCCAGTCTTTTGAAACTTTGTTTTTTGTTAGCGTATGAACAATATAATACTTATTTTTTAAGTGTTCGGGTGCATACCCGACTTTCACCAACTTATCAATTTAAAAAATCAAAAAATTTCATCTCCTGACAAGTTCGGAAATCTCCTAGTTAAGTTTCAGATAATCATCCAGAAAGATTTTCAGACAAACCGCAGCTAATGTGTAACATGAGAAAACAATCAAGTACGCCAAATCATGTAAGCCAATAAATGGGTGTGTGGCTTTCTTATTAAGTCAAGTTACTGTTGTGAATGAAAATAAAGTAATAGACTTTCCACCTACTTTGAGACTTCATCTTTTGCATTTAGTATCAACAGAAAGTTGAATTAAACAAGTGTGAAAGTTGACTTAAACAAGTATATTTTTTATTATTTAAAGATTGAGAATAAAGATATTACAAGTTTTCAAAACATTTAATATTTTTAAAATATATCGAGTATATAAAATTATACATATATATACAGTATATATCGAGTATATAAAATTATATATCTATGTATATATATATATATATATATATATATATATATATATATATATATATATATATATATATATATATATATATATATATATATATATATATATGTATATATATATATATATATATATATACATATATATATTTATATATTTATATATATATACATTTATATATAGATACATATACATATATAGATACATATATATATATATATATATATATATATATATATATATATATATATATATATATATATATATAAATATATATATATATATATATATATATATATATACATATTATATATATATATATATATATATATATATATATATATATATATATAGTATATATATATATATATATATATATATATATATATATATATTATATATATATATATATATATATATATATATATATATATATATATATATATATATATATATATAATATGTATATTATGTTAGTGTATTTTACAAATAGAGTGCTCAATGTTCTTAAAGAACAGAGCGATAATTAATTAGTAAAAAACACTTATCTAACTTTTATCTTCGAACTGATGTTTCACCATTGCTGGATCATCAGGAAGAGTTCTTCCTGATGATCCAGCAATGGTGAAACATCAAGTCGAAGATAAAAGTTAGATAAGTGTTTTTTACTAATTATATATATAATATATATATGTGTGTATAACTTAGAATCAAAAGATAGATGTGACACTTTGCTATAAATTTACAATAATTTCTACTCACCAGACATTTCCAGAGAGTTAGAGAGCGCTAGAAATTGTTCACAATTTTGAAAAAGAACCAACATCTAAACCACGAATCAAAAATTGTGAATTTTTTCTTCAGAAAAGGTTTTTTTTTTGAGATATTAGTAACTTTTATATACAAAAGGCTATTAAAATTTTTTTTCAGGGCACTGTCAAATATGAGACATGTATTTTTTTCTGAAATCAATGTAGTTAAGTCTATTAAAACATTAGAAAAAAAAACCCTTATTAAAACCAGTGTTGATCATAGGTTACCGATGGTTTGAAGTGGAGGCACATTTTCTTATGTTTCAGCCAAAGCCATTTTTAGAAATCCATAATAATTTTTACTGAATTGTATTTTATCAGTTAATTTAATTATCTAATACTTTGGAAGCCTTCCATTTATAAAAATTTAAAAAAACGTCTTTTCACTTCTTAAATTGCAGATTTTGTATATTGGCTCATCAAAAATCAATTTTTTATATTTGCAAGCGATTTTTTAGGTTTTTTAGCTTGCCATTATGAATAAAATACGATGTTCATAAATTAAATGGCAAAATTTTATTAAAGTAAGTCTAGAGTTGTATATAACAAAAACAACTAGAAGGTTTTCTGAATATATGTTAATAGAATATAGAGCTTCAAAGTATGAACAGAACATGTTTTATTGATATTAACCTACCCACCAAGTTTCATCAAAATCTGAAGGGGTTCATGTTGAACCTTGGTCCAGTTGGCATAGAATGAATCATAAGCTATGCAGTTGCTTCATCCTGTATTAGTTTAAGTAAGTAGTTGCTTTAACTTTTTAATAAACCCATTAATGGAATACATTAACATATTCAATGTGTAAATACAGCAATTTTGGTATTTTACATATCCTGTTTTACTATGATATTTTACACCTGTTAATAGAATCAGCGTCTTCAAAAAAGAGTTTCAAAAGTCTTACTACCTGTTGACTTAAGAACCATGAGCTGTACTCTTATTAAAATATAACAGGAGAGTTTCATATAACCATTCAAATAAGGCACTATTTAAATGGTTATATTAAACTCTCCTGTTATATCTTATATTATATCTCCTGTTATATCTGTTATTATAGAAAACATAGTATTTTTGTATACTTATTTTGTTAAGCAATTATTATTTATAAAATTTTTTTTACATTTGTAAAATGTTTAAATATTTAAAATGTTGCATAAAATTTTTATTTAGTTTTTTGAAGATATGGATAATAAAAAATATAAAGAAGCTTTGCTTAAAATTGCAAACAATTTGTTGGATACAGATGTTAAAGCAATTCAATTTTATTATTCACAACAAATTGACTATGGTCATCAAGAAAAGATTACAACTCCTATTGACTTAATTCAAACTTTAGAACGTCATAATCTTTTAGGGGTTAATAACTATGAAGCTTTTTTTGAGGTACTTAGACTTATTGGTAGGAATGATCTGATAAACTTTTTTCCTGGTGA
This sequence comes from Hydra vulgaris, assembly GCF_038396675.1. NCBI lineage: Eukaryota > Metazoa > Cnidaria > Hydrozoa > Anthoathecata > Hydridae > Hydra > Hydra vulgaris. The sequence continues at coordinate 19,682,811 of NC_088921.1, read as the reverse complement.
GTGTAATAAAAGTATTATATTGAAGCATTACACACATTTATTTACATCTATCAGATTTAACTACTCTGAAATGTCACTAATGATGTCATACTAAAACAGCCAATAAATTGTCACATGAGAATTATACAGTTTTACTGATATTTTTATGTTTTAAAAATTTAACTTTTGATATTATATTGTTAAAATGTTTTACTTTAGTTATTCTCTATAATTAAAAATTGTTTCTTGTCTGTTATTTATGTTTCATGGTTAAGCATATACTAAGGTGGAAGGGAGGAGAAAGGGGTCCAAAACTTTATATTTTATCTTTAACCAGTTATTCTTAATTAAATTTTTTAGAAAAGTTTAAAAAAGAATTCTGTGTTTTCTATTTTTTTGTGGTTGGTCTTCTACTTTAAGCCTACCACAACCACAATCACTTCTACTTCTATTTAAAAGTTTTTAAAGATACTACAAAACATAATAAATAAAAATATTTGCAGTGGTTTCGTAATGTGTTAATGTGTTTTCTAATGTGTTTTTAAATGATATGTGAGTATACTATGCGTGTGCATATATGGGTGTATGAGTTATATGGAGAAAGATTCTCCATAATAGAAATGCAACTTGCACTGAAAGTATTCAGCTGTTGAATTTTTAGAGCAAAATAAATCACTCCAGAAGAAAATGACAGAATATCTAAGTACAATAAAATGATAGTGAAGCTATAGTGAACACATTCATTGATTCTAACGTACTCCCAACATGCAACATATGTAAAAAATCTAAAAAAGATGCATGCGTATTCTCTTGGTCTAATTGCAGGCAATGTTGTGCAGGCTATTTTAGAGATATAGTACCTCACGTAACTGACTCTTCCACTCAAAACAAGTTGGGATCTTTGCATCTTCTGGTTTACGTATTATTTGAGGATATTATTTTGTTTTACCTACATGAACAATTGCTTCAAAAACTACAGCAAATATTGCAGATGGAGTAAACACGACATTGGAAATGTTAAAGAAAGACTCAAAAGAACTATACAAGGAGGCAGATGTTCATATGACTGACACTAAAGTTTATAATATAGGATATATGAAAACACAGCTGATATATTTAGAAAAGTTCCTGCTGGTCAACTGCTTTACACTTCACATACAGCTTTAGGTTTTGACATAAAAACAGCTGTAGAAAAAGCCTTAATTCAAATTGAAAATGATATGAATATGGATAACCTTTTAAAGGGTTTTCTTTTAGATTTATCTATTAACAAAAGTTTTGAAACGTTATCATTAACCTTTCTATCATGGTTATTAAAATTATTTGTTCTGAGTTTTATTCAAAAAACATGGAATTATCATAAAGAATTAAAAACTTTTATGCCTTATGTAAAAATAATACTTTTTTTTTTGAATTTAATTTTAAATCTTCTTTTATAAAAAAACTATATAAATATTAGGGATGCGCCTAACCCGGTTTTTGGCCAAACACCGAGTCCGAACGTTCGGCCATAAAATTTTACTGAACACCGAACGGTTCGGCAACCGAATTTTTACTATTTTTGAAAAAATAAGACAGTTTTGAAAAATTGTGTTATAAAACATTTAACATTTTATTGTGTTATTAAAAATTTGTTAAAACAAAGGTTTATAAATTTTGTTTGAAAAATTATAAAGTAACTTTGAAAAGTTAATTTATTAGTGGATGATTGTTTGTGGTGTAAAGAAAATAAATGTTAACATTTTTATTTGTAGTGTAAATAAAAATGTTAACGATTTTTTTTGAAAAAATAATACAATTACTAAAGTTAGGTAATATAAATAAATGTATAACCTGTAACGTATTGGATAAAATAACATAATATGTAACATGTTCGTTATATTTTAAGATATATTTACACAGTTTAAATTTAAAGTGCTTTAATTTTGGTTGAACTTTTTTTTATAATTTAGAAAAATATATTATTCTTTGAAAAGTATAAAACAATGTCTTCCGAAGAAATTTCTTTTAAAAGTACTGTGTGGAAATACTTTGAAGTTTCTAAGAAAGACATTCGTTTTTGTATCTGCCTACAATGCAAAGCAATACTCTTTAGAGGTGGGAATTGTCCAAAGACATTTACCACTAGTGTAATTAGGCGCCATTTAAAAAAGCACCTTGTGGAGTATGTATTGGCTGAAAAAGAGTCAGATAAAAAAAAAATTATTGAAACATCGACTGTTTCTACATCAAGTGATTCAGAAATAATAAAACAATTAACATTAGTAGAGAGTATTAATAAAAAAGGGTTATGGAATATTAATTACCATAGAGCAATCAAGGTTCACAATTGCATTGGAGAAATGATGGCATTTGATATTCAACTATACACAATTGTAGAAGATCTTGGTTTTAGAAAACTAATTGAAGGGATATGCCCTAATTACCAAATACCCAGTAGGAGTTACTTTAGTGAAAATATTGTTCCACAAATATATGGTAATCTGTTTAATTCAATCAAGAGTAATATATCTTCTGCCAGTTATATCTCCCTTACAACTGATATTTGGACAGCAAATAGTTTAAATGTTGCCTTCATAGGCATGAAAGCACACTGGCTCAATAATGAATTTTCCCAACAGAGAACAGTACTCAGAGTTATGCATTTTCCAGAAAGTCACACAGGAAAAAATATAAGTGAGTATTTACATAAAGGTTTGCTAAGTTTTGAAATTCCGCACTCAAAAATTCACATTGTTTTACAAGATAATGCTGCCAACATGGTAGCTGGCATTAGAGACAGTGGTTTTAAGTCAGTTTCATGTTTTATACATGCAATACAGTTATGTGTACAGGACTCAATTTTGTCGCAACAATTTGTGAAAGAAATTTTAGTTTGTTACAGATGTCTGGCAACACATTCACCATTCACCAAGAGCAGCAGCATAAATAGAAGCAATTCAGGAACAACTTGGTACAAATAAGCATAGGTTAATACAAGATGTTACTACAAGATGGAATAGTTCTTACAATATGATTGAAAGGATGCTTGATTAAAGAGTTCCTTTGGCAACTTATACAGCTGATCATGCTACCCAATCAACATTAAATTCATTCCAATGGGGCTATTAGATAAAGTTTTTCATATTTTAGAACCATTTAAAACTTTACCTGTTAATCTCAGCAAATGTGAGGCATTTTTATCAGATGTTATTCCTTCGATTATGGCTCTTAAAGTATTTTTTAATCAAGCATTAGTTTGTGAGGCATTTTTAAGTATAAATACTTTAGTTGAACAATTGAAAGAGTCAGTAGCCAAAAGACTGAGTATATTTTTACATGATAAGTTTTAATGTCTTTCCACTTTTTGTGACCCTAGGTATAAATTAATGTATCAAAATGAAGATATGAATGTAATAAAAAATTGGCTAAATGAGCAGATGCAAGAAATGCAGCAACATAATTTAGAACTTGAATCCTCTGATTCAGATTGTGAAGAGCCCACAGTAAGTGACACAAATGAAGTGTTTGTGAAACCAACAAGTGATGATTGATTTTCATGATTTTGACATTTTATTTTTCTGAAATTATTGATTTGTGATTGTTATTACTATTACATAATACAATTATACAATAATAACAAAATACTTAATTGGAGTGTTATTATGGAACTCCATAATAATGTTTTTCCCTAAGTTTGTTTCTTTCAAATATTTTTTTTATCAGTTAAACAAGTTGAGTAGCAAGCTTGTAAGAAACTTTCTCTGTAGAGAAATTTATTTATTTTACCTCAGCAACAATAGGCATCACGTTTAACAAACTTAAGTTCAATAAAATAACTTTTTCGTTTAAATTCCTATTTGTTATTTTAAGATTAACAATTGGTGATTTTATAATATTAGATTTTTGTGATGAACTAAAATAATACTCAATTGATGCAGGGGTATTTATTTTACAATTATTTTAGTTAAGTAATAGTTTTGGTAAATCTGTTATTCCATTTGGTCAGATTAAATTTATTCTGTATTGAAAATACATAATAAAATTTAAACCAAAACTGTATTGAAATTCAATTATTAAATCATTTGTACTTCTATGTTCAATTGGTACGCTTTTTTTGATAAAAACTTTATCCATTTAAACTGTAGCTATGGTACGAGTTAAATTTTATTTATATTTAGATAAATTTATGATAAATTCCAAATTTGCATTATTGGCCGAACATTTGCTAAGGTTCGGCCGAACCGAACGTTTGGCAAAACAGCCGAACGTTCGGTTTTGCCGAACGTTCGGCGCATCCCTAATAAATATATAATTATGTTGGAGACTAACATAAATATATCACTAATAAACTTAACTATAATGTAATCAAACTATGAATTTTGATAACATTATAGTTACCTTAGTCATGGGAGTATCTTTTTGACTTCAAGTCTTTGCACCATTTTTTTGTAAAATTAAAGGAAAAGTCACACATTCTAAATTGCAATATTATTTAGCAAAATGCATTCATGTTTATCTTATGATGTCATAAATAAACAAGTTTTTTAATTTTAAAAAGCCATGTGTTCAAGGAGTATCAAAAAGACTCAGAAAAAGCCATCAATTTTAACAGTTTTGTGGTAATATTTCTTAATATTCAAGCCATTTGAGAAATAAATATTCAAATAAATTTGAAGTATTTCAGAAAATGGGTCCTATTGTTAAAAAAACCTGAAGTATAGAATGCAGTTAGAACCAGCAACAGATACAAGTTAGACAAAGCAGATTAACTAAAAAAGAACAACAAGCTTTACCTAAGGCGACTAGGAGAAATTCTATTTTAGTTTCTTTAAAATTACAAGGTGGTCCATTTACTTGTAAATCAGATTTCAACAAATATTTTGAAATAAACAATATTTGTTAAAATGCTAAAAATGATTGAAGAATAAGATTTTAGAGATAGTTGGTCAATTGCTGCAGAGATAAACTCTATTTAAAATCATGGTTGTTGATAAAAATACAAAAAATGGCCATCATATATAAACTGAAGAATATGCTACTAACTTAAAGTTTCTACTTGGAAAATCCTTACAGTCATCTATTACCTATGATGACTTCAACAACGTTATTTCGCACTTTGGAAATCGAAGCAAGTTGTTCTTAATATAGTTATAAATTTAATTTAATTACTTTAGTAAATTGTTCTTAATATAATGTATGATGTATAATTTTTTGAGTTCTTTTTAACTAGACATAATGATTTCATATTTTGATGAAAATGAAAAAATATATTTACCATGGGTTCTACTTTGCTTAAATTTGAAAATAATGATTTAATTTAACAATTGAATGTTTTGTCAAAATAGTCACTTATTAAAATTGAAGTAGAAGGCTAAATATTTATAATTAAGTATAAATATTATATTTGAAATTAGAATGTAAAATTATTTAAGAAAATAGGTTGAACTACAAAAAATCTAAGAAAAGGTAATTTTGGACTTCAACCCTCCTATTCTGTTAAGAACATTAAGCACTCTATTTTGTAGAATACATATTAAAGTTGTATATATATATAATATATATATATAATATATATATATAATATATATATATATAATATATATATAATATATATATAATATATATATAATATATATATATATATATATATATATATATATATATATATATATATATATATATATATATATATATATTTATATATATATACACATATATTAAGTTTTATTACCTAAAAGTTTGGTTAGCTGTTTTATCATTGTTACAATTCATTCAATACAATATTATTGGTTCTTTTAAAAAAAATTTAATAACAAATATTTGTTATTATCATATATCCAGCGATACATTATTTTGGTTTTTCTTATAAACATGATTTTTTAAATATATATTTAAAACATAATATATGTCAAATTAATGGTTTGAATCAAGATAAATGCTGTTGGTATTACCTTGCTCAGCTAGTTTATCCATGCAGTGGCCATTGTTTGAGTTTCTTGAGTTTGTACTTTATAGTTATAGCTTTGAGAGAGGGTTGTATCAGTGCAATTTCACGTAAAAAATATCCAGGACTTGCTAACCTAAGTCTTAAGCAAGTTTTGCTGATTTTCACACTACTTAAAGATTTTAATAAATTATGAACATCCCCAAAATTTCATCATCTGATTCCAAATGGTTTCAGAGATATAACTATGTAAACTTTGCATTGAACCAACAAAAATATGCTATATTGAAAAGAATAGGGGTTTGTCTTTGATTCTGTTCTGTGTGTAATGGAAAGCTAAAAATATATACACGTACATATTTTGAGTGAAGGAATCTAATAAACAAACTAAAACATTTAAAAATAAACATAACTTCTGAAATTTCAACCTTTTCTGCAATTTTACTGGGGCAAATTCAATTGCAAAAATGCCGATGTGGCTCTTTTTTTTTTTTTTTTGGTATGTTTTTCTGATTAGTTTATTTAGAGTTGTTACAAAAAATTGGAGAGTGTCTATTCTTAAATAAACCAAAAAAAAAAAAAAGGTCACATTTACTTAAATTTGTTACTTATAAAACTTTATAAAAATAATTTTAATTTAATATTAATAACATCATTTTAAAGTTTTTTTAGTTGTTTTTAATAATGTCATTTTAAATTTTAGCATCCAGTTTGTGGTAATGAACCAGTTTTTAACTCACCAGCGGATATATATGATAAACATATGCACCAGGATTTAGATGATAAACTATTAAAATCTATACTTAGACAGTCGATCTAATTCAAATAAAAACTTAAGATTAAGGCTGATATTAAAATCATCTCCTGAACATAATTCTTTATTAGATGAATTATTATTATTATTATTAATTGTTGTTTTATAAAACAACAATTAATAACAACAACAATAAACAAAAAGTACTCTAATTTGATGTTGAAGTTTAAAAAACTATACTAAAAACACTAATATAGCCATCTTTTTAAAATGTCTTTTGATCGGTTTTTGTTTAGAAATAAATTTTTAATTACTGTTAAAAAAAAGGCTGTTAATAACAGCTAATAAATAAGTTTTTTGTTTGGTTGTTTTCAATTTTAATTTTTCAAAACTTTGTTGCTATCAGAAACGCTCAAATCGCCTCTCCCCCTCCTTATATCTCTCCATTTATAACATCTGGACAAAAATATAAAACTTAACTTGTCTATTGATCCTAAAAAGTTAAGTAAGTTTATTGTGCTAAATTATAAATGCAAATGACGAATATATTTTATAATCATTTCTCTGCTTTTAGTTACAACATCCTCCACAACTGTAAACACAATTGAAGAAGACTGTACAAACTTAAAAACATCACCTGCTGAAATAGAAATAACACATACCGCTAATGCAGTATGTGTTATTTCTATTTCCAAATCCCTTGTTTGTTGCTGCTTGAACTGTTTTTCGAGATAAGATATCAAAGTTTTACTTACAGTTAAGAGAAAAACTGAAAACAAAATCTTCCTGAACTATGTTATCTTTTTATTTATTAGGTTAACAAAAAAATTAATATAAAGTCCTTTTATATAATTTACTTGCCTATTAATCACCCAGCTATTAATGGGCCGACATATTCTTATGCACCATTGGACATTATTATTCGACATTACTTCTAAATCATCTCATAAAAGTGCGATAGGAGAGAGATCTTGTGATTGGGGCAGCCAGATCATTCTATTTAATATTTGATCAGTCTCGAACTCAGTCAAATAACATATACAATGTTCTAAAGATTTTTTACTTTTTTCATTTTTAAGTCATTTTCTTTTAAAAAAAATAAATGGTTGCCCATTAACCCAACTTTCCAATCGTATAGCGTGACTTTTTAAGTGTCCAAGTGAACTTTTTGTTATTATTTCCTCTGTTTTTACAAGGTTACCTGTGGTATTCCGACCAAAACAGCCCTACACCTTAACACTAAATCTACCATGTCTTGCAGTTGATAATACATTCTATTTTATCATCTTTTTCCAAACAATCTTTTTTTGAAATCAAAAATTTAAAACTTTAACACTCCAGTCCACATTTACAGTCATTGATGGTTCATTTTTTATGTAGTTTTGCCCACATGATTAGCTAGGTTATATCCTACAAAGGTAATGATCTGTGAGAAAATTATTTTCTGATCTGCAACTTTACAAAATTTTAGATAAAAAAACTTTAACTTGAATGATAGGTTCTTATCATCTTCTAAGAATATGTACTTTGAAAGACCATCTCTGATATATGGAGAGCATAAAAGATCGTTTATGAAAATGTTTTTTTAAACAAATTCGTTAACTTATCTGAAAAACACCTTTGCTTAACATCAGTTTATGCAATTATTTGCTGTAATAAAGAGACATTATTTAAATGCTGCGTTGTTATGTGGTGTTTTTTTTGCTCTGACTTTTGATAATACACTAGTGGAATTAGTTTGGAATTAATTTGATTGAAGCGTTTCTATTCCCAATTGCAATAAGAAAAGAACTGACATTATTGATAAAATTATTTTACAAAAAAAATATCTGATTGTAGATCTAATATAAAATAACTGATGATCTGTTTATCTATTAAGTTCGCAATTTTTTAGATTATTATGCAATTATTGTTAGTCTGGACACCATAAATGATCTATTTTCAAAATAAATTCAAAATTTGCACTTATATTAATATTTGTAGTTCGCACTTTTGCCAGATTTTGTAACTGCTACTCACTAATGCCAGTTTGCTCGTATGCTAATTTGCACATATGCTAATGATTGCAAATTTATTCTGCACACAAATGCCAGTTCGTATTTATGCCAATTCGCACTTGATCCAGTTTTTGCAACTACTTTGCACTTAGGCCAGTTTGCACTTATGCCAGTTCGCACTTATGTCAGTTTGCAATTATGCAATTATTTGCAAATTCTTTTACCACACTTATGCCAAATCAAAATATGCAGGTTTGCACTTATGCCAGTTTGGACTTATGGTAATTCACACTTTTGCCAATGTTTGTAATAATTTTTTTTTTTAAGATTATATTTTTTTAAATAGTTGAAAGTAGTTAAATAATTTTTTCTGAAATTTATTGGTAATCTATTAATTTGAAATACTGATTGATCTACCACCTTTATTCAGAATATAAAATAGAACCATGGTCTAACAAATGATACAAATCTTGACTTAAAGTTTTACTTTGCTGCAATACACAGCTCACTTTACTTTTAACATAATTATTTCACTAGGCAAAAAAGAAGCAGTTGGTGTGCAATATAACTTTAAATCATTTAAGTTCAGATTATAAACTTGTTTCTTAATTTTTAGCACGTTTGTAATTATAAAATTAAAAAACATACCATGAAGTAATAATTTTACACAATCACCACTCCAAAACCTCAAAATGTGTTTTGATTAAATTTGAGTGTATATATATATATATATATATATATATATATATATATATATGTATGTATGTATATGTATTTATATATACTTATATATATATAATATATATATATATATATATATATATATATATATATATATATAGAGATATATATAAATAAGCTTATTATCTATACTTTTTGTTTTATTTAGAAACTTCAAATACACCAGAAATTTCTGCTAAGAAAGGTAATAATGTTTTATTTAACATTAACAATGAGAATTAAATGAACTTTTTTTGCCTAAAAGGTACAGTTAACAATGGTGCTTGATTTTGTTTCATTATGGAAGAATACTATACATTAGGGTGTGTCATACTTTTTTTTTTGAATTTTACTTTGCATAGTTTAAAAAAGCGTGAGGTATAATATTAAAAGTTCAGAACCGTGAAAAAAAAAAAAAAAAAAAAGTTTTAGCTACCAGGGAGTCAGTGAGATCATTTCACTAAAAGCCAGGGGGGAGGGGGAGGTAAAAACTTAAAAAATAAAAGTATTAAAAAAAAACAACTTACAAAACGTAGAAAAACGTCATCTCTTTTTGGAAAAAAATTTTTTTTTTGTAAAAACAAGTAGAGGGGTTTGCCCCCTCCCATTGCCTACCACTGAAACTGTAAAATTAGGTTGTTTTGGAACTAAAAATAAAACTTTTATATAGATCCACACAACATTTACTGGCATTTATTAAAATAAAGTACAATAAAGAATAATTTTTGAACATTGTCAAGCCAATAAGGTTTTGTTTAGATAGATTACGTGACATCAACTTCTGTGACAACTCTAGTCCTTTAATCCAACCATCTCTTCTATCTTCTGTAAAAACATTTTCGCATGCCTGGGTAACTTTTTTTACACATCTTTCGACAGCTTGAGTGTGGCAACACCAGTTTGGTACAATCATTGGTTTAAATAAATACTCTTTGATGTCTTTAGTTGTCATGCAACAAGTCAAAGGTGGTTCAAAAGCTTCATTCCAATCAATAAGATCCTTGAGACAAATTGCCTTAGTATTGATATCTGGTGTCCTTCTTGGTCTAACAGATAGATCTCCTAGTTGTTCATTTTCATCACCTTCTCCTCTTATTTCTAGAATTTTGAGTACACTGAAACTTCTCTCTTCTTTATTTTCAGAACAAAGCATAGTTTGAAAAATAGATTCAGAGAAGGCATACCAAGCAGATCGCTTAATAGTTGGAATGACAATATTCTGAATATCGAGTGACTGGTGTTGAAGCAACTTAAGCTGGTAAAGAACATGTTTTGGTCCTTCTGTCCAACTATGTTTAACTTTGATGTTAAACCAGACAGGAAAGTACACTCCTACAATGAACTCAACTAGTTTAAGAAGTTTTTGGGCTGCATCGCCTTGAAGACCATGATGAGATACCCAAATTCTACATATTCTATTGGCTGTTGTTAGCCATCTGGCCATGTTAACAGGGCCAATTTCAAGAAGTCCTAGTTGCTGAGGAACATGACCACTGCGTATAGCGTTAACTATTTGATAGCCGTAATACTGATCTGTAGAAAGGTCGTTAACCACATTACTTAAGTTAATTAGAGGCTCACCAGTTTCAACTTTACTAAAAAAAGGGTTAATTTCAAGATTGGTTGCTTCATCAAGTAAGCTTCCAATGGGTCCACTCCATTTTTTACCGTTTTTAGATTCACCATCTAACAATTTAATTAGACGTTTGAGTGGTAATTCATTGGTGTGTAGAGCACATACAATCCAATTTAACTTTCGCCCTAATTTCAGCTCCATAAAGTGCATTACTCTTCCTTCACAACCAGTGTTTACATTGGTAGAGTCTCCACCAATTGCTTTTAAGTGTACATTAATGTTCCTCATTGCAGTATACTCAATAATCTTATCTGCTATAATTTCAAAGTGGTTCTTTTTTGCTTCTTTAGCTGGAGTGAAATGAAATAAATACTTACCATCACCAGAACAAATAGTGTAATGTTCTTCTTTAACTTTAGCCGGATACTGTCTGTCTGATCCATCTACAGTTAAAAATACTTTAGTAAGATCTTTTCGTCCATCAAAAAATATGCAGTCAATAATCTCTTTATTGCAATAATCATCAAACTGAATAGCAACTTCATTCATTACTTTATCCCTAGCTCTCCGAACTTTACTGTGATCTATTATTAATCTAGTGTCACTTTGGGATACAAGTCCGCCATCTACCCATGCTGCAGTAGCTATGACTGCAGTTGCTCCTAAACCAACACCATATCGAATACTGGCCAATGCAATATTAGAGATATCTTCATAATTTTTAGATTTTTTAAAATATTTTGTACAAGGCTTTTGAATAGAAAAAATCTCATTTTCATCAGATTTAAACTCTTTATAATTATCATGTTCGTTATCTTGTTCATTTTGAGTATTATTTTCTTCTTGTGTTGTGTGTTTTTTTTCTCTTGTTTGTTTTTCTTCTTCTCTTCTTCGTTTGCAACTTTGTACTTTTTTGAACCTTTTGGACTCCATCAAATCAGCAGGTCCAAGTTAATATGAACTAAAAGATCCAATCTTTTCTCTTTGGGCTAAAAAAAGGTAGCAACATTTTGCTTACAACTAGACAAATTAAAATAAAATTTTCCTTTTAAAATAATCAAAGAGATCAGTAAAATATTATTAAATTTGATTTTCAGCTTTACTAACACTTTTATAATGGTTGTCGTATATTCACTCATACCTTTTATATAAACCAGCTCAATAATTGGTATTTTTCTCTCCCTAGGACAGATGCAGGTAATGTGGGCACCAAATTTACAGTCAGGAGGACAGCATTGCTCAAAACAAAGAACTATTTTACAGTTGCACTCCACCAAGTCAAATAGTTTGTCAATAACGAAGTTAAACTTTTGTTTTATAACTTTACTTGCTTTGTTTTGAGAAATTATGAAAATATCAAAAATTCACAATTTTTGGCAATTTTCAAAGCAGTTCCCTGGTAGCTTAAAATCCTTTAAATTCAATTTTTTTGATATTTCTGAATTTAATATGTTAAACCTCACCCTTTTCTTAAAAATGCCACTGATAAGTATGAATTTTAAATTTTGTCCATAGTATGACACACCCTACTATACATCAAGTTAGCATCATGTTAGCTTCGTTCGGTTGCTTTTTTAATAGTCGTTACAATCATTAGTTGTTTTTTTTTGTCAGTTGCTCATGTAAGTGATCATTGGTTATCAATGGTTATTATTATTGGTTGCTTTAAAGCTTTTAAACAATCAAATAATAAATATTACTGTTTGAATAACACAGTTTATAATATTCATTTATAAAGTGATTGTTTTGATGTCTCATATAAACATTTATCAAGTGTTATGTAATATTGATTTTTCTTAGAAGCATAATATAAAACAAAAAGTTTGAAGTTGTTTAAATCTTGTTTAAAACTAAAAATTTGGATTAATATCCCACTGCATCCTTAGTATTATCTTGCTCAACTTGTTTATCTATGCAGAGGCCGTTCTTTGAGTTTTTTGAGTTTGTATTACATAACTTTTAGAGAGGGTTCTATTAACAAAACAAATTATATTTTGTTTTATAAAACATGGGTTTTAATTACAAAAGTTTCTTTTTTTTTTTTTTGTTTTCACCTAAACAATATCTTTTTAATCTTTTTAAATGTTTTGACAAAAATTTGTCAAAACATTTAAATGATTATAATCATCTGTATCATTATTGTGCATTGAAATTAATTTTATTCTAGAGAAACTGCAGTTCTTATATTTTGTACCTTTTTTTCAAAATAAGAACAACAATAATAAATTAACAAATCACATGCTTTAGATGTTTATAAAAAATTCAGTTTTTTAACAGAATAAATTTTTTTTCTTTCGAAAAATAAACTTTTTTAAAAAGATTTTTTTTAAAGTTAAAAAAAGATTAAAACAATTAATTTTTAATTAAAAAGATTAATTTTGAATAAAGATTATGTGTTAAATAAGATATGAAAAAAAACTCAAACTCCTTCTTCATATATTAGGCTGGTGTAGTTGTAAACCTGTGTTATACTAAAGCCTATAACTTCTGCATTTCTTAATCTCTTACTAAAATAGTAAACTTAGTTACTCATTTTCCTGACAATCCTAATTATTTACCCTTTCTCCTTGATTTATGTCTTGTCTCTGACCCTAGTTTGTGTTCAGTTTCTCCCTTTTCTCCCTTAAGTGATTTTGACCATGCAATGATCACTATAAATCTTTCATCATGTACTTCTTATCATGGCACTAGCTGACTAAGTTTCTTTCAATGATTTTCTTTGTGATTTCCTTTGGCTTATGTCTTTTTCTCTTAGCTGATAAATGTGCCTCCTACATAACCTCTTGGATTCGGGCAGGAATTGAAGCTTTTATTCCTTCACATTAGTTCCAAGTCTCATTCTACTCCATGGTTTCAAACTTGTGCTGCTGCTATATCTAATCATAATCATTTTTTCATCTTTTTCTAAAGAACTCTCCTTAGAACAAGCGATTATTTACTATTGCACGAAATCGGTGTAAAAAGGTGCTGTCTGATGCTAAGTTATATATCAGTTAGTTCTTATTATTTATTATTATAATTGTTATTCTCAGTTCACTAAATCTCATATCTTATCTCAGAAGTTAGGCTCTAGTGACTTTTGAAAATTCTTCAACATCGTCATTAACAAGGGTAGGTCTAAAATTCCATCTCTCATTCATAGGACTGATCTTATTAACTCTCTCAAGGATAAAGCAGAACTATTTGCAAAGAACTTTTATAAACTTCCTGACTCTTGAGTCTTATGACCATCCTTATCTCACATGTTTAGCTCTAAAGACTTAAAATTCTCAACAGTGTCAATAAAAAAGGTAAGTCTAACATATTATTTCTAATTTATCTGATATCATTACATCCCTCAATGCAAGGCTGAACTATTTACAAAAAACTTCCTCTGATTCGATTGTTGAATATTATGGCCATTCCCATCCTTCCATTCCAATTAAACAGGTTAACCCTTTGTTAGAAATTCAAATCACTCCAGCTTCAGTAGCTCAAGTCATGTCTCAATTAAACTCTCCAATGGCTTGTAGTGCAGACAACATTCCTGTTGTCTCACAAAACTGTGCTCCAGGACTATCTAAACCATTGAAAAAATGCTTGACTGAGTCTTGTTTTCCTGTCTGCTGGTAAATGGCATCTGTTGTTCCAATTTTCAAAAATTCTGGAGAACTTTTTGACCTCTCCAATTATCATCTGATCAGTCTTCTTACTGTTATTTGCTGTCGGACAATCAATTAACTTTTCGATCCTCCTGCTCTCTGACTGACTTGTTAACTTCTGTGACTGTATATATATATATTTTTTGACAAAGTTTGGCATGCTGGTCTTCACCATAAGCTTGTTTCGTATAGTGTATGTGTGAAGGTTTTTAAGATTATCAAATTGTTTCTTTCTAACCGCTATATTAAAATCATTTTCAAAGGCCAACACTCTTCTTTATTTTCAGTAACTTCTGGGATACCCAAAGGTTCTATCATTTGTCCTATTTTGTTTCTTATCTACATTATCTGATAACCTTACATCAAAAGTAGCACTTTTTGCTGACAATACTTTATACCTCCTGTCTTGACAAAAAGTCGTCTCTTTTCGAATGCTTAGGACAGTCAGCCAAACTAGAACCTGATCACACATCTGTAACAGACAGCTCACTGTGGCTTGTAAATTTTAACTTCAGCAAACCTTAGTTATTTACTACAAACAACTGTAGATATTCCTATATAAATGAATGACAATCCTCTCACTGAGTCCTATTCTTTACGTCTTCTTGGATTGTCGTTTACTACTGACCTCTCATGGAAACCTTATATACAATCAAATAAAGAGGAGTAAACTTAGCATCCGCTAAGGTTGTTCCTTTTTATTGTGTTAGCTGTTTTCTTACCTCTGATTCAATCTTCTACCTCTAAAAATCTCTTATTCATCCCTGTATGGAATGCTGTTGTCCTATTTGGGCTGGTTTTTCTGATGGTTTTTCTTCTAGACAAGGTCCAAAAACGCATTGTAACATAGTTGGATCCGCTCTATCTGCTAAACTTGAGCCTCTTCCCTATCAATGTAAAGTTGCATCTCTTTCTCTTTTCTACAAATACTTTCATGGTTTCTTCTCAAAGGTTCTATCATCTCTAGTTTTATCAAGTAAAACTTATTCTTGATAGACTCATCATTTAGTTAAGTCTCTTTTGTTTACTGTATCTTTTCCTGCATGCTCTGAAAAATTTTATTTGCCTAGTTTTTCACCCCGCACTTTAACCTTTTGAATTCACTCCTATTTTAATGTTTTCCTGACTCAAACAACCTACAACTCTTCAAGACTATTTTCAACCGTTTTCTTGCTCTATGATTTCATTCTTTTTTTTCCTAGTAAATCCCAACTTAGAAGTGGTTGCTTGCAGCCTTGTTGGGGGTGAATCAGAATTTAAAAAAAAAAGCTTAGTAAATTTTGTTCAAAATTAAGAAGTTTTTTAATTAGGAAAATTAAGAAGTTTTTTAATCAGGAAAATTAAGAAGTTTTTTAATTAGGTGGAACTGTTAGTAAAACAAAAAAAATATTAGAACAAATAATATATACAAAAAATATATATTACATCTGTGCCATAAAATTTGAGACAGCCAGTCTCAAATAGGTAAGTAAAGTAAGCCATACTTAAATCAATAAAAACTTAAATCACTGAAAACTTACACGATAAAAAAAGATCTTTGGTATGTACATAGAATAAAATATGCAGAAAATAAAAAACTTTATCACAAGACTCAATATGTTTGAATCTGGTCAAGTTTGGTATGGGTACTTCGGGCCTTGGCAGGAGTTAATAAGTACGAAAGCTGAGAAAAGCTCGCCTAAAAAAAACATAATGAGCCATGTTAGCTGCTCCTCAAAATAAAAAAGAAGCAGTTACAACTTTCAAAATGATTTTTTTATATTTGTATATATATTATTTATAATAATTTATTTCTAAAATGATTTCGTCTTTTTTTTTTAAGTTACAATGGTAATGGTTTTCTTTTATAAACAACTTTGCGAATTTGACCATTTTATTGTTATATATATTTAAATACATTCCACTTAAGCATTGCCCGAAAATCCACTATAGCGTTATCTTTTGGCAAGTTTGCTGGATTGTCTTTTTTTTGAACAAATAGTATTTTCTGGGTTTTTTAGCCGATTTGTTACCAAATTAGCATAGTGTGATGTTGCCAAATCGGACCATGAAATGTATTTGGTGTCTTGATTAATAAAAGATTTCAAGCCATTTTGTAAACACTCTTTAAAATAGATCTCTTGGTTTATTGCTTGGCCAGAAGGAATTATATGAATCCTATGTGTTCTATTCGACAAAGTAAAGTAAGACTCATCATCAATAATAAATTCGTGGTTGTGATATTTTAAATAAATTTAACCTTTTTTTTGGTGACCTTAAAAAAAAAGACCATGCAGAACTACTGTTCAGTAGTTCTGCATGGTCTTTTTTTTTCTTTTATAACTAAAAACTTTTAACTTTTTTAAATCATTTTCAGATTCATCTGATATGCTTTTGCTATAACCAAGTCTTCTAGCAACCTTTAAAAGTGACACACCTTTTTGATGGTTAAACATTTTCCTTAATTTGATGTGGTTGTTTTGTGTATTAAAAGTAGGCCTATTTTCATATCCAGGTTTCTGATCCAATGGTTTACTTTGTTGTTCACTTGTGGTCCATGTGGTTTACTTTGATTTTAACAATTCATATAACTTTATATTGTAGCTTTTGAGAAGCCATCTTGAAATATTTTCAAACGACGTGTTTAGCATTATCATGCTTTTTAGGTAAAAATTGTACGCAAAACCTTTTAGGGCTTGTTGATTTGGCATTTTAAATTGGTATCTAAACAAAAAATAGTCAGACAATTTATATACTTCTTGATAGAGGAAAGTTAGAGCATTAATTTGATAACAAATACTATATATTTTATCAAACTTGCTAAATAATTGTTGCTAATTTAAACTAGTCTCAAATTTTATAGCACAGGCATTATTTTTTATAATTTTTTTACACAAACATAACAATACAAAATACAGAAAGAATTTAAAATGAAAAAAGTGCATTTACAAAACAGTTCTAAATCTACTATTAGTAGATCAATAAAGTACAAAAGTATTAATTGTAAATATTATTAAATGTTTTCTAACATCTCTCTTTGATGGCCTCCTTAATGAGGCCATCAAAGAAGAGGTTGTTTTTGCCTTTATCACAGACCCATAATTTATGCGCCCCATAGGATGTGAGCTCTCTATTTTAGCATAAAAGATGTCAGTTTACCTGTTGCCATTTTCATTCTTGTTGCTGTTGTTGCTGTTGTCATTATTTAAAAATATAATTCAATTCAACATAAGTTGTTTCAATATAAAATGTTCAGCAAACATAAAATTTTATTAAATTATAATATCTTAGAAAATCCATTAAAAATAAATTTAAAAAAAAAAAATTATATTTCATATTTTAAACCTCAAAATACACAAATTGCACTTTATAATTATCCTCATTCTGTTGTTGCTGTGGATTTGATTCTAAGTTATATCAATGATATAAAACCTGTTCAGACCTCTCTTCCTATTAATTCATAGTGGTTAATAAAAATTGATCATTTTCTATTATTAGTCATTAAATTATTTTTACATCACTATGGTAACATGTGGTTGTTGATAAAAATTTGTTGTTAAACTTTCTTCAATTTAGGCAAAAATAATTCATTACTAAAAACTTAAACACACTTATTCCATGTTGTTTTTTAAACAAAATCACTTTAAAACAAAAACACATGTTATTTTTTTTGCTTTAAAGATCCTTCTAATAATAGATACTCTTCAAACAATAAAAATGTTTTACTTCTTTAATAATGCATACTCCCAAATTTTGTAACAGTTCTATATATATATATATATATATATATATATATATATATATATATATATATATATATATATATATATACACATATATATATATATATATATATACAGTAAGCGTTTGACAGTAGTTTTGCGCATTTGGGGTTTGTACGCATTTGTGTATGCGTTTATATATTAAAAAAAAAGTAAATTAAATTCTTCAAAAAATATCATTTGAAAGGCTTTTTTAATGAATTTTCTAAAATTTAGTTAAAAAATAAAACGAAAAAAATTTCAATAAACTTAGCTATAAAACACGAAACTAAACAATTTAAATTCCTGTTAGCATTTTAAAAAAAAAAGTTTTTAAAACTCCCATTAGAGAAGAAAAAAATTACTTCAAAAGATTTTTCAACTACAACAAAGAAAATGCGCTCATTTTATGCAAATTTTGTTTGCTTTGTAATGTCTTTTTTCCCTAATCATTGTAAATAATGCTTTGTGATTTATTTTAATAAAAAGTTCATAAAAATAAGTTTTCATAAAAAAGTAATTTAAGGTTTTTATAACTATTTATAAATCAAATTCAAAAAATGAATAGTAAGAAGAAGAAAAAAAGAAGAAGGTTAATAACATTTAATGATAATTTCAAGAAAATGTTTCCTTTTCTCAATGCAGATCAAAGATGAGCTCCTCAAATGTACTATTAGTCAAAGCCTATTTGACATAAGTAGTCGTGGACGGTCTGCAATTGAAGATCATTAGAAATCTATAAAAACACAAAATGGCATTAGATGCTTCTATATCGTCAAACATAAGTTCATCACAAAGTTGATGAAAAGTCAGAGCTTCGGTCAAAATGTAAAAATTTTAGCCATTCAAGAAGGAACAATTGCATTTCACACAATCAAACACAACCATAACTTTAAAAGTGCTGATTATACATCAAAGCTAATTAAGAATTTTTATAATCCAAGATTTGCTTGTGCGCGTACAAAATGTGAAGCAACAATTGTAAACGTGTTCAAGAAATATTGTTAAACTAACTCAGAATATGCTTTATTAAAAGCATCATATATGTGTCAATTCTTTCTGATGCATCAAACCACAAGGACGTTAAAATGTATATAATTTTGGCTTGTTATTTTGATGTTAAAGGGGAATGCAAATTCAGCTGATTAACATGGATTGTGTAAATGGAGAAACATCCAATATATTAGCAGAAGTTATCATTAAATACATTAGTGCTAACAATATTTCTTCAAAATTTTTGGGTATTTCTGCAGACAACACCAATACCAATTTTGGAGGTTTAGAACAAAACTGTAATAACAATATTCACAAAACGTTAATTGTGAAATCATCGGTTGCAATGCTCATAATTTATCAAACGCAATAAACACTACAATTTTAAACGCAATTCACTGCAAATTTGAAAGTACAATTTTATTACATTAAATGTAATAAAATGTACTTTCAAAATAATATATAATTTAGTATTACCAAATCACCAGTTTTTCAAATATATGATGAAATATTAAAAATTTAAGACTTGAATTTTTTAAGGAAAATTTTTTACGTTTGATAAAAATTTTAAAAAAATTTGCTGAAATTTATATTTTTATATTCAATTTTTAGACAAAAAAATTTTTTTCATTTAGACTTGACTGTCTAGGCAAATCTGGTGCATATATTTACATTTAAACGTATATGTAAATAAATCTTTATAAACTTTTTCTTTACTTGTTATTTAAAGTTGTGAAATGTTTAAAGGTTTATTACCATTAAAAATTTTTGAATAACATGATTAAGTAAATATTTAATGATAATAAATCTTTCCATTATTTTAAACTGATCCAGATAACAAATTTGCTACGTTAAAAAAAACACTCAATCCAAATATTCACTTTTTTAAACACAAGTTTTACACTAAAAGGTAGTGGCATTTCACTTCTACCATGAAGATAATTCCTCCCCAAGCTGTCCAACTGGATCAATATATTTAATGCACTAGTAAGAATGAGATCTATAAATAAAAAACTGTTCCAGATACTACATTGTTTATTAATTACTTTTCAATCAAATTTTATCTAATAATTTCTGATATGTTGAAATAGTCGGCATGTTGTTTAAAGAACTTTCAACCAGGACAAAATTTTGCATTTAATTAAAAATAAAAAGCGTAGAACACCATTAACATAGACAGGGGGGTAACCAGTAAAAAATTGGATAATCTTAACACAAGTTTGCTTGTAATTACTTGGTGAAAGTTTGGGGTATTTTTCTTGGCACATTTAGCTATGGGATCAATTATTCACTTCTACTTATGGTTCACTCCTACCCATCCTCTCCTACAATTATCAACATCAGTTTTGATTCACCATATGTTAATGTAAAATTATACTATTGGTTTATTTGAAAAAGTGATGGATAATATTAGAAATAAGAAATTGTTCATAATTTCATATTTTCATTTCACAAAAAAGCTTTGTTTTACACGGCCGTGATTTAGCAAAAGAATGTGTGTTACAGTATTACCATAAAATGAGTTAGCAAAAGTGATTTAGCAAAAGAATGTGTGTTACAGTATTTCTATAAAATGAGTTTAAATAAATTTTATTAAAGAAATTATGCTTCAACATTTTAAAATAAAGTGCTACATCTTTTGTATAAATAATAATAAATAAATAACCTTGATGATGATGATGATGATGATGATGATGATGATGATGATGATGATGATGATGATGATGATGATGATGATGATGATGATGATGATGATGGTGATGATGATGATGATGATGATAATGATTATTTTTAGATATATCTGAGATATCCACAGCACTCAAAAGTTATTATCTTACAAATTATGGGGAAATTAACGAAGTTCAACCACCATTAAAATCACCTGCAAATGTTGATCTAATGCTAAAATTTGTTGATTTATTTATCGTTGATGCAGATAATACCGAAAGAGATGCTCTTTATAGTGTTGAACGAAAAAAATTTCTTGAAAAGCAATTACGTTATGCACCAATTCCATATAGTGAAATATTTATGAAAGAAAAATCTGTAATATTAATATCTGGAATCGCTGGTATTGGGAAAACATGGTTGCTTAGGAAAAGTTTGCTTGATTGGTCAAATAATCAAATTTGGAAAAATGTTAAACTTGTATTTTATTTGGAATGCAGGAGGCTGAATCAAAATCAAAATATTTCAAATGTTAATGAGTTACTAAATGTTTTCTACAAAAATATTGTAAATGATTTTAGTATTAGTAATCATACTGCACTATTTATAATTGATGGATTAGATGAGTTTAAATATTTAAATGAATTATTAAATCACAGTTCGAGTTGTAACTATCCAATTGTTAATGCTTTAAAAGAAATTCAAAAATACAATTATGTAGTTGCTGGTAGAGTTTATGCAATTGATCAATACCAAAGTATATTGACAGAGCATAGTGATAAGCTATCAATTCAAATAATGGGTTTCAATGAAAAAGGAATAAGTAGTTACATAGAAAATAATGTTTTAGAAGAAAAAAAAGATGTTGTTAAAGCAACTTTAAAGGAATCTGCTATTGCAAAATCCATGTCATCTGTTCCATTTTATTTGTCTTCCATGTGTAAGATTATTAGTGACTCAAAAAATGAAAGTTCTTTTTTAACAATGACAGATTTGTATGCAAATATTTTTTTATTCTTTTTGCAAAAACACATCATCAAAAACAATGAATTGATTTATCAGATAATGAAAAATGATTCCAATAAGAAATATGTTTTAAATATTTGTAAAATTGCATATCAATTGTTTATTGAAAATAAAGTAGTTTTTTCAAAAGAAGATATTCAAACTTTTATCATTGGCTTTGATAAAAGTAAAGATAATTTTTTTGGATTTGTAGAAAGAATTGAAACGAACCTAGGTTCTTTTTATCAATTTGCACATCTTACAATAATGGAGTTTTGTGTATCTGTATATGCATATAATTATTTAAGTAGTGAAGAGATTATGGCTGATAAAAGGTTGGAGAGTTGTTTATCAATGATATGTGGATTAACCAATAAAAGTCAAAATAGTTTATTAAAGTTTCTTGTTAACCTGAATCCTACAAAACAGTCTTCTGAGGAATCTTTATTTTTGTTTTCTATTTTAGGTAGGTTCTTAATACTTTGTTGGTCATTTTAGATAAAGTTCAAATGACTTTTTTCATAGTTAATTTTATTTAAAATTTAAATTTTAAAAGTCATTTCATCATTATTTAGGTTTATCTTAATTTCTCTAAATGACTTTATTCTTTTGTATTTGGCAAGACTATTTTATATTAGAGAAACTTAAAATATATATTTTGATGTTCTTTATTTTGTACAAACTATAAAAAAAAAAGTTCTATAACTTACAAAAATGTAACATGTAATAAATATGTATACATACATAAAAATGTAACATGTAATAAATATACATACATATATATATATATATATATATATATATATATATATATATATATATATATATATATATATATATATATACATACATATATATATATATATATATATATATATATATATATATATATATATATATATATATATATATATATATATATATATATATATATATATATATATATATATATATATATATATATATATATATATATATATAATTTATGTGTGTATATATATATATTTAAATGTTTAAATTAACCAATTGGTTGTTTTAATTAAACACTTTTATTTTTTAAAGTTTATGTAGCCAAAAACAAAGAAGTAAAGTTAAATGTTTTAAGCAAATATCCTAGTTGCTGGTTTTTTAGAAACATGTCTTCTGTAAATTTTTTCTGCTAATATTGCCTCTTGCTAAATACTCATTTAGGGTATTAGTGCTGTTATATTAAGTGCAGTTTCTGTATACTTGATGAAGTTAATGATTTTGTTTTCATCTATGTAATGTTTAACATGGTTGGCAATGTGATTTGACGAATCACTGATTTACAGTTGTGTAAATAAAAGACAGTAAAAAATAACTAAATAATTTTAGGGGTAGATTTTCTAGATTTTAGAGTGTACTGTAAATCAAAAGGTTTAATATTTAAATCCATATCTGGAAGATATTACCTGGAAATCTGGAAGTATTGCACTTAACCTGCTCCTCGACACAGCAGTCTTGTTTTAAGATAATTGATTAGGGAGTCTGAAAATTGACTATCTGAGTAGGAGATAAAGAAAGACAAAAATTTTAACTTTAGTAACAATTGTACTAGATTAACAACAATTGTACTTTAGTGACAATTGCACTAGAGCTGAAAAAATAATAATTTCACAGAGTAGTCTGCAAATGTAGCCCTCCATAATATTTTTGTTATGCTGTCCTTGATAACGGTGTACAATGCAAGTATATTTTGATAAAGCTCTTACCTTCTTTATGGTTATGTTCAGGGCATCATATTCTATGATCTTCATGATCTCTGATTTGACTAAGATACTAGCTCTAACTGTAGCCTCAAACAGCTTCAAGCCTCTTCTCTAGCCTCAGATGGCTTCTGAAAAAGAGCTTGATGAAGCCTAACAAGATGTGTAGTAGTGGCAGCACCTTCTGATGTTCTATCAGTGTCTCCCTCTTCACATTGTTCTTGCCTACACAAAACTTCAAATTACTTAACTTTTTAGTTAGTAAGTAGCCTAAATCTATCTACTTCTTAAAAATTTCAAAAATCTAAATAGTAAAACTATTGTGGTGTGCATAATATTTTAAATCTTGCACTGATAAAAATTTGTTTAAAGAAAACAAGTTAGGTTATTTAAATTTAGTTGCAATCTTTTTGTTGCTTTTATAGGTTTTTCTATGAGTAGTTTGATTTTTCTAAATATTTATTTATGAAATATTAATTTTTTATTATTATATAAGATAGAAAGAAGTCATCAAAAAAATCAATAAGAAGTAACAGCAAATGCGAATATGCAATTTTATATTAATTTTGTTTTGCCAAAATTTCGCTTTTAGTATCAGGTAAAATGTTCGCCAAAATATTAGCATGAATTGTATTTAAATAGGTGCCATTTACTTAGCACGCAATACCAATAACCTCTAAAATAGCATATACATTATTGCAGAGGCACAGCCCACCTTTTTGCCAAAATTAATTGTAAAGTGTTTGTTAAGTTTTCTCTGAATTGTGATTTGTCCAACAAATTCCACTTTTTAAGCCTTTAATAATCAGCATTTGACCTTTGAGGCAACAAAATTAGAGAAGATGGTCTCTGATTAAGTTTTTATTCTCTCTGACTGAAAATAATGGCCTCTTTCCCTCAACTTTACTGGTGAAACTATAATTTACACCTCAAATAACTTTCTTGTTATCAGACTAACTGCTTTCTTTTAGAGATTCTGATTCAAGATTGATTAAAGATAACTGATTCCTTTTAGGTAGAGTGGGAACTGGCAGCTCTGGGTATTGCAACCAAAAGATCAGCATTTATCAAAAGATCAGCATTTCAAAAGATCAGCATTTAACTTTTGAGGCAACAACAATTTTTGACAATTGCTCTGATTAAAAATTTTGTACAACTGCTACAATTATATTAATAATACAATTTTAGCAGTTGCCTGCATGGTCCATTGATTGTCAATAAGTTTGTGAGGCTGCAAACGTTATCATCCCTGTACCACCCTGTAATATTGCATAACTATCGATAACTATTTATAATATAATTGCTAACGGATGATGTGGAAGTTATCGGACAAATCTGAATTTAATTATTTGAGCATAGTAATTTGTTTTTGTGGTTTTATGCAAAGGCATAAACATTCTATAAAATATATTATAAACTTTAATTAAATTTAATTATAATATATTATAAACTTTATTATTTTAAATACAATTATTTAAAATAAGGTTAAATGCAGCTGAACGAGAGTCTTTTTTTTACAGCAATTTAAATCTTTTTTTGTAAATAACCCTAATATTAAAAAAAAAAGAAATCGTAAACAATTTTGATAAGAAAGGATTTATTCGAAGTGCAATGATAACCTAAAAAGATTTAAAACTATTTAATCCTTTTCTGATAATAAACACCCCAATAGTTCAATATCTAAGACTAAGGAAAAGAAAGCCGAATTAACAAGGCTTGTCAACAATTGAAAATAGGTCAGTTAGAAAAAAATTAGTTTTAAATTTAGTGTAAATCAATTGGCAATCGGTTGTCAGTTAAAAAAAATGAATATTAAATATAGAAAATGTGAAAATACTCCAAAATACTCTATAGAACAACAATTAAAGGTAAAGAAAAGAAGCCGGAAACTAGTTAACCAACTCTATAACACAAAATCACTTCTTTAAAAATACTTTTGTTTTGCAGGAAACAACATGCTTGGAAATTCTGGATACTACACAAATAACAAAAAAACCCACAAAGTGTTCGTTTTGTAGGAAAACAAAAATTTCCAAAAAAATTTTTAATATGACTAGCCATATCTGACTGTGGTATGTCCAAGCCATTGTTTTGCACTTCCAAGGCTGTATCAATTAATTCATCAATCTATATTGATAAATGTTTAGAAAAATGGCTTCTTCCATTCATTTGCAAGTATCATGGAGACTTTTACTATTTATTTTGGCCAGATTTAGCAAGTTCCTATTGTTCCAAAGATTCACTAAGTTGGACGGAACAATATGTCTATTACGTTAATAAAAAATCCAATCCCCAAATGTACCTCAAGCATGACCAATAGAAAACTTTTGGGGACATTTTACAGACATTTTACAGAGCAGATTGGCAAGCTTCAACAGAACAAGTTTTGATTGATTGAACTAAATTAAAACTACAAAAAGTTGCTTTAAGTTTTTTATAGTCGCTTATGAAAGGCGTCAGAGCAAAATTGAGATCAATTGCAGATGGTTGTGTTTTTTCATTTGAATAATAACTTATTTTTATTAACAGATAACTACTTTATTTTTAAAAAATCTAAAAAATTTTTTTTTCCGTTTATAAATAAGTTATTTGT
This sequence comes from Hydra vulgaris, assembly GCF_038396675.1. NCBI lineage: Eukaryota > Metazoa > Cnidaria > Hydrozoa > Anthoathecata > Hydridae > Hydra > Hydra vulgaris. The sequence goes on along the minus strand of NC_088921.1, from coordinate 19,656,492 downwards.
GTTTTTATTTTGTCTGATAACTTACACATGTATATATATTATATGCAGTGCCCTTGACCTGTCCCAATCCTGCTTGGCATGCTAAAGTAATTGTAGGATCTTGATTTTATAAATTCTGCATTACTAATTTTGACCAATTAACATATAATTCTGGATAGGGATTGCAATCCCACATAGTGGGATCCTGCAATCCTGCGGGATCCCGCATTAATTTAGCTCATGCGAGATCCCGCAAAAACTACTGCGGGATTTGTGGGATTTTGAAACTATTGCTTTTAAACAAAAAAAGTAAATTCTTTTAAACAAAAAAGACAAAAAAAGATATCAAGTTAAAAGTGTTTAATGTATTTGCGAAACAAATCCATTTAGAAATTTACTAGTCATACAATGCACAATAAAGTGTTTACTGAAAAACTTCTATACTATATGCAGACACGATGATACTGAGTCACGATTACTTGATGTTTTATTAACTCTATGAGAAACGATGTGTTGTTTATTAAATAAGTAATAGCAATTTATCAGAAGCTGTCTAAGATTTTTAACATTTTAATTTTACTTCCGATATATATATATATATATATATATATATATATATATATATATATATATATATATATATATATATATATATATATATATATATTTATATATATATATATATATATATTTATATATATATATATATATATATATATATATATATATATATATATATATATATATGTATATATATCTTCAGCTATTAAAATATTTTTCTTAGCTAGAAATATAAAAAAATCATTCAAAAATAAACAATTATTTAGCAAAACATTAGTCGAACTCGTTCAAATCTTTTTTTTGTTTAGTTAATGATTATGTTGAAATTTTGGTAATAAGTATGTTGAAATTTTTGTTAATGACTATGTTGAAAGCATGAAATTGAAAACATGCATGTCTAATAATAAAAAGTATACTTTTAAAAACTACTATTTAAAAAGACTTTAAAAATTATTTACATCAAGATTTTAAAACCAAAGTACCAACTAAGAAAAAGGTCAGAACAATTGACATGTTTTTCGTAAATGAAATTTTTATGGAAAAAATGTTATCGCGCATTGTTACTAAAGATGGCTTTACAAATAATAGTTTTTGCACATCTTCACATTTGCGGTATTTGTTTTCAAAAAGCATTTTCCGCCTTCCTACTTCACCTAAAACTATGAAATCGATGGTAGTTCAATTCTCAGATTCTGTAAAAGCCGATATAAAGCAAAAATTCATATCACTGAAAAAGCAAAATAAAAAGTTTTCAATAACATTTGACAAATGAACATCACAAAATAGTCAGAGATACTTAAACTTAAATGTACATATGGAGGCGAAACACTTTAATCTTGGATTGATTTGAATCCATGGATCGTGTAATGCAGAATATTGCATCAAGTTAGTTGCAGGAAGGCTAAATAGCTTTGATATTGACCTCCAAAAAGACATTATCGCCATGACCACTGATGGGGCAAGTGTGATGGCGAATGTCGGTAAAATGATGTCTTGCTATCATTGAATAAAACTTGCAGTTTTTGATATCTTATACCAGAAAAACAATGGAGAACTGTTTACTACATATGAAAATTGTGAAGAAGATGAATACACTGATGATGATGAAATTATAAATAAAGAATATGATTTGACAATAATTTTGGACTGACCATCTGCTGAATTGGTTATCAATTAGAAAGATCTCATGAAAAAAGTGAGAAAGGTTGTGAAAGTATTGCTAAAAATGATACATATTTACAGAAGTATGTCCTACAATAACACAGGAAAAAGCTTAAGTTGGTTCTTGATTGTAAAACTAGGTGGAACAGTATGTTCTATATGTTAGAAAGATTTCCTAGAATAAAATTGTGTTTGAAAAAGCTTTAATTGATGTTGGGGCAGAAATTCGTTTCACCCAAGAAGAATGGTCCCAAATCAATGACTTAATTATTTGCCTGGCACCTCTAAAATTTGGTCTCAAACTATTATGCAGGAAAGAATCAATCCTTGTCACTGCAGAAACAACTTTTCAATTTATGTTAGATAAATTACAAAAGCAATCATCACTTTTAAGCATAGGGTTAGCCGCGGCACTTTGTGAGAGGTCTACACAACGTTGTAATAAGAATTTAAATGGACTACTAGTTTACTTACATAATCCTAAAAAACATGAACAAAAAGTTAAAAAAAATGAAATACTTTTTCAATGCCAAAAAGAAACCTCATGTGTCAAGAAATAAGAAAAATATTGATAAGAGTTTATACACTTGAAAGAAATGAAGACGAAGAAAGTGAACTCGAAGAAAAAGAAGCTGTAGATTCTATTAACAATTCCCAAATACTTACTCCTATAATTCTATCGCTGAATAAAGAATTGGAAAATCGATAAATTATTGAAAGACTTTGATAAATTATTGAAACAGGAAATGTCTGCCTATGAAGGTAACGGAGTGTAAGGCAAGTTTCTATATATAGCGCAGTTACTTGATGACCACACCACCAACAAGCGTAGAGGCCGAGCGAGCTTTTTCAGCTGCCGGTTATATATGCAGTCCTTTAAGGAGTAGATTAAATGATGATGCTTTAAATAAAGTCTGTTTTTTAAGAGCGCATTTCTTACAATGATTTTCTCATATTTGATATTTTAAAAAATAAATAAAGCTAATAGACATTCTACGTAGAGCTAAAAGATGTTCTACATATTTTGGCTTATCTTTTTGTTCATTAAATGTAAAGAGTTATTTTGATTTACAAATTAATTGTGTTTTTTGGCTTTTATTTACCTCATCTTATTAATTTAATAAGTTGAGTATATTTTTTCTGAAATAAAGGGTGGTTAAATTTTAAGGGCCGATGTTAAATTTGAATAAAACACAAATTATTAAGGAATTTATTGTAACATCTTTTTATTATGATAATATGGTATGATTCAATTATGTATGGAATAAAATATTGGCCAAATATCTCTTCCTTTAGCTCTTGAATTGTTGCTGGCTTATCAAGGTACACCTTTTCTTTTAAATACCCCCAAAGAAAGAAGTTCAACGGTGTCAAATCACATGATCTTGGCGGCCAATTGACATCCCCACCATGTGAGATAACACGGCCATTGAATTTTTCGCGCAAAAGAGCCTTTGTTTTGTTAGCTGTGTGGCAAGTGGCACCGTCCTGTTGAAACCACATATCCTCCACATCCATATGGTCCAATTCGGGCCATAAAAAGTTCGTTATCATCTCACAATAGCGAACACCATTCACAGTAACTGCCAGACCGGCATCAGTTTGGAAAAAATATGGTCCGATGATGCCGCCAGCCCATAAACCACACCAAACAGTCACTCTTTGTGGGTGCATTGGTTTTTCCACAATCACTCTCGGATTAACATTCGCCCAAATGCAGCAATTCTGCTTGTTGACGAAGCCACTAAGGTGAAAATGGGCTTCATCACTGAAGATGATTTTCGTCGGAAATTGATCATCGATGGTTGCCTTTTCTTGCCACCATTCTGACCATTGACGACGTTTGAGATGGTCAGTGGGCTTTAGTTCTTGGGTCAACTGCACCTTGTAAGCGTGTAAATGCAAGTCTTTATGCATAATGTTCATCATCGACGAGCGTGAGAGGTGCAATTGTTGGCTACGACGACAAGTTGATGTGGACTGCTCTTCAGCCACACTGTCGCGAACAGTAGCGATATTTTCGGCAGTACGAGCTGTATGAGCATGCGCTGGTCTTTTCACATCTCCTACAGACCCGGTTTGCTCAAATTTATGCACGATTTTTCCGATTGTACGCACATTTGGACGATTAAATTGACCGAAAAACTCACGAAGTGCACGATATGCATTTTGCTTTGAACGCCCATTTTCATAATAGGCCTGAATAACTTTATTGCGTTGCTCAATTGTGTAACTTTCCATGGTTCAAATTGAGTCAGTCTGAAATTGAGAAATGACACATTAAATACAGAAAAATAATTTACGTTTAGGTTTGGTTCACATTCATCATCGGCCCTTAAAATTTAACCACCCTTTACTTTAAAGCAAAAATACAATTGTTATTTTGCCTTTTATAATGTGCATAAGAAATCTACCAATCCCGCGAGGGATCCGCACAGAAATTCAAAATTTCTGCGCCAATCCTGCGGGATTGAAAAGTGTAAGGGATTGCAATTCCTAATTCTGGAAATTTCTTGAATTATCAAAAAAATTTCTTTGAAGTTTTAGAAAACTCTTGGGACTTCTGGACACTTCCAGCAGTTCATAAATATTTTAGAAGAATGCTCAGTATTCTAAATTCTCTATTATTCAGTATTCTAAATTCTGTAATATTTAGGAAAAAAATTAATGCAGCAACTAATGTTATATCAGTTGTTTTTTGTGCAGCCCCGGCGCATTGGTTAGAGCGCTTGCATTAGAAGCAGGAGATCCAGTTTTGAAACAAACTCTGGACATATATTCGCGTCACAGTAAGGAAGGAGGCAAGAACTTCCTGTTAAATGCACTTTTGCGGTGCTCTGTGACAAGACCGTTAGGTCTTCTTGAAGCACCTAAATAGCAAAATATATAAAATACAAAAAAGGTAACAGCTATCCTCAATGTTAACAAACAGACCGAAAAATTGATGTTACTGAGAAGTCCAACATTGAACATCAGAATAAAGGTGATGATCTAGAAAAGTTGATTATTTCTGAGCTGAAAGTGGCAACAACAAAAAAAAAAAAGAATCAGATTTTGACAGTTTCAAGATTTATGGCCTTTATGGAAAGCAGTTTAAGTATTTAATACATCAATAATACGTCAACCATACTTAAACTAAGAACTCTCAAATATGAAAAGAGAGTATTAGCACATCCAGAAAAAACTTACATTATTAGAATTGAATAAGATATAATTAACAAGGTAATTGTAATGATCAATTCAGTCGGCAGTTGCTAGGTTAATTAATTGTGGAAGTGTATCCAAAAGTAAAAAAAGTATCAAAACAATTTCTTCTTTGCAATTTAAAGCATTATTTATTGAATTCAAGCAAGATCACTCTCAGACCAAAATAGGATTTTCCAAATTTGCTCAGTTAAAGCTAAAATGGATTATCTATAATTGTCAAAATGGAATCCATGTTATTTAAATATGTTAAAAACATCAAAATCTATAGTTTATACTTAATGCAGTTAAATTAGAGAAGAATTACCTTGAACTTATTGAGAACAAAGATATAGAAATGTAGGAGAGGTCTTAGATCGTAATCTAAGACCACTCCTACATTTCTATATCTCTTAGTAATCGTTGCCCTGGAATTCAAAATATTATTAATTATGTAAATGCAAATCTATTGCAAAATGATGAAATAATTGAATAAAAACAGTGGAGTACAATGATATTGAGCAGAGATTCTAAGTTAGGCATCTACAGTAGGCAAATTCATTAAAAGTTCAAAAAATCACTCACTGCATCCCATTCTTATATTGCTAAAACAAAAAGTAAATGTTTGAATAAATTAAAGTCATCCATACCCCCAAATAAAGTTATTGTTTTGTTGAATTTGCAGAAAACTTAGTCCACATGATGTTGAATCTATTTGTAGTAAAATAAAAAGAACTGTTAAATGTGTACAAGAAATGATTCTCAATACCACATAAGTTCAGTATCTGTCTGATGGTTGTGCTGGCTAATACAAATTTGCAAGTGTTTTCTAAAAAACTTAAGAATTTTATTAGTCTTTGCCATCAAAAAGACTTTGATATTGATGCTGAATGGTTTTTTTTGCCATAAGCCATGATAAATCTGCTTGTGATGGTATTGGGGGCACCTTAAAATGACTAATTGCACAAGCCAGTTTTAAAAGGACAATGACAGGACAGGTTTTAGATGTAGATAAGATGTTTAAATTTTGTGTCACCTATTTAAAAAAACATTCAATTCATTTTGGTTTATAAAACAGAAATAAATGACGTTCAATCATCATTAGAACCAAGGTTTACTTTGGGAAGATAACTTGCCAGGAACAAGATGCCTCCACCATTTTATATCAATTAATATATGTACAATTTTTTTTAAAAGAATGAGTCAACAAACTGATTTTCAGACATTTAACCTTGTGTAGATACCAAATGAGTTGGTTGTGCAGCAGGTTATTTATAATCATATGGATTATGTGGCTTTCATCTTTTTTGGTTATAATTCCAATACACCAAAAATTGTCATATTTGGTGGATTGGAATTATAACCAAAAAAGATGAAGATAAGGAGATTATAAAATTTAATTTATGCATCCATATGGTCCCAACCAAAGTTTTTTTTAGCCAGCACCTGAAGATATGTATTGGATCCCATCAAATCATATTTTATGTACCATTGATCCGCCATCTACAACAAATGGTCGCATATATAAAATTTCAGAAACTGAGAAAAAATTATTGAAAAAAATAATAAAGATTTATAGAAAAATTTATAATGCATTATTATTTTTATATTTGTATGTTATTTTTTCAAATTTGGTTTAAATGCAACTATATGTGAGTATGTGTAATTGTCACAACTTGACTACAAAATTCTCCTAGTCACTAGTTTATGCTTTTTTTTTAAAAAAAAAAAAGGAAGGGGGGTTGGTAAAATGCTTCATTGCCCAAAGCTAACTTCGACATAAATAAGTTAGCAATAAATTTTAAGTTGACTCTGCATATATATAAGCTTTACTTGGCTGCATTTAGAAAAGTTGAAAAATGCAGTAATATATATTTTATAATTATCAATGTTTGATACCTATATTGTAAGCTATAACAAAAATTATCAAGTCGACATCACCATTTTGACCATCAAAATACCCCAAAATATATGTGCCCAAAATGTGTATGCTTTTATTATCTAATTTACATGTGATTATGGTGGTCAAAAAAAATTTTCTATTTGAAATTTGTATCCACCATGTGGAAGACACTCAATGTACAAAATTTCAGGATGATACCTCATTTGGTTCATAAAATATTGCTATTTAATATCAAAAAGTATTTTGTAAGGCATAAAGCTATTTAATATCAAAAAGTATTTTGAGTCGGCATAAAAAAGAAAATTGAATCTTGAATATCTCAAAAACAGTAAGGGGTTGGAGGTTCCAACTTTCAGATTTTTTTAATTTTTATAAACTCTATAACATGTAAAAAATCCAAAACATGCGCTGACATTTTTTGTTTTTATTCTGCTGATTTGACATGGAATTACCAAAAGAAATGTTAAAAACAGCATATATAAATAGAATAAGATTTAAATCTAATTTAACAACAGATAGATAAATTGATATGTAAGTATATGTCTAAGTTAAGCATGTGAATATTAGGTTCTTTGCAAATCATAGAATAAATGTCCTCACTGAGATTTAAAAGTAAAAAAAAAAGTTTTTTTAGTTTCACTATTTTTACTTTTATACCAGTAGAACTGATGAATTTTTTAAAGATTAAACATATTTATTTAAATATTTTAAAAGATTAAACATATTTATTTAATTATTTTTTAAGATTAAACATATTTATTTAAATATTATATATTGATTTATGCTTTTTTTTATTGATTTATGTTAATTTATGTAATATAATACATATTTTTACTCTTTCACTAGTGTGAAAATAAATGCGTAATGCATTAAGGTACATGGAATCAATAACCATTATTAGTATAACTAAAGCCGTAGTAAATAAGATTTCCATTAAAAAAGTAGATCTGATTGATTGATTTTAGTTTTAAAATAATATTTAAAATTGATAATATTGAGTACAATATTGAGTCTAAGCTTTAAGTGAGTGCTTTGAAATTAAGAAGATATAGAATTGGAAAGTAGGAAAAAACGAGGTTTGAAAGCTAGCGTTAAAAAGTTTTTACTAAAATTTATTCTGTGACTTTGTACAGAGCACAATAACTTGTTCTTCATTGGTCAGATTGTTTTTAAAATCACATCAAATAGACTTCTTTAGGTGTTTTTAGATAAAGTTATTTATACTTAATGTTTTTTTAGAATCATTTTTGTTTTTTGCATGTTGACATGAGTTTAAATCTTTGTACCTTTTAGTTGTTTTTTGATAAAAGTTCATTCCATATGAAATTACCTAGTTTTTCAAAAGTGCATCATAGTACTACCTCAGATTTGCTTCTAATTTTGACCACCCACAGGTTTTATAAAAATATAATGACTAACTTGTTCAAAAGTTATGTTTTAATCAATATTAACAAGTTCAAACAAGTTTCTGGAGGTTATAGTAGATTTTTTTGATTTTTGACAAACCATATCTTTGTAAATAAAAAAGGTTATCACCTGAAATAAATTAGTTGGGTAAAAAATTATTACTAAACAAAATTTTAAGCGAAAACCTCTTTTATTTACAATGATATACATAAGAGACAAAAATATGTAGTTTCAGCAAGAAAATGTTTGGTTAGACTTTGTTTAAATCAGTTACTAAATAATATTTTTAGACAAAACATCATATAATCTTCAAAGTGAAAATAGATAAGTTTGTAGTTCATGCTTTATTTAAAATGTTAATGATAAATAATTTCACTTGAATGAAAGTTTTTCATTATGAGATTCCATCGCAACTAAACAAGCAAAATATCATGCTCGGTGTTACATGAGAACATTCATCTACTTCAGTGCGCAAAAACCTTAACAAGACACTAAAACTTTTAGTGTTTTTGTAAAAATTTCTAAATCATTGAAAAATTATTGATCAAGCTTTAATGGTCGCATTACAAAACAAAGGAATTGTTAACAAAGGAAAAAACGTTTCTTTCGTTAACATTTCCTTTGTTTTGTTCGAATTTGTCAAAAGATTTTATAAAACATGGCATTGATTTTTAACATAGCTTGGGTGTTAATCGATTGTATTTTCAACAGACTGTTTTTTTGATTGACTTTCTTTTCAATCGATTTAATATCTATATAAAAAATTTCCATAATTTGGTCTTTTTTTTTCTTCTTCTGTAAATTAACAGTTGATACAAGTCTTAGTTCATCTAAATATAGTGACATTATTCCAGAAAGTAAATTATAATTTATTTTTTTCTCACAACAAATACAAAAGCTCGCCGATTGCCTTTGTTACTTAGGCATTTAAAAGTATACATTTGTTACAAATGTTTACTTTTTTAACATTTTAAATTTAAATGACATGTAATATTTGTTTAAAAAAATATTTTTTAAAACGAAATTTTATCTATTTTATTAACAACAACTATTTGATATGAATTATGGTAAATTTTATATTTGATCGATTAGTATATTGATTTTTTATCTTATTTTTGTTTGTTGCTTTTTTCTTTCTAAAATCATTTATATGTTTTTGTAGCTAGGTGTTACCATATTTCCTCTTTGTGCGTAGGGTAGCATAGTGAAAATCTTTATTTTAACAGTGGTAAGACCATAAGGACTTCTTAGAGCACCTTGCTCTAAGACATCCTTATTAGCACTGCGCGCTTTTACGTAAAAGCCGGATACCTGGCTACCATAGGATTTACAGCTACGCTTTAAAGATGAAGTTATTTTTAATTATTGCGATTGTATCAATATTATACCAAATGTTTTTGTTATAGAATTTATCAAAGATTATAAAATATTTACTGCTCTTAAAGTGCTTGTTTCCTCTCTTTTTTTTAAGTTTCTAATCAACGTCAAATTCGAATAAACAAATATAAACTCTCGCTCTTTAAGTTTTGTATAATTTATTCAAACTTATTTTAAAAAAGATTGTCGAAGGAGATTTTCAAAGTTCTAAATTTAAAATTACAAATTCGATTTATAAAAACATTTATTTCACTCCACATCGATGTTTAAATAATATTTGTTTTCATTGGTGTCTTATTATATTATATGGTTGAATATAAATCAATTTTTAATTTATTTGCAAAATAAAATAAATATATAATATTATGAATATATTAAGGTATTTCTTAATTTATTTAAATGATTAACTTATTTCAAATTGTTTTACATTTATGATAAAATGAAAGTATTCTGTTTTAAAAATGTGATAGAAATTATGTTTAAATTAAGAAAATTAAAATATTTTTATAATTATAAATAAAAAAATTATTTTATTAAAAGTTTCAAAGTTTTGATATAAATTTATATAATTCAATATTTTTTTTATTTACTATCCTAATTTAATATTAATGTATATAATATTATTAAGTAAAATATAATGTTTTTAATAATAATATATTGTATAAAGTTTTTTTATATAATTATAACTTAATATAAATATATGTATTAATATCTAGATATTTTTATTGCATATATTATGTTTTATAATTTCCATTATTATTTATATTATTATTTATTTGTTTAATTTATATATAATGTTTATTTTTTCTTTAGATCGTCTACTTAAATTATCTCGTCAACGTGATTTTAAAAACTATATTAAATACCGACCTGATTATCAACTTGAAATTAATTACGTTAATTTGTTCATTGAATGTTTTTATGAAAGTCAATCATCATTTACTGATGAAATAAAATTCATCGTTGATGAACGAAAGTGGTGGTGGATTTCGATTCACGATGGAAAAACTTCTTACAAAACTTCTTGTGAGAATTATTTCGTAAATTTTTACATTAAATCTGGAAGAAAGTTAACGTGGTTAAACGTTGATAAAAATATTTTAAGTGATGAAGAAAAAAATCTTATTATTCAATGTTCAACAAATGTTCGCCATGTTGACATTCGTTGTCCAATTAAATTCGAAGGATGGAAACCGAAAGATAAGATTGAAAAGCTGTCTATAAACATCTCAAGTGATTTAATAACGAAAAAAGATTTTGAAGAAAATTTTCTTCCTTGGATTAATCTTTGTGAACAATTACGTCTTCAACTTCACAAAGACATTGACTTCATTAAAGAGATTTATGAATGGATTCGTTGTTTGAATGTCAAGAAATTGAGGATCTACTACTGTGGAAAATATTTTCTTAACCTCGATGAATTAAAATATTTTATAACACAGAAAAATATTTAATTTTTTAAATGAAATATAATATTTATAAATTAATTAATGAAATATTTAGTATATAATTTTATAATTAAATGTTTTAAAATATACGAATTTATTTTAATAATATTTAATAGTTTACTTTTTATTATTTAAGGTTGATATAATTAATTCATCTTAAAATATATTTAATATAATATATTTTAAGACCACTTAATATAATATAAAATATATACATATAAAATATATATATATCTTATAATAGATGTTTGGATTTTTTCTTATGTTTATTGTTTGATAAACATTAATTATAATTTTTATTACATGGATCATGAAATATATAATTATAATTAATTTAAGTAAAAACTATATATTAATTTTTGTTATATTCTATTTATTGATTGATTTAATTTTAATCTAAGTTTATGTTTATGTCAGTTATTTTGAGTTTTAACAGTTTCGCCATTTGTTTCTTTAAAAGTTTTTTGTTGTCAACAAAATTGAAAAATTTGAATGTTTTGTAGAATTTTTCTTCGAAGTTTTTTATTTGATAGTTGAGTTTTCAATATAATGAAGTCGTTTATCTAAATATATACTTAATTATTATATCTGTATTGTTAAAAATTGTATTATAATTTTGGGTTTTAGAATCTTATTTTATATTATTTTATAATATAATTTTATTTTACGAGAATGTTTAAGAAATAATATATATTAAAGCAATATATACACATGTTTTTAAAACTTGTAAAACTCACTTGTAATATAAACGTGAATATTTACTTTCGGATATTTTGCTACCTATATCATCCATATGTTTTTTAGTTTAGATTTTGTCGATAAAAACATCTAAAATTTTAGTAACGTTATCCTGACTTCTCTAACTTCAATAAACAATTTTTTTCAATAAACAATTTTTTTTATAAACAAATGATAAAATAAAAGTTTTTGTTTTACTTGAGTGACCAGAGTTTGCTTTTTATAAAACTTTTCTAATTCCTGACCTTCTACACACAGTTTGTTTATAGAATTTCATAAAACTTTTCTAATTACTGACCTTCTACACAGTTTGTTTATAGATTTTGCGATCATAAATAAATGTCAATTTTTATTCACACAACTTCATCAAATTTTGGCAAACAAAAAACTTAATAATGCGTTTTAATACACCAATGTAATTCAACTTTTTAAATATAAGTTACAAATATAAATTTTGACGTTAATTATAAAATCTTGTTTTAACAAACAAATTTTCAAAAAAAGTCAAAGGCACCTAAAGTTAGGAGGATATTTATACAATTACACACTTGCTAATGTAATAAATCTCTTGCTAATGCGTACTTATTGCTCCGCTAACGCGCTATGCCTCAGAATGATCACAAACTTTGACAAACTTTGTAAATACACATGTTATATATTAAAATAACAGTTTTCTCGGTTAAAGAGTTCAAATTTGTTAAATATTAATCATGATCAGCTTTGACGCGTACAATGCGCGCGTCACGTTTCAAAAACACGCGTTAAAAACTATTTAAAAAATCTTTTAGTCAAAACAAACTATTTAGATACAAAACTCTTTTAAATGTTTTTATAACGATAGTTTTTAAAAGAAGTTGATGGAGAGACAAATAAAACTTTTTTTCATATTTATTTTATAATTAACATTACAATCTTTTTAGTTTGTATTTCTTATGCTTTCTAAAAAATATGCTAAATACTTTTGATTTTATAGATTGTGGTATATTTGAATCATCATAGTGTTTAACTTTATCCTTTTTTTTTAAAGGTTAGATTTATTAAATTTTAGGATCTTCCTGCGTAAACCCCCCGGTAAATTTTAGGATCTTCCTGCATTTGTTTTTGTGCGTTATTTATTAAATTAAATGTTCGAAGGGTCAAGAAAAAAATCTCTTGCCAGTTGCATTTCACTGACGAAAATTAAAAAAAGTGTTGATCTGTTAAATATTCGAAGGGTCAAGAAAAAGATATTTTTCCAGCTGTATTCTACTGGCAAAAATTTAAAAAAAACGTGCTGATCTGTGAAGATTATTCTTCAAAGTTACTTAAATAAGAAATTAGAAATTAAACTTTAACTAAAGATTTTTCAAGTCGTTTTCTCCATAGTTTATTTTATTTACACTTTTTGACAAGTATATGTACTATTTTAAATTCTTTGGGTTCTAGCACATCACACTTCAATTCATTCAAATATCGACAAATTGAAAAGTTTTCTTTTAGAATGTAGTTATTCATTCAGCATGATTTGTATTACAGAAACGTGGTGTACTGACGAATTTTCTCAAGCAAATTCAAACCTTCAAATTGCTAACTACCACGTGATTTCTTTTGAAAGGAAAATACCCAAAAGAGGAGGAGGAATTTTAGTTTATACTCGGAATGATCTTGAAAAAAAAATTAGAAACGACCTCTCGTTCTCCGATGCCGACAATGAGGCCTTCACCATAGAAATAATCAATAAAAATAAAAAAAACATTCTAGTAACTACTTGTTACAGGCCACCTGATGGCAATATTATCAAATTTTCTAACTATCTGAACCAAATCTTTATAAAACTCAACAATGAAAAAAAATATATATTTTGCATAGGAGACATGAACATAGATTGTTTAAAATACAATGAAAACAAAAACATTAAAATTTTCTTTGATAATTTGTTTCAGCTCGGTATATTCTCATTAATTAATAAACCCACCAGAGTCACTTCAACCTCAATTACAGCCATAGATAATATACTGACCAACTCATTTTTAGACATATCTTTAAAAACAGGAATATTTAAAATTGATATATCAGACCACTTTCCAATATTCTTCTCACTTACACAAAACTCTTCCTCATTAAATAATTCAAAAATTAAAACATATAAAAGAAAAATTAACAAATCTTCGATTCACAAATTTAAAGAAACTTTATCAAAAACAAATTGGTCAAATGTTTATCAACAATGCAACCGAGGACTTACAAATACTGCTTATAATATATTTATTGATATTTTTCTTGAGCACTACAATAAACACTTTCCAATTATTGAAAAAGAAATAAAAGTTAAATATTTGAAATGTCCATTGATAACTAACGGAATAAAGAAATCGTCAAAGAAAAAACAAAAACTATACATTAAATATTTAAAAAATAGAAACGAAAAAAATCTTACTGTCTATAAACAATACAAAAATCTTTTTGAAAAAATTAAAAATAAATCAAAAAAAATCTATTATTCTAAACAATTACAAAAACACAATGGTAGCATTAAAAAAACATGGGAAATTATGAACGATATTATCGGAAAAACCAAAACTAAATCCGAAATGTTACCCTCCAGAATTGCGGAAAATGGAATTGAGTATACAGATAAAGAATCTCCGACAAATTTAATAACTTTTTTGTAAATATCGGTCATAACCTGGCATCCAAGATGAACAACTCGAACAATTCATTTAATAACTATTTTACTGACCATACTAGTTCATTTTCTGAGAGTGACCTAAAATTGGAGGAATTTGAAGAAGCAAAAAAATCAATCAGAAAGAACAAAGCTCCGGGCATCGATGACATTTCCAGCAATGTAGTATATGATATTTTATCCATTGTAGCAGATCCTTTATTTAATGTTTTCAAGCCATCAATTAGAACTGGAGTTGTTCCGAACAAATTAAAAATTGCGAAGATTTTACCTGTATTTAAAACTGGAGACACGGCATTGCTAACCAATTATAGACCTATCTCAATTCTTCCAGTGTTTTCCAAACTCCTGGAAAGAATAATGTACAACCGACTTTATAAATATTTAGCAGACAATAAAATTCTAAGTGAATGTCAATACGGCTTTCAAAATAATCATTCTACGGAACATGCAACCTTAGACCTAATGGACAACATTAGCTCGTCATTTGATAAAGGAAAATTTGTATTGGGAGTTTTTATCGATCTTACAAAAGCTTTCGATACTGTCAACCATAAAATTCTGCTCGAAAAAATGAGAAAATGCGGTATAAAAAATCAAACTAATAAATGGTTCACTAATTATTTAAATAACAGGCAACAATGTGTTATTATAAACGGTATCACTAATACGGAGTTATTAAAAATTAAATGCGGTGTCCCCCAGGGATCTATTCTTGCACCTTTATTATTCCTTATCTACATTAACGATCTTCCTAAAGCCTCTACAAATCTCGATTGTATAATGTTTGCAGATGATACCAATCTGTTCTATTCATCTACCTCTATCAATGACCTCTTTGATAAAGTCAACTTTGAACTTCAAAATCTTAAAACATGGTTCAGTGCTAACAAATTATCATTAAACGCGCAAAAAACTAAATTTATTTTATTTCACTCAAAGAAACAGAAGAACAAACTACCATCAATTCTACCGACACTAAGTATTGACTACAAAAAAATTGAAAGAACCCAAACAACTAAATTTCTTGGTGTGATTATTGACGAAAATGTTTTATGGACAGCTCATATAAATGCCATCAACACTAAAATATCTAAAAGTATTGGTATACTTTTTAAAGCTAGACCATTTTTATTGCAAAAAAACCTAAAACTTCTTTACTTTTCCTTTATACATAGTTATCTCACATATGCCAACATAGCCTGGGGAAGCACACACAAGACAAAATTAATATCTCTTTATCGACGACAAAAACATGCTTCTAGAATAATACATCATAAAAACAAACTGACCCACGCTAAACCCCTATTAAAAGAAATGAAAGCACTAAACATTTACCAAATTAATATCTACGCTAACATTTTGTTCATGCTTAAATACAAACTAGGATTAGTTCCAAACCGATTCACAGGAAACTTTTTTCAATCTAATATCAACAAATTTAACACAAGAGCAACTGGTAACTTTATTGTACCCCTGAAAAAAAAAAAAAGTTCTCAATTTTCTATTTCTTATCGTGGCCCATATTTATTCAACAAATTAATTCCGAATTATACCTCGATTTCTCTCCCAGGCAATATAACTTCTTTAAAATCGAAACTCAAAAATCATGTTCTTAATATGGATAATTACATAGAAATGTTCTAGTTCTGATGGTAAATCAAAATTTACGCTCAAATTAAAATAATCAGCAATCAAATACATATGGAAAATGTAAATTTTTGTTTAACAAATAAAGCTAGTATTATTATTATAAACCTCAACACTGACACAAAACATAGTTCAATTAAAAAGAAAAGTAAAAAAAGTTTGCAATAACAACATGTAAAACATTTCTTTAATGAGAATCACATTGTTTATATGTGTGCTTTACGCAATACCTCAAGGTTCTCGATGATAAGACTAATCTCAGTCTTCTACGAGTTCCCTACAACAACAAAACCCTTCTTATCAAGTCATAGCATACCTAATTATTGCTTCCTATACTTAACGGTATTTTGTAAAATGTATTTTTTGTTTGTTTAGGAAGTAAAGTTTCTTTATAATATTGCAGTGTAAAAAATTTGTAATTAATATGTAGTTGTGAAAATTTAAAGCTAATATTGTTAACAGAGTTGTTACGACATAATATGTCTGGCAGATCTGTCGACATATTTTCAGACATATTTTCTGCCGACATAAAATATATGTCCCTCATATTATCGATTGACATATTTTGACATAATTTTATGTCTGAATTATTTTCTGCTGACATAAAATATGTCAGACACATTTTCCATTGACATATTTTGACATATTTTTATGTCTGAATTATTTTCTGCTGACATAAAATATGTCAGACATATATCCTATTGACATATTTTGACATATTTTTATGTCTGAATTATTTTCTGGTGACATAAAATATGTAAGATATATTTTCTATGGACATATTTTGACATAATTTTATATCTGAATTATTTGCTGTTTGATATTCTTGAAGAAAAAATCAATCTAACAAATTTATTGCGCATTTCAACTTAATTTACTGAGTTAAGTGAAAATAGTTTAACAAATTTGTTGCTTTTTTGCAATCAATTATAATTGAAGGTCAACAAAAAAAAAATTTTTTTCTGGTGCCGAGCAAACAATTTGTTTTTTGGATTGCATTTCACATTTTGATTTCAAATATGCAACTCATTTTTTACCATCACGTCAAGTTGTAAAGATACTTAATATTTGGGGTAAAGATCAGATCTTTAATATTTGGGGTAAAGTCCCTAATATTGTCCAAAAAAAAGTTGTTCGAAAGTATGTCAACTTGGGTCTCGAAAAAAGCGTATTTTAGAAGATTTTATAGAGATTTTAGAAAACATAAATTTTTCCTTAAAATTTTTTGGCAAAAAAATTATTTGAAAAAATGCTAAAGACTCTTAAAAAAATGTCAACAAAATGTTTTTCTGCAATAATACAAAAAAATACTTATTTTTATTACAAACGAATAACATCTTTAAAATCTCTATGAAAATACGCTTCTTTTGAGACATACTTTTTTTTTTGAGACTTCTTTTGAGACTTTTTTTTTGAGACTTTTTTTTTGAGACTTTTTTTTTGACTTCTTTTGAGACTTTTTTTTTGAGACTTCTTTTGAGACATACTTTTGAACAACTTTTTTTTCGACAATATTAGGGACTTTACCCAAAATTCTAAAGATTTGAACCCAAATATCTTTACAACTTGACGTGATGGTAAAAAATGAGTTGCATATTTGAAATCAAAATAAGAAATCGTACATAAAAAACAAATTGTTTTCTTAGCACCAGAAAAAAGTTTTGTTTTTGTTGACCTGTGTTATGCTTCATAAAACTTTTATTTTAAATCCTATAAGCAAATTTTTTGTTTCATAAAGGTCTTTTTCTGCCCTTTTTAGCGATGTATTATTTGATAGTATTGACAAAGTAATTTTAGGTATGTATCATTTGAGAGTATTGACTAGTATTGATGCATCATTTGATAGTATTTGATAGTATTTGATAGTTTTGATTAATATGGATTAGTATTGGCGATTTCCCTTATTAGAATGTAAAAACCATCTCAAGCTGAGTTTTTATTACTGAAAATGGTTTTTATTAATATGACTAAACTTAAAATTATTCTCTTGATTAAAATAATATTAAAAAAAAAAACATTTTTAGTTATTTTTAACTAATAGTTGATTCGTTCAATAAATTATTCTCCATTTTTGACTTTAAATCGTAAGGAAAACGAAAAAAATAATTATTCCAATATATATTTCACACAAAACATTTTATGCAAGTTTATGGCAGTTAATTATGCTGTTATAATGCAATTGTCAATTATTTTATTGTTAAATAAATCATAAATATTATAACTAAAAGTATATTATTCGTAATTAGTTATAAATTATTACCGGTTAGTCTTCTTAATATAAATTTAATGAGCTGAATATAACTTTTGTGAAATATTTCAAATTCTTCAGCTTAAATGAATTTAATTTGGCACGAATTTTTTGAAATTCTGTGAACCGTTTTTTTCATAGAATTTTTTGAATTCAATTTTTCATAATGAAATCTTTTTCAGGATTAACTAATAATTAAAAATGACTCAAAAGGTTTTATTTTTTATCATTATTTTAATCAAAGAAATAATTTTAAGTTTAGTCATACTAATAAAAAACACTTTCAGTAATAAAAACTCAGCTTGAGATGGTTTTTACATTCTAATAAGGGAAAGCGCCAATACTAATCAATACTAATCAATACTATCAAATACTATCAAATGATGCCTCAATACATCAATATTAGTCAATACTAGTCAATACTATCAAATGTCAATATTAGTCAATACTATCAATGTCAATATTAGTCATAATCAATAAATAAGTCGTAATCAATAAATAAGTCAATAAATGCCAATATTAGTCAATACTATCAAATGATACTTCGCTAAAAAGGGCAGAAAAAGACCTTTATGAAACAACTGATGTTTGCTTATAGGGTTTAAAGTAAAAGTTTTATGAAGCATAATTGATTGCAAAAAAGCATCAATTTGTTAGCATTAAAAAATTGATTGCAAAAAAGCATCAATTTGTTAAACTATTTTCACTTAACTCTGTAAATTAAGTTGAAATGCGCAATAAATTTGTTATTATTTTCTCTTCAAGAATATCAAACAGCAAATAATTCAGATATAAAATTATGTCAAAATATGTCCATAGAAAATATATCTTACATATTTTATGTCAGCAGAAAATAATTCAGACATAAAAATATGTCAAAATATGTCGATAGAAAATATGTCTGACATATTTTATGTCAGCAGAAAATAATTCAGACATAAAATTATGTCAAAATATGTCGACAGAAAATATGTCTGACATATTTTATGTCAGCAGAAAATAATTCAGACATAAAATTATTTCAAAATTAAAATCATGTCAAAATATGTCGACAGAAAATATGTCTGACATATTTTATGTCAGCAGAAAATAATTCAGACATAAAATTATTTCAAAATTAAAATCATGTCAAAATATGTCGACAGAAAATATGTCTGACATATTTTATGTCAGCAGAAAATAATTCAGACATAAAAATATGTCAAAATATGTCAATGGAAAATATGTCTGACATATTTTATGTCAGCAGAAAATAATTCAGACATAAAATTATGTCAAAATATGTCAATCGAAAATATGTGGGACATATTTTATGTCGGCAGAAAATATGTCTGAAAATATGTCGACAGATCTGCCAGACATATTATGTCGTAACAACTCTGAGTATAAACATGTAAATGTTTGGAGTTAGCTCCATGTCTGGAAGTTAGATATCTCAAAGATCAAAAAATGCTGGATCCGCCACTGATATATATATATATATATATATATATATATATATATATATATATATATATATATATATATATATATATATATATATATATATACATATATATATATATATATATATATATATATATATATATATATATATATATATATATATATATATATATATATATATATATATATATATATATATATATATATACATATACATATATATATATATATATATATATATATATATATATACATATATATATATATATATATATATATATATATTTCGGAAAAATCCACACTGAAATTACAGACGACACTATTCGTCTAATTAAACATTGCAGAAAAACCTTACTCTATTTTAATAACGAGACGTGGAAAAAAAACCCACGCACGAGTGCTTCGATGTAACAATGGGAAGTTACGACTAAGCAGAAATTTGCGAATTTGTAGGCTTATATATTTTAAATTTCCTAGCTAAAATAGTTCATTTTAATCGGTTAGGCTTGTATCGCGATGATGGTTTAATAATTATGCAAAAAAAAATCAGGGCCTCAACTGACAAAATTAACAAACTTGATATTAATTAACTTGATCAAATTAACAAACTTGACAAAATTAGAAAAAATACTATAATAATTTTCAAAAATATTGGCTTCCAAATTGAAATCAACATTAATTTAAAAATTGTGAATTTTCTTGATGTCACATTTAACCTCTCGGAAAATTATTATAGGCCTTATAAAAAACCTAATGATGAATTCTTTTATATTAAGGTGGTAGTATAGTAATTAGCAAAAAAAAAAAAAAATCACCTTTTTCAAATAAAAAAAAATTTTACAATGTGTAATATAACATCAATAAGCAAAAAAAAAAAAAAAAAAAATTATGACAAATCTTCTTCAGCATAATTATCGCTGAAGGCCCATAAATGGGGTAAACTGTGACAGAGATTTTTCAAGAACCCTTATATATTTTTTATTGAAAATTTGGCTGCTGATATATTACATGTGGCATTGCAACATAGACTAGAAGATTTTGATATGGTCAAAAAAATCAAAAAATATTTGCATTTGTGTAAAATTTTGCAATTTTGGGGGTAATTTATGAAAAAAAATGATTAAAAATTACTGAACGAGAGAAGCAATAAAAATTATCCTAGTGTATGTTGTAGATACTAATGTAGTGAGTATGTGTGCCAAATTTCAAGTAAATCTGATAATTGGTTTTTTAAAAAATCCACGTCGCAAACCCCAAATACATGATTTTGAGAAAAACGCAATTAAAAAAAAAAAGAAGAATAAAATAGTTCAAAATTCACCACTTTTATAAGTTACACCTTCCAGTTCTTCATTTTGGTCACAAAAACCTTTTTTTATTGCTCTTAACTTTTTTATTCTTGATTTTACTTTAGTACTACATTGTTTTTCTGCTTTAATGATTCGTTTATTGTCTTTACGTAAACAGTAATTTTGCGCATTTACACCGAATTCCATTCCAAGCTCATTAAACAATTTATATAAGAACTGCTGCCCTTCATTAAAATTTAGTACAGCTGAGGCTACTCCTATACTTAGAGCAGTTCTTTCAATAAATATATCTTTTGGGCATCGCTTCCATATCAACTGGTTTAAAGACTCATTGGGATTCTGCGTTTTTCCATGCAAACATTTTTCAAGAAGTTTATCGGAACCAAGGTCTATAAATATTGGTTTGATGGTGTTGCAGACAGCAGCGGGAATACAAATATTTTCTTTATATGAAATTTTGCCAGTCAGTTTGTCAGACTGGACTTTGCACCAAGAATCTTTGGTACGCAAACAAAACTGATGACGCGTTTCGCCATCACAACTTTCAGAACAGTGAAAAAGTACAGCTGCAACACTCTTTTTCATTCCATATAAATTTCCAACGTTTTGCCTTATTGCCTTACCATAATAATTTTGCAATGTATTTATAACATGTTCTGTTAAGCGACCTGCTCCTCCTAACTTTTTGCCATCACATAAAGTTTCTTTATTTTGTTTTTTTAAGTTTCTTAATCTAGTACCAACACGTTTTTGAATATGCCCAATGCACTCTGCTTTTTTTATTTCAAAATCTCCATAAGGTTTTGCAGAAACGACATTAACATATGAACTGCTATCTCCATCTCCTAGAAACGTTGTATATCTCAAATTATTTTTTTTTTCAGAACGCAAAAATATTTTTATTGTACCACTTGATTCCATAGAGGAGGCTGAACCGGTATGACTGATTTTGCACTTTTTATAATGTAAGGAGTGAAAATCATTATATTCTTCATGATGTGTGTACTTTTTTAACTCCCATATAGAACACAACTTACAAGTTTTTGTTTCTATTTCGTAATCAACACACTTACCATTTTCTACAGCAACAGCTGTTACTAATCCATTGTTTGAGGTGTATCCACGTTTCTGCCATGATCCATCAAACCCACAAATAATATCTTTAGATGTTTCATTGATTGATAGTAACTCATTTGCTGCATTTGACATGCTTTTGTCAATCAAACTTTGATAGACATCCAACATTATGTGCAATGTGTCATTATAGCAGTTTTTATTCATTGGAGGGTTCATGTTCATAATTCCACAAAATGTTTCTATTGCTGAAAATCCCTTACCCATTTCACGAAATGCAGTTACTGTACGAGTGTTTATGTCAAAGCGTTTTCGTCCAACACAATTAATTTTTTTATCCATTTTAGCAGATGAAAAAAAAATCGTTTGCCATTCACAATCACTGCAACAAATTTTTAGTCCAATACTTAGGCCATATTTTTTTGAAGAATCAAACTGCAAATTTACTAACTTGTTACATTCTGGGCATTTACGGACCATTATTGCTTTTTTAAGTAAACCAAAGTTCATAATAAAGTTAAAGTCTTCATTTATCTGTTGAGGTTCATTTACAACTTCTTTGTTGAACAACTTCTTGTAGGATGAGGAACATGGTATGTTTTCAACTGAAGGTATGGCTACGGTTTCATTATTTTTGCAGACATTTGTATGTCTGTTTCCATAAAACTTTCTTTTCTTATTTTGGTATACTCTTTTAGAAGATTGTTTTCTTTTCGTTCGACCCATTACACTTTTACTAAAATAAGATATTTTAAAAATTGACTGATGTATACTACACTATAGACTATTGGTGAACTTATAAAGAGCATAAAATAGCAATAAAGCGTGCTCATTCGCGTATAAATCGAGTCAATAAACAAGAAGTAACTGCTGATTAACAATTTTCATTATAAAAGTTTAGCATGAAACTGTTTTTATCGCTTATTTTATATAACTTTGATTGCAAAAACCCGTAGCAACCTGGTAAATAAAGCGTTGCTACGGATAAAAATTGATATTGAACAATTTAAAAGCAATTTCAGAGGTATATACTGATTTTTTTATTATAAAGCAAGATAAGATTTCGACTCTACAATAGTTATATTAGCTAAAAAATGTATTTTTGAAAAAATGAATTTTTCAATTTTAATTACTATACTACCACCTTAATATAAAGTCAAATCATCCCCCTCAAATCCTAAAACAAATTCCTATTTCAATTAACAATAGACTAAATCAAAACTCTTCTAATGAAAATATTTTTAACTCTTCCAAACACGTGTATGAAGATGCTCTTAAAAAAAGCGGATTTAAAAATTTCGAGCTAAAATTTGAAACAAAAATTGCAAAAAAGCGAAATAGAAATAGAAATATAATTTGGTTTAACCCTCCATACAGCAAAAATGTTTCAACAAATATTAGAAAAGCGTTTTTAAAATTTGTCGACATACATTTCCCTCGGTCTAATCAATTGCACAAAATTTTTAACAGAAACACTATTAAGGTAAGCTATAGCTGTACAAAAAATATAGAATTATAAAAGTAGATAATTTTGCATTAATTAATAAAAATTTTCCAAAATAAAAAAATTCTGAAAATTGTAACTGCAAGCAAAAAATTGACTGCCCTATGAATGGCAATTGCTTATCAAAAAATATTATTTTTTGATAAGCATTGCCATTCATAGGGCAGTCAATTTTTTGCGGTTAAGCCAATATATTGTTTATCAGCGCAAAACAACGCTGATAAACAATATATTGGCTTAACCGATGGCAAATGGAAAACACGTTATGCCAACCACAAACAATCTTTTAAACATAAAAAATACTCTAAAGAGACTATGCTATCAAAATATATTTGGCTACTAAAAGAAAAAAATATTAATTTCAAATTAAAGTGGTCCACTCAAAAATTACCCTAATTCTAAAGAACTCTTTTTATAATTTTTTAATTATCTAATGTAGTTGATGCAACTTCCTGGTTGCAAAATACTACAGTTATTACATAATTAATTATATCAATTCCCAACTTCCTGCGAAATAATTTTTCTATAATTTGAACTTTTTGATGCTTAGACATTCTTCTTGATGAGCCTACTGATGGGGAAACATGCTGTAGAAGATAAACGTTAGATAAGTGTTTTTACAAGTTTATTATTGCTCTGTTCTTTAAGAACATTGAGCACTTTATTTGTAGAATACACTGACATAATTTATATATATATATATATATATATATATATATATATATATATATATATATATATATACATATATATATATATATATATATATATAAATATATATATATATATATATATATATATATATATATATATATATATATATATATATATATATATATATATATATATATATATATATACAGTATTGGACAAATCATTTGCAACCAACATCGAACAATGCTAAAGAGTGTTCCTTATTTTACATGTCTTAAAAACGAAACAAAATATACTACCACAGCAAACAGTTCAGGACTCTGGAGTCATAGCATGCCATGACATGAGCAATCAGCTGACAGGTGACAGCACACAGGCAGAATTTCGTTGACAAGTACCATTTTGCAGCGGACAAAACAAGTGCAACTTTTTTGGTTTGTTTCATTTTCTTAAGTCTGGTCCGTGTCAACATCACGGAAGTTTTTTAATAATTAAAGGAAGTATCCAGAAGTTTCCAGAAGAAGCATCTGGAAGCATCCAGTAGCATCCAGAAATATCCAGAAACATTTAGAAGCATCCAGACGCATCCAGAAGCTTTCAGAAGCATTGAAAAGAAGCATCTAGAATCTTCCAGAGCAGGTTCACACAGGTTCATTTTACTATATAAGAGACATTTAAATCGACATGTAATTCAGTCAGTATATGGTAGTCAATCAGTCAGTATTATTAAGTTTATCGAAGTGAGTTTTATCAAAGTGTTTTATCAAAGAACATCAATACAAGAAGTGAAATACAACAAGTGTTTCATTACATCAATTCAGTCCACATCCAACCAAGACGTTGTGTTCCACAGAGCATTATTGTATCATCACAAGGTAATTGTAACACGGTAGGTCTTGAGAAGCGTGATTATTTATTTTTATTATTTTTATGACTTCAAGTGCAAAAATGGCTCCCGACAGTCTTGGATTGGAACTAAGAAAGAAAGTTATTGACGATTACGTAAGTGGAATGTCACAAAAAAGTATTTGTGATAAATATCGCCTGAAAAAATGGACCGTATCAAGACTATGTTCCAAATATCGTTCTACGGGGAAGTTGGCAGCAGATAACAAAGGTGGAAGACCGCGTTCCACCACTTCTAGAGAGGATTCTATGATCGTCAGATCCGTCAACAAGGATCCCTGGATATCATCAGTTGATATACAAAAGCAATTAGAGCTGCCTGTATCGTACCGAACAATCATACGACGTGCTGTTGAAGCCGGATTGTTTTCTCGACGCCCTGCAAAGAAACCGCTGATTTCATTAAAAAACCAGAAGAAAAGACTCCTGCTTGCTACATCTCATATTGACTAGAATGTGCAGAAATGGCGAACTGTCCTGTTCAGTGATGAATCGAAGTTCAACATCATTTATGGCATTTGCCGTGTATGTCGACCGGCCGGAAAACGCCTCGATTTACATTACTGCCATAAGACCGTGAAGCATGGTGGAGGCAATGTAATGGTCTGGGGGTGTTTCTCTGCTAACGGTCTAAGTCCAATACATCGAAACGATGGAATAATGGACCGTTTCATGTATAAAAATATCCTGAAAGATGTTATGTTACCTCATGCTGAATGGAATATGCCAATTAAATGGGTTTTTCAGCAAGACAACGAAATCCAAAACACACTACGAAAGTCGTCAAGCAGTGGTTTCAAGACAACCACCTATCGGTGATGGATTGGCCACCTCAATCTCCGGATCTCAACCCTATCGAGAACCTGTGGGAGATCGTCAACCGCAGAATTAATCGTGAAGGTGTTTGTAATAAGGATCAACTGTTTGAACAAATCCAAAAGGCCTGGGTAGTGATTCCACAAAGTTTCATTGATCACCTGATCGAATCTATGCCTCGAAGATGCAAGGCTGTGATCGACAACAAAGGATTCGCCACGAAATATTGATAGCGAAATACAGCTTGGTCAACATATTTTTAACTTTATAGTTGTGGATAATAAAAATGATTATTTTAATTCACGTGAATATTTGAAGTAAGAAATAAGAATTTATAAATAAGAAATAAGAAATTAGAAATAAGAAATAAGAATTTCGAAATAAGAATTTCGAAAATGTTTTAAATTTAATTTACGAAATCAAAAATTGTATTAACGAGATTTGTGTAACCGAAACTTGGTTTTCTAAAATTGATTTTGAATCAATTATT
Source organism: Hydra vulgaris (assembly GCF_038396675.1). Taxonomy (NCBI): domain Eukaryota; kingdom Metazoa; phylum Cnidaria; class Hydrozoa; order Anthoathecata; family Hydridae; genus Hydra; species Hydra vulgaris. The sequence goes on along the minus strand of NC_088921.1, from coordinate 19,629,972 downwards.
ATTACTATTAGCATTAACAATATATTTAGTAGCTTTTATTTACAAGGTTTTTACTTAAGATTAGTACATGTACTATTTGTAAACTTCCGTGAATGTAACAACTATTTCAGAATATATATATATTTCAGAATTTATGAGAGAATATACGCAATATACGCAAGCGATCGGACGTGTTTTATCTTCTTGCAAATAAATAGAAAAAATTTATAAAAAATAAATAAATAAATTTAAAAATGGATCTTACAATGGAAAATATAGAACAATTAATTAACTTACTTTTGGAAAAACAAAAAATCACAATAATTGAAGAAAGTCATAAGCTATTAAAAGAATTGGAAAAAAGTTTTACTGCAATTACGAATGCTAATTTAAAAATTATTACCGAAAGATTTTATAAACTTGAAACAGACGTTATAAACAGTTCAACAAAAATTGTTAGTATAACAAAAGCTTTGGAGCTATCTAATCAAAAGATATCGTCCTTAGAAAACGAGTTAAATGATATTAAAAAAATTATTCATGTAAACGATGAAATAGTCGCATCAAAATTTGAAAAAGTAAAAGAGCAAACAAATTAAAGTAAGTAGTCAGATGAAAGATACAAGCGCTGTAAATAAAATAAACAACAAGTTAAGGGAAATAGAAGATCGATCGAGAAGAAAAAACCTAAGGGTAACTGGAATAAAAGAAAGTGAACACGAAAGCTGGGAAGAAAGTGAGTTAAAAGTTTTAAAACTATTTGAGGAGACGCTTGAAATCAAAAATGTTAAAATTGAAAGAGTATATAGAACCGGACCAAGAGATGCTAAAAAAAATAGAACGATAATTTTAAAACTCCTAAATTATAAAGATAAGATTAATATAATGAAGAGATCTGTAAGACTTAAAGGAATGAACATTTATATCAACGAGGATTTCTGTTACGAAACTGTTCAAATACGAAAAGATTTAAGAGATAAAATGTTAAGAGAAAGAAAACAAGGAAAGTATGCGTTTATCTCCTACGACAAACTTATCATTCGTGAATGGGCAGAAAAGAAAATTGACGCAAAAAATCGCCAAGTATAAATTAATTTTTTATTTTTTTATACTTAATATTTTATGGGATATTTTTTAAATTTTTTTATTCTTCAAATTATTAACTTGATATTTTTAAATAAATGTAACATTTACATTTATCTTAAGCTTAAATTCTTACCGAAATTCTTTTATTTCTATATTTAAAAGCTAAAAAATGGACTCAAAACATGCAAATTATTTTGAGTTTAATTCTTTTTACTTTTTTCAAACAATAAACAATGAAACTGATTCAATTTATTTTAGTAAAGCAGGTGCTTCGTTAAACAATTGTTTTTATTTTTACAACAATGAACTAAAAGAATTTCTTGAGCGAGATCGCTTAAATGTTGAAAATTTTAAGAATAATATTGAGGAAACTTTAAATATTTTTAATGTTATATGCCTAACAGAAACTTGGTGTAGTTCTGACGAGGCTATATCTAACTCGAATCTTCACCTGCCAGGTTTTAATCCTGTTTTTTTAGCACGTAAAACAAAAAAACGAGGCGGTGGAGTTCTTTTTTATGTAAGTGAAGGAATGCGGTTTATAAATAGGCCTGACATGAGTATTTCTGATGCCGATAAAGAGGTTTTAACAATTGAAATTTTAGCCAAAAAAACTAAAAATATACTTTTAAGTTGCTGTTATCGCCCACCATCTGGTGAAATAAATAGTTTCAAGTACTTTTTAATTACTGATATTATAACAAAATGTACAATAGAAAAGAAATTAAATTACATTATTGGTGACATAAATTTAGACGCATTAAAATATCACGTAAACTCCAAAATTAATAGTTTTTATAATGATTTATTTGAAAACGGTGCAATTCCGCTTATTAATAAACCAACAAGAGTAACTTTAAAGTCAGTATCTTTAATAGATAATATTATGACAACAGACACTTAATGAATCTCTTAAAAAAGGGTTAATTAAAAATGATGTTTCAGATCATTTTCCTATCTTCTTTTTAATAAATACTGATATTGAACAATTACAAATAAAAAAACAAGTTATCCTAAAACGCTGTTTCAGTGAAGTAAATATTGCATCATTTAATGAACAACTATCATTACTACATTGGAAACATATAAATTTTTCGTCGGAAGCAAATGTGGTTTATAACTCATTCTTTAGAACATTCTATGAAGTTTATGATGCAAACTTTCCACAATACAAAGTTAACTTAAACAAAAAAAGCTTAAAGTCACCATGGATTACTAAAGAACTCAGGAAATCTTCCAAAGTTAAACAAAAATTGTATATAAAGTATTTAAAGTCAAAAACAGATAAAAATAAGGAAATTTATAAAAATTATGTAAAGCTTTTTGAAAGTCAAAAAAAAAACTTAAAAAAAAAATACTATTCAAACTTATTAGAGAAGTTTAAGAATAATGCTAAGCGCACATGGCAAATTTTAAATGAAATTACTGGCAATCAAAAAATTAAAACATGCAACTTACCAAAATTTATTAAAAACAATGATGATTTCTTATATAATCCTAAAGATATAGCAAATCAAATAAATAATTTTTTTGTAACAATTGGTCCAAATTTAGAAAAAAATATTCCAAATATAACTAACACAATTAATGATCTTAATCTTCCGATAATTTCTATACTTAATAACTTTGAACTTTCGATTAAAGAGTTTGAATGTGCTTACAAAATGCTAAAAATCAATAAATCGATGGGCCCAGATCAAATAAATGGTAACGTTATAATCAGTTCTTACGAGATCATAAAAACTATACTCTTTCAGGTCTTTAGTTGTATAAATTAAACAAAGTATATTTCCTGATCAACTAAAGATAGCCAAAGTTACACCAATATTTAAAGGGGGGGGAATTATCAAATATAACTAATTATCGTCCAATTTCTGTACTTTCTGGTTTTTCAAAGATTTATGAAAGGATCCTTTACAATAAAATTTATGATCATCTTTCTAAAAATAAAATACTAAGTACAACCCAGTATGGGTTTAAAAAACATAATTCCACTGAACACGCAGTTTTGTCATCTGACTAGAAATATTGCAGATTCGTTTGAAAAATCACAATTTACTCTTGCAGTGTTCATAGATCTATCAAAAGCCTTCGATACGATAAATCATGAGATTCTTATTAAAAAACTAGAAAATTATGGAATCTGTGGTAATTTTCTAAAACTACTTAAGAACTATTTAAGCAATCGTAAACAGTATGTGCAAATTGATGTATCCTCTACAACAAATTTACTAGATATAACATGTGGTGTACCCCAAGGGTCTATACTAGGATCACTTCTTTTTCTCATTTATATCAATGATCTTTATAATGCCTCAAATTTAAAAACAGTAATGTTTGCTGATGACACAAACTTTTTTTTGTCTAGCAATAATATCATAACACTATTTAATGACATGAACATAGAGCTAATTAAAATTTCAAAATGGTTTAAGTCTAATAAGTTATCAATTAACATAGAAAAAACTAAATGGACTCTATTTCATCCAAAATCCAAAAAACATCTTTTGCCAAATGATATGCCTCAAATATTTATAGATAATATTCAAATAAAACAATCAAAAGTTATACTTTTTCTTGATGTTTTTATTGATGAAAACCTTACGTGGAAAATCATATTGAAACCTTGCGCAACAAAGTTTCAAAAAATATTGGAGTACTATATAAAGCGAGAAGTTTTGTAAATAGACACGCATTAATTCAACTTTATTACTCACTTATTCAATGCCATCTAAATTATTCAAATATCGCATGGGGCAGTGCTAAAAAATGTCAATTAGATCCTCTTTATCGGCAACAGAAGCATCTAGCACGACTAATAAATTTTAAAGATCGTTTTACTCTTGCAAAACCACTTTTATTCAAAATGAGTATTCTTAATATATACCAACTAAATGTTTTTAACACTCTTTGCTTTATATTTAAATGTAAGATAAACTTAGCTCCAATACCTTTTAAAAATTTATATGCAATAAAGCCCAAAAACAAATATGATCTAAGAAATGACAATTTTATTTATCAACATTATTCGCATACAAATTTTGGAAGGTCTCTTATATCTTATCGCGGAGCTTATTTGTGGAACCAAATAGTTTTAAAAAATTTTGATTTTTCCCAAAGTTAAAATTTTTCTTCTTTCAAAAACAAACTGAAAAAAGTTAATTTTTCAATAGAAAATATTTTCGAGTTCTTCTGATCTCGTTTCTCTTTTATAAGTGCTTCTAAATGTAATTTAAACGATTGGTTTTTATTTTTTATTGTTTTTTTAATCGGTATTTTATTTGTGTGACGGTTTTCATAAAAACGGTATTTACTAATTTCAAATATTTGATTTTATTTTTTTTATTGTTTAGTTAAACGGTGTTTTATAATTGAGGTTATTTTATTTGTATGAAGGTTATCTTAAACGGTATTTACTTTTTATTTTATATTTTTTTGAAATAATTGGTTTATAATTTTTGTATTGTTAAACGGTTCTCGGTGACAGGATCTTATGATCCTCTTCGAGTTTCCGTGTTCTTTATATAATATGTACCAACGACACTTTTACCCGAGAATATTGTTAAATGAACAAAAAAAAAAAACAAAAAAAAAAAAAAAAAAAAAAAAAAAAGAATATATGAATGGATTGATTCATGTTCTGATCTCCTTCTCCCATATTTTAAAGAAATATTTTTAGAACGAAACAGTAGTATGCCTAAGCGTAAATAGATGCGCGGAGGAGTAATAAAAATCAAAGAGTACTCTCTTTTATTTGAAAGAAAATATTTTCTATAAAGTTAGAAGCGTGTGTTTTTGATACTGATTAAGAGATCTTAACAATTGAACTAATAAACAAAAATTCTAAAAACATTTTTATCAGCTACTGGCCTCCAACTGGAAGAACAGAAAATCTTGGTAAATTTGTGAAATACAATCTAATAAAAAAAACTAGTCAAGAGAAAAAAAAGTTATATTTTGGATGATTTTAACTTTTTGTTTTGTTGTTTTTTTTTTGTTTTTTTTTGTTTGTTCTGTTTTGTTTGTTTTGATTGTTTTGAGTATAGCGAAAACAAAAACATAAAAACATTTTATCACAACATATTTGAAATGGGTACAATATCAATAATAGATAGACCGACTAGAATTACAAACCATTCGTCGACTTTAATTGGTAATATATTAACCACAGACTATTTTAATAAATCTCCAATAAAAAGGAATTATAAAAACTGACGTTTCTGATCATTTTCCCATATTTTTTTCTTTTAAATCAGATTATCAAATAAAAAACGAGGACAGAATGACAATAAAAAAAGCGAATTGTTAACAACAGTAACTCAAAACCATTCAGAGACCAAATCTTACAGCAGGACTGGAATCACATAAACTTCAATAATAACATAAACTTTATCTATAACACATTTTATAAAACTTTCTTTAAAATCTATGACGCTAGTTTTTCAATATGTGAAACAAATATCAAGGCCAAAGACATAATATCTCCTTGGATAACTAAGGGACTAAAAAAGTCTTAAAAACTAAAACAAAAGTTGTATAATAAATACTTAAAAACAAAATCCGAAAAACATAAACAAAATTAAAAAAACTACAAAAATCTGTTTAAAAAATTCCGCAAAAATGCTAAAAAAAGTTATTATTCTAAATTACTTACTCAGCACAAACATAACTTAAAACGCGTCTGGGAATTAATGAAAGAAAGTACGGGAAAGCAAAAAGTAGTTTCAACCTCTATTCCACTTGCAATAAAAGTTGGAAATAAAATAACTAATGATTACCAACGAAATTGCGACTGAATTTAACAACTTTTTTTCCAGTCTAGGAGCAAATTTATCAAACAAAATCCCTTTCGCAAATTATAAATTAACAGATAAACTTCAAACGTCAAACTCCTTACATTTTAAAAACATAACGCTTGAGGAATTTGATATAGCTTTTAGATGGTTAAAAAGAAATAAATCAGTAGGACCTGACGGTATATATGGAAAAATTGTGATGGACTCTTATGACGTCATGAAAGATATTCTTTACATAATCTTTAAATCATCCATTAAACAAGGTTCTTTCCCAGACTATCTGAAAATAACAAAAGTAATTCCTATTTTCAAGACAGGAGACCTGACCAATATAACAAATTACAGACCTATTTCTGTTCTTCCAGTTTTTTAAAAAATATTAGAAAGAATAATGTATAACATAGTGTACACCTACCTTATTACCAATAAACTCCTTTATAAAAATTAGTTCAGTTTTAAAAAAAACAACTCAACCGAACATACTATTCTTCAATTAACACGTTGTATTAACGAATCTTTTAAAAATCAAAAATTTACACTTAGCGTTTTCATTAACTAGTCAAAAGCTTTTGGCACGGTCGATTATAATATTTTGCTTAAAAAACTTGAATGTTACGGCACAGTTAGTAAAACTCTAAGTTGGTTCAATAGTTATCTCTCCAACCGAAAGCAATTTGTTTTTAACTAAGACTCACAACCTCAAACATTAATGAAAATAACATATGGTGTCCTACAAGGATCAAAACTTGGACCACTTTATTTTATTGTATATATAAATGATCTTAACAAAGCATCCAATTAAAAGACTACAATTTCTGCAGATGACACAAATTTGTTTCAGTCACATGAAAATATAAACATACTATTTAATTATATGAACAGAGAACTTAAAAAAATTTCATTTTGGTTCAGAAAAATAGACTTTAAATGTTGAAAAAGCAAAATGGATTCTTTAAATATTGAAAAAGCAAAATGGATACTTTTTCATCCAAACTATAAAAAACAGATATGCCTGTAAATATACCGAATCTTTTTATAGAAAATGTCATCCTTAAAAGAAAACAAAGTGAAAAAATTTTGATGAGTTTTTATTGAAGAAAATCTGTCTTGGAAATCACACATCAATAATATTTCTAATAAAAATTCTTGCAAAAAACATTGGAATTCTATACAAATCTAGAGGTATTTTAAACAAAAAACAATTATATTACTCTTTTTTTCACTGTCATGTCAACTATGAAAATATTATATGGGGAAGTACACATAAAACTAAACTTAAATCTCTTAATCTGCATCAGAAACACGCAGCTCGCAGAGTAAATTAAAAAAATCATTTTTCGAACTCTGAAACCAGTTCAGAGTTCGATAAATGATTTTTTTAATTTACTATGCGAGCTGCGTGTTTCTGATGCAGATAAAGAGATTTAAGTTTAGTTTTATGTGTACTTCCTTGACACCTTAAATGTTTATCAACTAAATGTATTTAATGTTTTGTGTTTTATGTACAAATGTAAAGAACTTGTTTCCCGATGTTTTTTTAAACCTTTACAAAATTAAACTACAAAACAAATATAACCTACATAATAATAGCATTTTAAAAAAACCTCTTTGCATTAATAAACAAGCTCAATTTTGTATATCTTATCGGGTACCTTTTCTCTGAAATGAAATAGTACGGCCTAAATTTGTTTTTTCATTTAAATTAACCTATTCCTTTTTCAAACAATCTATTAAAAAAATCATTTTTTCAACGAAAAAAATTTTTGAATTTTTTTTGCTTTTTTAAAAAATATTTTCAGTTGCTATACTTTATTATTTTGAGTTTCACTTCTGAAGTACGTAGAGTATTAAATTTATGATATATTTAGTGATTATACATTCTCGATATATATTTATTTTGTATAGTATATAGATGTTTCTATTGAAGTAGAAAAAAGAGTTTTACATATATATATACGCATACATACAGACAGACAGAGAAAGAGAATGACCAACTTAAATTACTTGATGCACTGCTTAATTTCTAATGGTTTGTATTTTTTATGCACTTTTTATAATTTATAACAACTATAGTTGTTCTGCCGCACAGAACCCTTGTGAAGACCTTAAATTATAATTTATCTTCAGTTTGTATTGCTTTTGGCAGTTTAAGAAGTTTTTCAAATGTTTTAAATAGTTTTGGCCTTTCAAAAGTAGAATGTTTGCACTTATTGCAATACTTGTTGCTACATTATGCTGTTTAAAAAAATATTTAACTTTAAGTTAATTGCAAGTTTTTCAACCTCAGTTCAAATAACTTAACCTTGCCTTATTGATTTGTTTTGCTCTGTTATTTTGATTATTAGTTGAATATATATGATAATAATACGGATAGGGTAGAACGTCTTTGTAAACCTTGGATAATAAACCTTAATGTCATTCCAGTGACAGTGTCACTATAAAAATACTCGAAAAATGTTTACGTTAATAAATTTGTAGGAAGGGCATCCAGTTTTGAAAAGTTGCTTAAAACTTTCTATAATTTTATTTTACCAAAACTGTTATTATAGAAAACCATAGAGGTCTTTATGTGTAAACCATTTAAACCATCGTATGTACCGTGCGCATAAAAGTACATGTGTATGATTGTAATGTAAGAGTACATATATTTGATATAATTGCAGAAACAAAGACATTTGTTTTTAGACCACCATAAACATTTTCTAATTAAAATATCATGGTGTTATTTTGCACTTCACTTTCGAATGGAAAAAAATAATAAAACTAAAAAAATAGAAAATTCAACAAAAATTGAAAAAACACAGAAGCAAACGCGGAAAACACCGTTTATGGAATGATGAATCGATGATATCAGCAATTAAAGCTGTTAAAAATAAAGTGTCACAGCGAGCAGCATGTAAAGCTTTTGACATTCCAAGATTTTCGTTGCAAGTTTGACTCTCTGGAGAAACTGAAATGAAAGCCAAACCTGGATATGCAACTATTTTAGATGATGAAGAAGAAAAGTAATTAATTGATTTTGCATATAATTGTGCAGCTTTATGAATCGGATTTGATCGATCGCAATTTCTAAAATATGCTAAATATTTTCCTTTAAAACATAAAAAATCATTCAAGAATGGAACTCCTACAGAAAAATGGTGGCGTGGGATCTGCAAAAGACACAAAGATTTAACTTTACGTCAACCAGATAGTACAGGAGCTATTAGACATCAGTGTATGAATGTTTGTAAAGTGTTGAATTATTTTTTCATTCTTAAAAATTTGTGAACGGAAAACAATCTACTTTAGAAATCGCAAAAGATTTGGATTATGGATAAGACTGGGATGCAGTTTGATTATCGTCCTTGAAAAATTGTTGCTAAAAAAGGAGTTAAGTATCTACATTGTCGTCAATTCAGGTACAGGGAAACAATCAGAGCAATAGTTTGCGTCAATGCAATGGGTAACTCTCTTCCACTACGTTTCATATACAAAGGAAAAACTACTAAGTCCCTTTTGAGTTTTCATATCATTTCTTTCTGGAAAATTCGGATTTTTTTAAATGTATATGAATTTGTTTACTCCTAAAATGTAAAAAAGCTCTCCTTCTTTAACTAAAGTTCTTTTTATTGGTTTTTACAGAAGTTTCATTGGCTTTGACCTAATCGCCCTAAATGGGACAAACGAGCACTGGGATTCTTACATATATTTTGGATTTTTATAAATGTATTTGAACTTTTTTACTGTGACAGTATGAAAAACACTTGTTTTTTAACTAGAGTTAATTTTTTATTATTTTTACAAAGCTTTAATTGCTCCCACCCGGCAGAACAGTTAAAGCTTCGTAAAAATAATTTAAAATTAACTCTAGTTAAAGAACAAGAACATTTAGCATGGTGGAAACAAGTCTAATATTTATACATATTTTATTGATATTTATAAATGCAAATGAATGTGTTCACTCTGAAAGTTTAAAAAAGCTCTTTTTCTTTAAATAAAGTTAATTCTTACGGTTTTAACAAAACTTTTAATGCTTTTGATCCACTTGCCCCAAATAGGGCTAATGAGCACTGGGATCTTTACCTGGAGGCCCCTATTATGAGAATAATAATTTGTAGAATTAAATGCTTTGATTCTTTAGTAAAAAAAATAAATAATAAAGATAGTTAAGCATAAGTACTTCAATGAAACTTTTTCTCATTGATGACATTTAAAAAATAAATCTAATATCAAAATTTGGAGTCATAAATTTTTAACGAAAACTCAACAAATCTTGACGCAAAATAGGCTTTATTGAGCCCAACATAATTTTTCATAACTTGGGTACCAGTTATCCAAATTTAAAAAACGAACTCATTCTGAAAACTTCTTTATTATCCGCAAACTTTCATATTAAATATAGGCTGAGATAACGATAATATTAAAATTGTGTGAAATGCCTAAATTGATGGTTATTTCTGACAATTGGTTTATTATTGTCTAGTTTTTTTTTTGTGCGGACATGATGGTAAGGCCATTTTTATATATTTCCAATTAAAATTGGGTTAAAAAAAGAAAAAGAAAATTGTGTTTAAATGATTTTAATTCTCTCAAAATTCATTTATAAAAAATTTACTTTTATTTGATAATTGTTAAATTTTTAAACAGTGAAAGGACATTGACTGTTAGTTGTTTTTGATTGAACCGCTGAAGCAAAATACTTATAAACAAAATACGTATTTTGTCTATAATTATTTCTTTTCTGCATTAAAATTTTTTTTTTTTAACATACTGAAAAAGTTAAACTATTATTCTCACATATAGGTAACTAAGATGCAAGTATTGTTACAAGGTAATGATGATAACCTAATACAAAGTTTGTTGGAGTTTAAGACATTTTATAAATAATAGATCTTATGCATGTGCATTAGTTTAAACTAAAATTGGAAAGAAACAGTTATTGCACTGTCTTTTATCAAAGATGGTAAATTAGAAAGTCAATCACAAGATCAGACGCAAATAGATTATATTTAAAATTTGACAGTCTTAAAACAGCTATAATGACTACATTACAGAGTGATATACTAGAAAACTTCATTAAAACTATTAAACAATTGCGGTCAGTTGAGATTGACTTAGAAACAGTTTTAAGTTTATACAAAATGTTGATTCGATCTGAAGAGTATGTTTGATATCTATGAAGAGAGAGCGATTAATAATTTGGGGCAAAGAACATATTGTAAAGTAAAGAAAGAAAGTTAACTTCAGATGAAAAATAAGAAGGAGAAATAAACTTTAAAACTAAAGACATAACACATATTATGCTATTACACTATGTAACAAATTTTTACTTTTGTTCTGTTCCTGGATTGAAAGTGTGTTTTCCTAACCCGTTAGGTCTAGAATAGAAAGAAAATTTATGTTTTTCTAGTCTAGTATAGAAAGAAAATTCTTTTGAAAAAACTTGCTTCTGTGACCGGGACAATGAAATTTGTAAAATCGCGTCTTTTCAAGAAAATTCCCGATTTGCTTTGAAGAAGTTGAAAAACAAAGTGGTTCTCGACGACAATACCTTAAGGTCTACTTTTCCGCGTTTTGCCTCTTACAAACTTAAATAATCTAGTTAGTTTCCGCTTTCTGCCTCTAACAAACTTAATTAATCTTGTAATCTTTATATTATATCATTGAATTTAATATAATTGTAAAACGACTAAAAAAAGAACAAAAAATTCAGTAGCGTAGCGATGTGCCGCCTGGTCCGCAGCCGTTTTAAAATTATTATTTAAAAGTATTAGGGGTCCAAGCCAAGTTTTTTAATTTTCTTTCAAAGTTGTCATTCTTAAAAATAATAAGCATGTATACATAGCAACGTTAGCAAATTTTGCTATTATTATATAGCTAAGAACTACAAACTCTTTTTCAGACTATTTTTTTAGCTTAACGATAATTATCTTGAACAATACTTCAAATAGTGAGCTTTTATTTACTTATATCAAAATAATTAAAAACTGTATTAACTCATACAATTTTGTTAAGTGGTAAGTATGATGTCGTACGGTTTTAAAGCAAAGTACAATAGTAAAGCTATTGTATTAATACAATAATTTTTCGAGGTGACAGTGTAGCTATCTTCATTACTGAAGTATTTATCTCTCATAATGTTAATTAGTTTTATAAAATTTTACAGATACCGAAACAAGTTTTGGTATTTGTAAAAGTTAACAATAAACACATACTTATCTTGGTTACACATAGACCAAATAATGCTAATTTAAGATAATACATCGCTAATTTTTTTTCAAATTAGCTCATAGTTTAATTAGATAGCCCTATGATGGCTGCTTCATTGTCGGTAAATTTAACAAATCACATTTCCTACGTCCAAACACCATATGGTTGTTCAAACCATATGTTGGACTTGTCATTTACCTACAGCAGTAATTCTGTTTTAAAACTGTTTCCTAATGCTATAATAGGTAACATTTCTAAGGGCCGCTTTAGTATAACTTGAGGAATTTTAGTTTCAAAACCGTTTCCCTAAAGTGAATTTCAGTTGTTCAATTACAGCAGGTGATTACGATTTAATATCAAAATTTACAGCATCAATCAACTGCAATATTTTATTTCTGCATAAAACCGCGGATCAAATATTAGGTTCGATAATTTCTAACATTTGAACGGTTTTTTTATTCTTTTTTTAGGTGCCCCAAAAAGTCCTAATGGTGTTGTCACAGAGCACTGCGGAAGTGCATTTAATTAGGAAGTTCACGCCTCCTTCCTTACCGTGACGCGAAAATATGTCCAGAGTGCGTTTCGAATCTCTGGACATATTTTCTGGATCTCCTGCTTATAAAGCAAGTTCTTTAACCACTGCGCCACGGCCGCACTGGCCAAACTATTTGCGAATATTTATCTCCAAGGTTATTAAAACAAAGAAAAAGTATGATCCTTGGGTTATTCCACATATTAAAAACTTAATCCGAAAAAAATATCCGCTTTGTATATCAACTGCTCAACTAAATGGAAGAAAAAAACTTAAAATAAACAGCTATCTTCTTAATTGTTCCGTTAAAGCTGAAATATTTAAAGTTAAAAGAGCACACACAAAAAAAATAATATTAACATCCCTCTGAATAATTTCCATCGTTAAAAAAGTGATACTAACCTGAATGAACTTATAATGATAACTTGGATTTTTTCTATTTAAGACATTACTAGCTTACTAATCTAAACCCTTATAAATTTTTTTTCCATTTACAAGAATCTTTCTTTCAAGTTCTTTTGTTCTAAATACTACTTACTCTCTAGAAAAGCAAATTTCAGTTCGGTCTTTAAAATACCGGTAGATAAACTACTTGCTGATAACTCTCGACCTGTTTCAGTGTTTACTGCAAAATAGTCAAAATATTTGTTAAGAACAAAACCTTTAAGCACATTAACGATAATAAAATTCTCTCTGCAAATCAACATGGCTTTCTTCACCATAAATTATGTGTGACTAATCTAATAGAGACTTTTGATATTATTTCTAGATTTTTTCATTGATGTAATCTCTATTTTGCCAAAACGTTAATTCCCTACCTCAATACAGACGTATATTAAAATTAAAATCTTTCGGAATAAATGGGAAACAAATAAAAAGGTATAATAAATCAATCCCTAACAACCTATGCTAAAGCTCCAAAAATATAGGAGACATTTTTTCATGTAACACCAAGTGGAGCGCATATTTTCGAACAGTTGTCAAAGTCCTTACAAATTCCTGGTATTCAAAAAGACATTCACTTTTATTGATGAAAATATGGCTCTCAAGTTACATAAAATGTTTATTAGACCACATCATAATTATACAGAGTCTATTTGGATTTCTTATTTAAAAACTGATAAACCTTGGTTAAACCTATTCAACGCAAAGCAAAAAAATGGCTAAAGACTTCTTTAATACAGCGAATAAGAAAATTGAATCTACTATCATTGACTAAGTTTTTTGGTTGGGTCATTAATAAGCTTTGGGTTAAGAGAAATTTTCCGCCCTTTTTTCTCGCATTTTACACATTGAAAATTTCCCTATTAATGCATATCACCTGTGTCGACAATAACTTATTATGATATAAGTATACATAATTGCTACTTTTAAATTTAAAAATTTAATAGTAGCACTTATGTATACTTGACATTACCCATTAGCGTTGCAACTGCAAAAAAATCCTAAAGCACATTAAAACACATTTAAGGACAAAAATGGCTCAAATCATTTTGTCTGCACAAGACCTAATAACTACTGAAGCAGAAATAGCAGCTCAATTAAATTTAAAAGGTGTTACTGACCAATTTTCATTTATTACGACAAGAAAAAACTTTCATTTGATTTTTTATTTCCTAAACTTGCATAATGTTACAAACTAGTTCCTATTTAAATCAAAATTAATGTGGCTCTATATAAAACATTATTTGTATTTTTATGATTAAGGTGGTACCAGCCATTATTTTGGTGAAAAAATAAAAAAACAAAAAAATTGAAAAAATGTTTTTTAGACAGTTAAACCTTATAGAATTCAATAGTAAAAATATTTTTTCCAAAATAATTTTAGAATATCAATAATATTTTTCTGAAACACATGATTTATCTGAGAAGTTTACATGATTTATAATTTTAAAATTGATTTTTCTCAATTTTTATTTTTTTTATGAGTAGCTCTGTGAAAACAATAATATCTCAGTAAAAAAACTTTATTTTAACTTCAATTTTTCAGGATATGGTCATTATTATTATTTTTAGTGCCTGAACCTAAAATAAAATTTAAAAAATTTAAACTTAACCTACCATTACCATATCAAATGTCTTTTTGCTAAAAATAGTTTTTTATACTTTTAAGTCTGCCATTTTTATTCGTTTAAATTTTTTCTTTTAGTTTTTGATTTTTGCAAACTCCAAAGAACATAAATACCTTAAGATTACATCAATATCAAAATCTTTGATATTGATGTAATCTAAAGGTATTTATGTTCTTTGGACCTTAACTTTTTCAGCAATTATATTTTTTCATATTAAAAAAAGTTTTGCAATATGTTTTAGATTTTTATCTATTATATTTCATCAAAAGTATGTATTATCTGTAAAATGTAAAAAAATAAAAATAATGGCTGAATATCAACTAAAACCCTTTTACCGGTTGCATCAATTTATTGCAACATCCCAGTTCAAATGGTAAATTTTTCTATATAAATATAATCTGATTTCTTAACGCTGGGTTATAACTTGTCAATGGCACAAAGTCAGTCAAAAAAAAAATCTGAGTATTGAAAGATTCTGGTTTCTTTGATTCCTTTTCTTGCAATGTAAGTTTTTGTTGATCGGTCATACGCCTGCCTTACGAGTGCAGACCCACTCGTTCAATGACTTTGACAGAAAAAACTTTCGGTACTTTTGTTGGCATAGTTGGCACCCCACTTTTATCAGCATTAAAATTCATCAAGTAAAAATTTTTATTTTTTCAAGAGTTCTTCTAGTAAATAAAAAAAAAAAAAAATGCAACATATATATATATATATATATATATATATATATATATTCATATATATATATATGAAAATTTTATAGTTTTTAAAGTCTTATATTTGCATATTGTTTGTATACATTCATAATATCATTATATTGTTATACTTTTTGTAGTTAGCAATTATATCAGAACTACAAGTAGGGAAACTAGACAAAGCAAAACATGTCTCATGTACATTTAAACATAAAACACAGTACATTAAAAATATTTAGTTGAAATATATTTTAAATATTCATTTCAATAAAAAGAGGCTTAGTATGTAAAAAACGATATTTAAAATTAATAAGACGTGCAGCATGTTTCTGTTGGCGATGAAGAGGTTTTAGTTTACTTTTATTAACACTACCCCAAGCCGCATTCGCATAGTTTATGCGACAATGAATGAATGAGTGGTATAGTTGAGTTAAAATATGTTTATTTAACATGCTTCTTGCTTTATGTAATATACATATACTTTTCGAAATTTTTTAGGTAATGTTTTCGATATGTTTTTTCCATGTGAGATTTTCATCAATTGAAACTCTAAAATAGTTTGTACGTGTTGCTCTCTTAATTTGAACGCCATCAATAAAAAGAGGAGGAAGCTCGATTGGAAGTAGATGTTTTTTAGAGTTTGAATGAAAAAGAGGCCATTTTGTTTTTTCAATATTTAGAGAAAGTTTGTTTGATTTAAACCATTGAGAAACTTTTATTAGTTCATTGTCCATACAAGAAAATAGTGTCGTTATGTCGCTATGAGATAAAAAATTTGTGTCGTCATGAGATAAAAAATGTGTGTCGTCAGCAAACATAACTGATATCAAATTGGATGCTTCATAGAGATCGCTTATGTAAATTAGAAAAAGAAGAGGCCCTAGTACAGATCCTTAAAGAACTCCGCAAGTTATTTCTAATAATTGACATTGCGATGATTGGTCGAAATGAAGAAATTGTTTTCTATTGTGTAAATAACTTTTTATAAGCTTAAGAAAATTTCCTGTGATTCTATAATATTTTAGTTTTTTGAAAAGGATTTTATGGTCAATCATATCAAACGCTTATGATAAGTCAACAAAAATGTTAAAGTAAAGTAAGTTTGGAGTTTTTAAAAGGAATCTGTAATATATTGAGTTATTTTTAGTATAGCGTGCTCAGTAAAGTTATATTTCTTAAACCCATATTGATTTTATATAATATATTATTTTGAGACAGATGTTGAAAAATTTTATTATAAAGAATTCTCTCTAAAATTTTAGATGAAACAGAGAGAACAGAAATAGGACGGTAATTACTGACATTCAACAACTCTCCTCCTTTAAATAATGGTGTACCTTTTACTATTTTCAACTGATCAGGAAATATTCCCTGATCAATTGAACATTTAAATACTTTATATAGAATATTTTTTATGGTTTCATATGAGTTAATAACAACGTTTCCGCTAATGTCATCATGACCTATTGCTTTATTTGACTTAAGCATTTCAAATGCTTTATCAAGCTCATCAAAAGATAATTCAAAAGAATTTAGACAAGACACTAAAGGAAAGTAAAAACTAATATTTTTTTTTGTTTTGGTTTGAATATTTTTAGCTAAATTTTTTCCAACTGAAACAAAAAATGTGTTCATTTTATCAGCTATCACTTTCGGATCATAAAAAATTTCATCTTTAATTTTGATGGCATTTGGTAAAGAGTCTGTTTTTGATTTTTTACTGTCTGTAATTTCTCTTAAAAGTTCCCATTAATGTTCTGAGTTTTGTTTATGCTTTTCTAGTAAATTTATAAAATAATTTTTTTTTAACATTTTTCTTTTGACTTCAAATTTTTTAAAGTAAGTCTTGTAAATTGTTTTATTTTTGAATGATTTTGATTTTAAGTATTTGATATACAATTTTCGCTTGACTTTAGAACATTTTTTGAAGTCTTTCGTAATCCATGGCGGCGTTATATCTTTCCTTTTTTTATAATACTTTATATTTCGGAAAATCTAGAATTATAAATACTACTATATTATTAGTACCAGTATTAGTACCATGAATGTATAATTAATGATTCGGGTAAATGGAATATTGACGAATCCTTGATTGATATTGTTGTAAAGTTTGGTTTCCAATCCAATAAGAATGTAGATTTCTGTACATTGAAGAAACTATTTGATTACAACGTTGATTAAACGTGCAAAAAATTTTCGAAAAACAATAAAAAATTGAGAAACTCATGGAAGAGATTATTTATCATATTCAGAGTCTGATAAAGCTCAGTATTGCATTGTAATTTATTTAAAGATAATAGTTCTTTAAAAAGAGAGGATGCTCAGATTGGAAAAATATTTCACAATTATTAGATTACAAAGAAAATTCTTCTACACATCGCCGTTGTGCTTTGATCATGATTGAAAAAAGTAACATGATTGGAAGTGTGACAACTTTTTTAGTAGATTATTGGAAAAATGTTTTTAGTAGAGTTGCCTTTGTCATAAAGAAGCTATCTATCTGGGTATTACCTCTTCGGAGGTAATACCCAGATAGATAGCATATCCGGATTCTTCAATGGCTTAAACGCCAAAATTTTAGCAATAAATTCACGAGCAGTATTTGTTCAATGTGCTTCCATTCTATAAATTCAGTTGGTAAATGTGCTGTTGAGTATTGCACAGAAACTGTGCATTTTTTATATTAGTTCAAAAATTTATTTTTTCTTTAGTGTGTCAACAAAGCGGTTGGCTCAATTGAAAGTAAAATTAGAGTCAACCAAAAAGCACCGAAGGCCTTTCCTGACATCAATTTCTTTAAGTGCATCAATTATCTCTGATAATTGATGCACTTAAAGAAATTGAAAGTGAAAAATTGGAAAAAGTATTGAATCGTACTGAAGCAGGTGGATTATTAAAAAATATATAAGAATTGGAAATGACACTGCACCTTACTATTTAGTGTAATTAAAAAGTTTCAACCCGCTAGCACAAACCTGCTTATAACTAACCTACCTGTTGTTCAGCTGTACAACTCGTTATTAAACTACTTGTTGGAAATGAAGGAAAACTTTCATAGATTTCAAAAAAATGCTTCGCCAAATTTGGTTAGTTCTGGTTATGAACAGAAAAGAGTCAATCATGTTTATAAAAATAATATTTAAAATAATATGCCTAAATACCGTCCAATTTCACTACCACTAGTGTCTAGTGTTTAAAGTCTCTGAAATTCATGAGAAAAAAAGTCCACACTCTAACTTTTATTTTACTTACTTAATTCTAAACAAACTTTAATATTAAAATCAGATTGACTTTAAAAAAAGTTGTTCAACAAAGTATGCTATTATTGAACTTACAAATAAAATATTTTAATTTTTTGATAAAGGAGAGCATGCACTAGGAGTATTAAAACATCTTTCAAAGGCATTTGAGACATTTGATCAGTATCTTACTATCAAAATTAAAACATTATGGTATTAAAGAATTAATGAATAAATTGGTAAAAAACTGAATAACAGAAAGCAATTTGTAATAAAAAGGAGTCAAGTGTTCTTGATATTAAGTGTAAGGTCCCTTTAAGGGTCAATTTTCGAACCATTGTTATTTTAAATTTATATCAATAATATGTACAAGGCATCATCTACTGCATCTTCTATAATGAATGCTGATGACCCTACTATGTTTATAATTATAGTAATTTAAAATCGATATTCGGAGCAATTAATACTGGAAAACTTTAATTTATGCACCAGAGCAAATAAACTACCACTAAACTGTGAAAAAAACTACATTTTATTTCATAAAACAAGTCAATCAATATCTTTATTTTTAAAAACTCCATGTTAACAACATAACAATTAAACTAGAAAATTATATATGGTTTCTTGTTGTTCAAATAGACGAAAATTTATCATGGAAGATTTATTTTGGGCACATTAAAACGGATATATTACTTGAGATAAGTATTTTATATAGATCTATCTCACTTTTTGATTTCAGGTAAGGAAAGAAACTTTACTTTAGTCTATTTCAAAGAAATCTCATATATGCCAATGTAGTGTGATCTAATACATGCTAAATAAAGTGAGGCAAACTACAAGGCTTGCAAAGCCATGCTTGTAGATTAATTCATTATCTAAGTAGAATGAATAATTTTTCCCATATGGTAGATCATTACACACCAGCCCATCTCAACAATCTCAGATTTTGATAGAGTTTTTTTGGTAATTTGTTAACATATTTAATGACGATTACCAAAACTTTAGATTACAACGTTAAATATTTCTGGTTTTATAGGACATTTTGGAAAACATACCTAAACTTTGCTTTGGCTCACTAGCTAGAAAAACAATTTTGATACATTTATTTTTTCTGAATGAATTTTTATTCATACTACCATCCCAGGTAACCAGTTGAAAAACGGTGAAAAATGCTGGGAACCATCTGGGTATCATTATGGTTTCCATCTTGATTTCGGCGGGATCCAAATGGGTCCCATCTGGGATTTGTAAGGGTTTTTTATGAAAAATCTTTTATTGAACCCAAATATCTTTTCCGTTAAGCGCGCGTTTTCTAATTAATTTAAAATTTGTTTTTGTAGATTTAAGACTAATTTTTTCGTTGTGTAGCAATCTTTATTTAACATGGGAAAAAGATGGGAAACGTTTATTCTTTTTTTAATTTTTTTTTTTTTTCACATCGTTGCTTCCAACAAGGCTGCATGCAACCACTATAAGAGTTGGAAGCTACTGGAAGAGAAATAATGAAGTTTGTAGAGCAAGATAACGATTGACAGGCGAGTAAAAAGATCGCAAATTATATGAATAAAGAAAGCAAGATGAAGGAAGCGAATTCCAAAGAACTGATGTTCAAGGAAAAATACTAGACGAATAAGAGTTTTTGGAGAACTTAAGAACAGTCACTGAAAAAAGACGAAACTTAACTGAATGGCGAGTCACACGCGAATCAATTTTAGTATATGGCAAGAGAGACGCTAGCTCTTTAGAGCAGTGTCCATCATAGTATTTGTAGAAAAGAGAAAGAGCAACGCTACGACGATGAGATAATGGTTGGAGGTTGGCTGTAAGAGCAGGTCCAACTATGTTTACAATGCATTTTTGCACCTTGTCTAAAAGAGAAAGAGCATCATTTGAAGATCCACTCCAGATATCGCAACAGTACTCCATACAAGGACGGATTTGAGGTTAATAGAGATAAAGGATAGAATCTGGATTAAGATAGTGTCGAGCTCGATAAAGAGATGCAACCTTAGCAGATACTAATTTTGCAATGGATTTGATATACGGTTTCGAAGAAAGATCGGAGGTGAGAGTTAATTCTAGACGATGAAGGGTAGATGGCTCATCGAGTACATTGCCGCTCATAAATATAGGAAGATAATAAATAGCTGAAAAAAATTGAGTTTTATCTGAATTAAAGTTCATTAGCCACTGTGAGCCCCGTTCTGTAGCAGAATTGAGATCTTTTCAAGCTCAGATGCCCCCTCCAAGCTATCAAAGAGTGTTGGCTTCTTATCATAATAAAAAAAAGGTGGTAGTATCAGAGATACTACCATTTGTTCAGCAAACCATGCCATCTTAAATGTGAGAAAATCTGGAAGATTTTTAATGTAAATTAAAAAGAGTATATTGCCAAAGATTGAATCTTGAGAAACCCCTGAAGTTACAGGATATGCAGAAAGAGTGCTGTCCGTAGAGGACAACTTTTATTCTACGAATGGAAAGGGAGGACTCAAAAATCTGAAAGATGTTACCAGATACACCGTAAGAAGAAAACT
Organism: Hydra vulgaris; assembly: GCF_038396675.1. Lineage (NCBI taxonomy): Eukaryota > Metazoa > Cnidaria > Hydrozoa > Anthoathecata > Hydridae > Hydra > Hydra vulgaris. Next base: position 19,608,841 of record NC_088921.1, on the reverse strand, counting down.
TATGGAGAAGACCAACATGCCAAATTTTTTCAAAACCTTTAGAAATGTCAAGAGCGAGAGCATTAACCTCTCCACCTCTATCTAATGCACGAAATACCTATCGGTTAATACTGTTAAAAAACTAGCTGTAATACGATAAGATAGAAATCCATATTGATAATCAGAAAGTAAGTTACAAGATTTAAGATGAGAGACTAAGTTTTTGTTAATTAAAGATTCAAAAACCTTGCTTATGATAGGAAGAAGACTAGTGATATGGTAGTTAGACGAACCAGATCGCTTTCCAGATTTTTTGCTTATCAGATTCTTGTTTTCTGGCAGGCTGGAAAACAAGACTCTGATAAGCATTTGTTAAATAATTTTAAAAGTATAGATCACAACTACGGAGAACACTTCTGCAAAACTACAACAAGTATGTGTTCTGAACCACAAGCTATAGAAGAGTCCAAGCAGGAAATCACTTTTGATACAGAAGTTGGAGTGATACGAATGTAAAGCAATAGATCAACCTGTTGGACGGCTATATCATGTAGAATGCAACTAGTGGAATCAAAAGATAAAATTGATTAAAAGTTCTTAGCAAACAATTCAGCCTTGTATTTATATGAGATGACAAAGTCTCGACAATACAAGAGAGGTCAAATAACAGATTTACCCTTACTATTGATACTGTTAAAAATTCTCTAAAAGTCACTAGAGCCTAAGTATTGTAATAAAATACAAGATTTTGTGACCTGAGAATAGCGGGTCTTGGCGTTAGACAAAACCTTTTTACAATGATTTCTAGCACTAGTAAACAGAAGTCTGTTTTCCGGAGAATTGTTTTACTTATCAATATTAAAGTAACAGATTCGATTGGAAATTGCAGCAGAAAAATGTGAGTAAAACAATGGAGAAGAGTGAGGCCTGTCCCGGAGTTGTCGAGATGGAATAAAAGATTCTACACCAGCCTGAATCCACAAAGTTATGTAAGAAGAACATATGTACCCAGGAAGACGAAAGATTTCTACCCAAGGCCAATCACAAAAAATATCACGAAAGGAGTCTCTGTCAGTTTTAAGGTTGTGGCAAGAGGTACAATGATAGGGATATTTAAATGATGAAAAAGAATGAGATAATAGTTTTAGAGAGATTAAACCGTGATCAAAAGCACCTAAAGGTGAATGTGGAGAAATTTAGCACTGACTAGGATCAGAAACAAGACATAAGTCGAGTAGAGAAGGTTGATGATTCGGGTTGTCTGGAAAGCGAGTTGGAAAGTTGACTATTTGAGTTAGAGATTGAGAAAGGCAAAAGTTGTGGGCTTTAACGTCAGCAGAGTCACTGATACTAGAGCCAAGCCATTCAGTGCATAGAACATCAAAGTTACAAACAACAACAATATTGGCTGATGGATAAAGACAGAGGGCTTGGTCAAATTCATCAGAAATAAAATAAAAAAAGTGCAGTCTTGAGATGAAGGAGAGCGATATAGAATAAAAAGAAAGGCGATAGAGTGAAGTAGTGCTAAACGAAACCACATAAAAGATCAGTCTGTGGATTCAAACCTTTTTTCCCGACTTTAGGGTAAATTATTGCGAATGTAAATGCCGAGGCCAAGCATGTGACTATTGGAGTCTTTACGAAATAAAAAAAGATAACCATCAACAGTAAGATCACAAGATGAGACAGCTGAACTTAAAATAGCCTCACAAAGAGCAATTAGGTTTAGTGAACTTTGCAAGAGATAAGACTCAACGAAAGAAAAGTTACTTAGAAGACCACGAATAATAATGAATGACAGGTTTAAAGAACTTGACGCTGACGATGGGTTTTTGTGTTTTATAATTATTTGGTGCTTTATTTATTTTTAAATTTGTTAAAGAACTTGGCTCAAAGCATAGATTGTACTCAGTACACTATTTAATAGCCCAAGCAATTGCCTTATTACTATTAAAAAACTATTAAAATTCGGCCTTGGCAATACACACCAAAAATACAAACAGGGGCACCATCCATGTTTTAAATGGCACTGTTAAAATTTTGATATCTTTCAGCTGTAAATGAAATTAGCCTCTCTGAGAGCAACCACAGATTTCGGGAAACCTAACTACCAGGCGGCCTCAGATTTATAAAACTGAGTTTTAGAGCTCTTCCTTTATTAGGAGATAATAGAATGAGTTATCTAGTCATAAAAACAGAGACACAAGCAAAGTCCTTGCATCGAGTCAAGAAGATCCAGCGATCAGCATCCTACACTGTAAACAATGTATTAAAAGTGCATATGCGTCTAATACAAAAAGAAGTGGTGCTAGACTGGTCAACAGTTAGAATCAACTACCTGAATTCACTGAAATTATTTATATTTATATCAAATTTATATCTGTATTTATATTTATATTTGTGTTTATATTTATACTTATACTTATATTCAAGTAATATTTATATTTATATTGAAGTAAATTTATATTTATATTGAATTCGCTGAAAATTCAATAATTGTTTCAATTAAGCAAATACGTATAATTTGTATGAAGTAGTTTAAAAAATAGATTTAAATAACATAGCATTTTTAAGCAACAAAATTTTTTTATTAAATAATGATTTGATTCAAAACAGTTCGATAATAGTTCAATTCTTTCTCAGTAGTTCGTTCATTACAAACCATCGCGATCGCATGGCTAAATTCTGCTTTAGCTTTTGTGCTTTCATGGCAATTTTACACAAATTTTAGAAAGTAAGAAGAAAGATTTAAAATATGGATTAGAAGTGTTTATTGATAATATTAATTAGGATATATCATGCAGTTTGCCATATCATACCCTTTTTTTTGTTTTTTTATTTTTCTATTTTTAAACATCTTCGCTTCCAACAAGACTGCAAGCAGCCACTAATTAAAATTGGAAGCTACTTAGAGAGAAAAGATGAAGATTGTAGAGCAAGATAACGATTGACGGACGACTTAAAAGATGAAGGAAGCGAATTCCAAAGAACTGATGTTCGAGGAAAAAAACTAGACGAATAAGCGTTTTTGGAGCACTTAGGAACAGTCACAGAAAAAAGATGACACTTAATTGATTGACGAGTAACACGAGAATGAATATTAGTAGATGGCACAAGAGACGCTAACTCTTCAGAGCAGTGTCCGTTATAGTATTTGTAGAAAAAAAGAAAGAGAAGCAACATTACGACGATGTGATAATGGTTGGAGGTTGGCTGCAAAAGCAGGTCCAACTATGTTTACAATGCGTTTTTGCACCTTGTCTAAAAGAGAAAGGGCATCATTGGAAAATTCACCCCAGATATGGCAACAGTATTTCATACAAGACCGGATTTGAGATTTATAGAGATAGAAAAAAGAATCCGAAGTAAGAAAGTGACGAGCTCGATAAGAAATATAACCTAAGCAGATGCTAATTTTGCAACTGATTTGATACATGGTTTCCAAGAAAGATTGAAAGTAAGAGTTAATCCTAGAAGATGAAGAGTAGGTGACTCATCGAGTACATCACCGTTCATAAATATAGGAAGATCTAAATTATTGCAATAACGATTAGCTGAAAAAAATTGAGTTTTATCTGAATTAAAGTTCACCAGCCACTGTGAGCCCCATGCTGTAGCAGAAGTGAGATCCTTTTCAAGCTCAAATGCCCCCTCCAAGCTATCAGAGGGTGTTGGTTTCTTATCACGACAAGAGTAAATGGTAGTATCATCTGCAAACAATGTCACCTTTGGTGTGAGAATATCTGGAAGATCGTTAATGTAAATTAAAAAGAGTAAAGGGCCAATGATTGAGCCTTGAGGAACCCCTGAAGTTATAGAATAAGAAGAAGAGCGTTGTTCATCAAGGACAACTTTTATGCCGCGATTGGAAAGGAAGGATTTAATGATCTTAGAGATGTTGCTAGATACACCATAAGAAGAAAGTTTATGGAGAAGACTAGCATGCCAAACTTTATCAAAAGCTTTTGAAATGTCAAGAGCAATGGCCTTAACCTCTCTACCTTCATCTAATGCACGAAAAAACCTGTCAGTTATTACTGTTAGCAAATCAGCTGTAGAACGAGAAGATCGAAATCCATATTGATGGTCAGAAAGTAAGTTATTAGATTCAAGATGAGAAATTAAGTGTTTGTTAAATAAAGATTCAAAAACCTTGCTTATGATAGAAAGAAGACTAATTGGACGGTAGTTAGACGAATCAGATTGCTCTCCAAAATTTTTGAAGATAGGAATATTAGATGCCGCTTTCCAGCAGGCTGGAAAACAAGACTCTGATAAGCACTTGTTGAATAGTTTTGAGAGTATAGACGACAGCTCCGGAGAACACTTCTGCAAGGCAATTAGAGGTATGTTGTCCGGGCCACAAGCTGGAGAAGAGTCTAGGCAGGAAATCAATTTAGATATAGATGCTGGAGTGATATGATTATCAAGCAATGGATCAACCTGTTTGTTAGCAATATCAGGTAGAACGCAACTAGTGGAATCAAGAGATAATATTGATGAAAAGTTTTTAGCAAACAATTCAGCTATGTCTATAGGTGAGGTGACAAAGTCTGAACCATACAAGAGAGGTGGAATTTTAAATTTGCCCTTATTATTGATATTATTAAAGATTCTCCAGATGTCACGAGAGCCTAATTTTTGAGATGAGATACGAGATTTCATGACCTGAGAATAGCGGGTTTTGGCGTTAGACTAAAGCTTTTTACAATTGTTTCTAGCAGTAATAAACAGACGTCTGGTTTCTGGAAAATTGTTTTACTGATAAATATGGAAGTAACGGTTTTGATTGGCAATCGCAGCAGCACAGTGTGAGGAAAACCATGGAGGAGAGTGAGGCTTGACCTGGAATCGTTGAGAGGGAATAAAAGATTCCATGCCAGCCTGAATCCACGAAGTTATGTAAAAAGTACATTTGTCGACAGGAAGACAAAAGATTTCTACCCAAGGGCCATCACAAAGAAAATGACGGAAAGAATCCCAGTCAGCTTTACTGTAGTTGTAAGAGGTTCGATAATAGGGAATTCATGTGATGAAGAAGAATGAGATATTAGTTTTAGAGAGATCAAACTGTAATCAGAAGAACCTAAAGGTGAATGTGGAAAAACTGAGCACTGACTAGGATCAGAAACAAGACATAAGTCGAGTAGAGAAGGTTAATGATTCGGGTTGTCAGGAAAGCGAGTTGGAAAGTTGACTATTTGAGTTAGGGATTGAGAAAGGCAAAAGTTGTGGGCTTTAACGTTAGCAGATTCACTGATACTAGAGCCAAGCCATTCAGTGCAATGAACATCAAAGTTACAAACAACAACAATATTGGCTGATGGATAAAGACAAAGGGCTTGGTCAAATTCATCAGAAATAAAATAAAAAGAGCGCAGTCTTGAGATGAAGGAGAGCGATATAGAATAAAGAGAAAGGCGATAGAGTGAAGTAGTTCTAAACGAAACCACATAAAAGATCAGTCTGTGGATTCAAACCTTTTTTCCCGACTTTAGGGTAAATTATTGCGAATGTAAATGCCGAGGCCAAGCATGCGACTATTGGAGTCTTTACGAAATAAAGGAAGATAACCATCAACAGTTAGATCAAAAGATGAGACAGCTGAACTTAAAATAGCCTCACAAAGAGCAATTAGGTTTAGTGAACTTTGCAAGAGATAAGACTCAACAGTAAAAAAGTTACTTCGAAGACCACGAATATTAGTGAATGATAGGTTTAGAGAACTTGGTAACCAAAGCCTAGGGAAGGAAAATTATTTATTACGATAGTTTTTTGTTACACAGTATTTACCTCAAAGCTACGTTAGAAACAAAATACTTATACTGCTATAGTATAAGTAATCTCTCTTAATCAAAAAATTTATCCTCACAAATTAACACATACAAATATAATACAAAAAATAAACTGAAGAACTGAAGCCTCAGTGACACATTTATAGTGCTTTCTCTGTTGCTGAAATCTGTTGCTATTACAAGTGAATGGCAGTCAGCAAGGAATCGGTTGAGATTTAATGTCATAAGACTTGACATAAATAAACTTTAAACAACCATGATATAGCAAGACTACAATGTTATTATTTAAATTTTTAAATCACAATAAAAAATCAATTTACAATTATAAACAAGAGTACTTAAAATTATCGAAATATTAATACTCTAATTTAATTGTAGCGTCGTTTCACTTTCGTTTTTAAAGTAGTTTTAATTAGTTACTAGGCTTTTCCGAACTTGAAAAGCACGTTCTCAAAATGCACGCGATCATTTGGAAAAGATCTACTAAGCAAGTTAAAACTTTTTACTTTTTGGAATTTAATTACTATTTATTAGTTTAGAAATATTAGATAAACTATAATAGCAATATTAGAATTATATTATAAAAAAAGTAAGTATAGAAATTAAAAATAACAAATTATACATAAAATTTTTATTAGATAAAAAGTAGAAAGGATTACACTTTTTAGTTTTTTAAATCGTTGTTTTAAATATATATATATATATATATATATATATATATATATATATATATATATATATATATATATATATATATATATATATATATATATATATATATATATATGTATATATATATATTTATATATACATATATGTTTATATTATACATATATATATATATATATATATATATTTTTTTTTTTTTTTTTTTTTGTTTATTAACCTCCCCAAGGCCCGAGGGGGGCCACTACAGTCGAGGAGGCTACTCATTTTTTTGTGTTTTATTTTTTATTTTTTAGGTATTATTCGTGGTGCAACCCTCTCTCAACTCTTTAACTCCGAAACACAAACCTTGCCGAGCAAGGCCGCTGCGCGGAGAAACTAAGTTGAGCGCGGTACTTCCAGGGACGTGGTGGGAGTCGAACTCCGAACCTCTCGCTTACAAAGCGAGCGCTCTTACCACTACACCACTACCGCACTATATATATATATATATATATATATATATATATATATATATATATATATATATATATATATATATATATATATATATATATATATAAGTTTGTTTAAAAGTTCTACTTTTTTGATGTTATTGAAAATTTTAAATACTTGAATAGGATCTCCTCTTTTTTTTCTTTCCGACAATGTTGTTTAATTTAGCGTCTGTAAACAGTGTTGGTACTGCAGGCTTTCTAATATTGCAATATCACCTTTGTAATTTGGTGACCAAACTGGTGCTGCAAATTCAATCAGAGGTCTAACAAAAGTTGTGTATAATTGCTTGACAAGATGATGATCTAAATGGACAAAGGTGTTTTTTATCATCCCCATTATTGAATTTGCTTTTGATAAACACGTTGCGATGTGTTTAAAGGAAGTATCCATAAGTTTCCAGAAGCATGCAGAAGCTTCCAGAAGTTTCCATAAGAGACATCTGATAGCATCCAGTAGAATCCAGAAATATCCAGAAACATTCAGAAGCATCCAGACGCATCCAGAAGCTTCCAGAAGCATCGAAAAAAAGCATCTAGAATCTTCCAGAACAGGTTCACACAGGTTCATTTTACTATATAAGAGACATGTAAATCGACATGTAAATAATAAATCAGTCAGTATATGGAAGTCAATCAGTCAGTATTATCAAGACAGTTTATCGAAGTGAGTTTTATCAAAGTGTTTTATCGAAGAACATCAATACAAGAAGTGAAATACAACAAGTGTTTTATTACATCAATACAGTCCACTTCCAACCAAGACGTTGTGTTCCACAGAGCATTATTGTATCATCACAAGGTAAATGTAACACGGTAAGCCTTGAGAAGCGTGATTATTTATATTATTTTTATGACTTCAAGTGCAAAAATGGCTCCCGACAGTCTTGGATTGGAACTAAGAAAAAAATTATTGGTGATTACGTAAGTAGTGATAAATATCGCGTGAAAAAATGGACCGTATCAAGACTATGTTCCAAATATCGTTCTACGGGGAAGTTGGCAGCAGATAACAAAGATGAAAGACCGCGTTCCACCACTTCTAGAGAGGATTCTATGATCGTTAGATCCGTCAAGAAGGATCCCTGAATATCATCAGTCGAGATACAAAAGCAATTAGAGCTGCCTGTATCGGACCGAACAATTAGACGAACAAGTAGGCCTGCTGAACTTTGCAGGAGCAAAGACTTAACAAACGAAAAGTTACTTCGAAGATCATAAAAACTAATGAATGACAGGCTTAAAGAACTTGGCTATGATGATGGTTTTTTGTGTTTATAGTTTTTGGTACTTTATTTTTTTTTGAATTTGTTAAAGAACTTGACTCAAAGCATTGATTGTACTCAGTACACTATTTAATAGCCCAAGCATTTGCCTCATTACTATTAAAAAACCCTGTGCCGTAACAAATTCTCCAAATTCTGCTTTGGCAATGCACACCAAAAGTACAAACAGGGACACCATTCATGCCCAAAATGGCACTGTTAATACTTTGATATTTTTCAGCTGTTGATGGAATTAACCTCTCTGAAAGCTACCACAGAGTTCGAGAAACCTAACTATCAGGCAGCCTCAGAACCATAAAACTGAATTTTATAGCTGTACCCTATAATTGAAGTGATATCTGGTCATGGAGTAGCATCAGTAACTGTAATTAATTATTTATTTCAAGAATTAGTGTTCAACTAGCATTTATTTTGTCACAATAAATGTCATAACTTTTGAACCACTCCAATTATAGCTACATTTTTTTTCTTCTTCTGGATAATTAATTTTACACAAAAAAAGCAACTGAAAGGCCATTTTAGTTCAAGTTAACTCATTGGCTACCTCTAACACATCACTTTCAACAACAATAGGTAAGCCCTCTATGACAAAACTCGGCACACAGTGTGTTATTTTAATAATCTAAGAGAAAAAAAACTAATTTTTGATCTCAAAGTTTTTTGTTTCTTGTTTTATCTTTTAATAGCAAATAGTCCATAGTGTTTAAAGAACAAAAAAGATTTTTTTTAAATCAATGCATCAGCTAAATATATTTTTTCTGAGCATGTGCAAATTTTTAAAGTTGACGTACAGATTTGCAGACAATAATTTGACATCTTTAGTAATTGTGCATGTGGCTCTAACTTTATTCTAAATTTTTTTTAAATATAAAGATTGTGACATTTTTTTATATTTTGTGATCAATTTCTGAAATGTGACAATTTTCTCTTATTATTATTGTTTTCAGTTTTTAATAAATATCCTAATTTTAATAAATATTTAATAAATTTTTTTTTATTGTTGAATAGTTTTATACTAATTTTTATTGCTAATTATTTTTTATTATAAATTTTTTTTTTAATTGTTTTATAATAGTTTTTATTATTTTTTAATTTCATATTATTACTGTTTTCAGTCTTTAATAAATATTTAATAATACTGACTTAAAAAACTCAATCAAATAAGTGATTTTTTTAAATATCAAATCATAAAGTTATGTTACCAGTTTTACATAACTTTTATTGTATTATATTATTGAATATTGTTGCGTGACTATATGTAAACTAAAGCTTATATATAAGTTATTAAAACCGATCTATGAGTTTTTTTTTTTTTTTTAAATACTCTGTGCATATTTTGCACAACAACTATATTTCTTCTTTTTCACAAACTGGCTGCTTAAATTTCCCTGACGGTTCTTTATAATATTAAGGTGCAAATCCCTAGAAATTTTAGGTTCGTTGGAATGATGAGTTATTGAAAAAATAGACAACGCTTGATTGTCTAATGTTGCTTCAAAGTGTTTAAAAATTAAAATGACAAGCTTTTATCAAACATTTGAAAAAAATAGTTTAAAACAAGAAGATATCAGCAGCGCTTCATTGACACCTACTCTATTTAGATAAGTAAAAACTTTGCATTTAATGATTCTTTATTTTAAAGTATGCGAAATAATTTTCAACAGAATATCACAAAAATCAGACCTGGCTAACCAACAAAAACCTTCAATAACATCTACTAGAGTCAAAGAGGCTAAGAGCTAAGTGTAGTCACAGCAATGAAGCTGAGGAAAATAAGCTATTAGCTTAAATTACCAAATAAGGTATTAGCTTTACCAAATAAGGTATTAGCTTACCAAATAAGGTATTAGCTTACCAAATAAGTATTACCTTACCAAATAAGGTATTAGCTTAAATTGCAATTTTCTACTGATAAGATAAAAATGCTAATAGCTTAAATTGCTAGCTATATCTTTCGTACCACGGATTTAAAGAGTTCAAAGTTGTTATGTTACCTTCCAGAAGTTATTATAACAGAATAATAATAACAGAAACATTCAAATTCAAGAAGTGAGAGACAAATTACATATACAAAAGCTAAAAAATTGTCATGAAGTGGGGATGCGACGGGTCAAAACAGAAGCAATATAAGCAGAGGTTTATGGAGAAGAACTCAAACGATAAAAGTTTGTTTAGTATTTCTATAGTAAACCATCATTTGGAAAAACCCTGCTTCGTCATCTACTAGATAATGTCGACTCGTCAAACTTGTTTTCAAAATAAACTCAACAGATAATATTTAAAATTAAGTTGGCTGAAAAAACAAACGCTGAGTTTGCTTTTCTATCTTTTCTTTTATCAACTTTTGGAAGTTTGCTTAAAACTTTGAAAACAAGCACAGAATTTAACCACTCTATGAGTATTTAAAAAAAAAAAAAATTAGTTTTTAATTTAATTTAAAATTTAAAGAAAACATATCATTGTATTCATATGATTATATTTATTATGTAATGTGAATAAAATGAATGTATTACTTTTATTTTTTAGAGGTATTAACCAAATATAAGATTTGCTTGACACAGTTTCAAGATTTGACTCAAATAGCTTTAATTTTATAATAGAAATTTTTGTTAATTTTTTATTTTATCCTATCTAACTATTAATAATCCCTAGTTTGTATAAAATGTGACAAAAGTATTTTGTGTGTATGTGTTTGTGCATGTTTGCTGCATTATAATTATTTATATTAATTATTTATATTCCTCTGACTTTTACGGCAAGAAAAGAGGGCGGCCAAATTCAGCACGTTGTCAGATTACTTTTAATTTTTCAAATCTACTATTATCAAGTCAATCATTATTATTATATACTAAAATAAAATGGCTAAAAATTTTACTCAATCTCAAGTAAAAGAATTATTGGATATGCACGAAAACACTTTACTTAAAATATTCAATGAACGCTTTCAAAAGCTGGAAAATGACTTTTTAATTATAAGAGATGAAAACAAACAATTAAAAAAAGAACTAGATCAAACTAATTCTACTATTCAATTCCTAAGCGATAAATATGAAACAATGAAAGAAACATTAAACAACAATAAAAATAAAATATCATCTCAAGACAATTTTAAACAAAAAGCAACAAATCTTGAAAACGAATATCTTAAAGACAAAATGGCAGAGTTAGAGGATAGGAGTCGTCGTAACAATCTTCGGTTTGAAGGAATCGAGGAAACTGAAGGGGAAACGTGGAAAAACAGCGAGGAGAAAGTAAGAAAACTAATAAAAGAAAAACTAAATATAAACGAAGAAATACATATAGAACGCGCGCACAGAACGGGGAAGAAAGAAAACGAAGACGGCAGCATAAGAAGAAGAAGAACTGTTGTAGTTAAATTTCTAGATTATAAAGATCGTGAAAATATACTAGAAAATTACAAAAAGCTAAAACTATGGAACGAAAAGATTTACATCAATGAAGATTTTAGTGAACGAACAACCATCATTCGTAAGCAATTATTTATTAAAGCCAAAGAAATACGTTCGTCAGGTAATTTTGCCAAAGTGGTATATAATAAATTAATCACCAAGTCTTTCAAAAAGACTATCTGATTATCAAAAAAAAATTAAAATTTCAAGTTTTTATGTATACGAGTATATATGTATGTAATATGTACACATTTATGTGTGCATACATATATACTGATGCATATAAAAACTTTTGAATATTTTCGAAATAAAAAAAAACATACAAAATGGATTCAAATTATCAAAATGATTTTGAAAAAATATCGAATTTATTTCAAACCAATACTTTTAATTTAGACTATGAATCTGATCCAGATATTAATTATTTTAATGAGATTAATGGATCAAAATTCGAATGCTCTTACTTTTATCCAGATAAAATTAAAAGCATATTAAAAAATGATAATCGTGATTATTTTAATATAATCCACCTTAATATCAGAAGTTTAAAAAAGAATTTTGATAGCTTTTTAAATATGATTTGTCAAACGGAATATTTTTTTAATGTTATTTGTTTAACCGAAACTTGGTGTACAGAAGAAGATTTTAAATCAAACTCTAATCTCCATCTTACAGGGTTTAATACAGTGTTTTTAGAGCGTAATATTAATAAGCGTGGAGGAGGAGTTCTTTTTTACATAAAAGAAAACATTGGGTATAATATTAGAAGCGAAATGAGTGTTTCTGATGAAAATATTGAGATTTTAACGGTTGAAATATTAAACAAAAAATTTAAAAATATTATACTAAGCTGCTGCTATCGGCCACCAACTGGAAGAACTGAGTACCTAAGCAGTTATCTTGTTCATAATATAATAGAAAAAGCAAGTCATGAAAAGAAAAAAAATTATATACTAGGGGATTTCAACCTAGACTGTTTCCAGTACAATGAAAAACAAAACATTACAAAGTTTTATAACCATTTATTTGAAACGGGAACAGTGCCTATTATAAATAAACCCACTAGAATTACAGAGTTCTCATCCTCCTTAATTGACAACGTTCTTACCAATGACTGTTTCAATATAACGCTCAAAAAAGGTATTGTAAAAACTGATGTTTCGGATCATTTTTCAATTTTTCTCTGCTTAGGCGCTGACCTCAAAATAAATACGCACGGAAAAGTAACAATAAAAAAACGTATTTATAACAACAAAAACCTAAATTTATTTAAACAGCAACTTTTACATCAAGACTGGAGCTATATAAACTTTAATGAGAATATAAACATCATCTATAAATCTTTTTTTAATATATTTTATAAAATCTACGAAGCAAATTTTCCGTTACGAGAAATTATTCTTAACGCCAAAGACATTTCTTGTCCTTGGATAACTAGAGGAATAAAAAAATCCTCAAAAATAAAACAAAAACTCTATGTTAAATATCTTAAAAATAAATCAGACAAACATAAAAATAACTACACAGCTTATAAAAATCTATTTGAAAAACTCCGCAAAAAAGCCAAACAAATTTACTACTCTGACTTGCTTATGAAACACAAACATAATTCAAGGCGGGTTTGGCAAATAATGAAAGAAATTACTGGCAAACATAAAACAAGCACAAATTCGATGCCGAATGCTATAAAAGTAGAAAATAAATTAGTTACCGATTCAAGTGAAATCGCTGGCGAATTTAATAAGTTTTTTTCAACAATAGGAAATAACCTATCAAATAAGATTCCTTATGTAGGCAACAACTCTGTTAACGAATTTATATCGTCACCAAGTTCAACTATAAATTTTTCAAATCTAAGTTATTATGAATTTGAAATAGCATTTAAATCATTAAAAAGGAATAAAGCAATTGGGCCTGATGATATAAATGGAAATATTATAATTGACTCTTTTAATGTGATCAAAGATATCCTCTTCAAAGTCTTTGAAGCATCTATTACTCAAGGATCTTTTCCAGATAGTTTGAAAATAGCAAAAATAATTCCAATCTTTAAAACAGGTGATCATACAAATATAACAAACTATCGTCCTATCTCAGTTCTACCAGTCTTTTCAAAAATATTGGAAAAAATAATGTATAACAGAATATACACTTATCTTATTGATAATAAACTCCTCTATAAAAATCAATTTGGTTTTCAAAAAAATAATTCTACTGAACACGCTATTCTCCAAGTAACGCGCAGTATTGCCGACTCATTTAAGAATTCTCAATTCACACTAGGCGTATTCATTGACTTGTCAAAGGCTTTTGATACTGTTAATCATCATATTTTAATTAAAAAGCTGGAAAGCTATGGTGTAGTAGATAAAACCCTAAATTGGTTCAAAAGCTACCTAAGTAATCGCAAACAATTTGTTTATAATAAAGAATCCTCATCGCAAATAATAACGAATATAACATGTGGTGTCCCCCAAGGGTCCATACTTGGGCCACTGTTATTTTTAGTATACATAAATGATCTTTACAAAGCTTCTAACCTAACGACCGTAAATTTTGCGGATGATACGAATTTATTTCAGTCGCACGAAGACATAGATATACTTTTTAGTAAAATGAATTATGAACTAAAAAGAATATCATATTGGTTTAGAAAAAATAAATTATCTTTGAATACAGATAAAACAAAATTTTTACTTTTTTACCCAACATCTAAAAAAAAGAGAATCCAAAATATCTTGCCTGATTTATTAATTGACAATACAATCATAAAAAGAGAAAAAGTTATAAAATTCTTAGGAGTCATGATAGACGAAAACATATCTTGGCATCAACAAATTGATAATATTTCCATGAAAGTTGCTAAAAGCATTGGAATTCTATATAAAGCTAGATATATACTAAATAAACAACAACTAACTCAACTATACTATTCATTTATTCATTGCCATGTAAACTATGCTAATATTATATGGGGAAGCGCTCACAAAACCAAACTTAAATCTCTCTATCGGCATCAGAAACACGCAGCTCGCATAATTAATTTTGCAAATCGTTTTTCAAGCTCAACACCACTTCTTATAGAAATGAAAGTTTTAAATATATACGAACTAAATATTTTTAATATTTTATGTTTTATGTTTAAATGTAAAGAAAATGTATCTCCTAGAGTATTTACTAATCTCTATAATTTGAAACCCAAAAACAAATATGAACTTCGTTGTAGTAAAACTATTCAAGAGCCATTTTGCAAAACAAAAAATAACCAGTTTTGTATTTCTTATCGAGGTCCATTTCTCTGGAATAAAATAGTATTACCTAACTTTGATTTTTCTTTCAAGTGGTCTTTTCCTTCCTTTAAAAAGAAATTAAAAAAAATAATATTTTCAACACAAAATATATTCATCTATTTTTAGTATTACAAGTTTATATGATTTAATACATTATTTTTGTTTACTGTATGAAGAATATAATTTATACAAAATATATTGAGTACTTTATATTATAATATTCAATATTGAGAATGTTATATACCCATATTATAAAATATTATGTTAAACTTGCTAAACATCTGAAGAGTATTATAACGCATATGTAATTTTTTAATGTACGACCTTCTTTATATATAGATTGTAAAGGGCTTCATGATAAGATCATGTGATCTTCTGGAAGTCCTACCAGTAATATATTCATTGTAAATTTACCTTGTTCACATTATTCTGGAAATAAAAAAAAAAAAAAAAAAAAAAAAAAAAATATTTAAGTAATCATACTTAACAAGCTTATTTAGAATTTTTTACTAGAAAAATTATTATTGTTATAATTATTATTATTAGTTGTATAAGTTATAAAGCAATGTTTTATAACTAATTGCATAATTTATCTTTTATTAACAGGATGCAAAAAATCAAAAGCAATTTTTGCCAACCTGGTGTCAGCAAAGTGTCAAAGTTCGGATTTTGCGGGCTGAATATATGAGTCATTTCATGCTAAATTGACCAAAACTTTAGAATTTCAATATGGAACACCTCAGATTTTAATAAAATTGGGTGAGTTAGTTAACATAAATAAGAACAGCAATTTCTAAAAATTTCAGCTCATATCCTTTTGCGGTTCATGAGATATGAATATTTGAAACTTCTGGTTTTTCCAAAACTAAAAACTTTAATAGTGAAAACATGTTTTGTTCATATTTTGAAGCTCTATATTTTAATAACAAATTTCAGTTGCTTTTATTATATGCAACTCTAGACTCACTTTAATAAAACTTTGTTATTGAATTTATGAATGTCATATTTTATCCATAATGGCTAGCTGAAAAACCTAAAAAATTGTTCGCAAATATAAAAAGTTGATTTTTGATGAGTCAATATGCAAAACCTGCTGTTAAATGAGTGAAATGAAATATTTTCTTAGATTTTATAAATGGTAGGCTTCCATATTTTTAGAAATTTACTGATTGAGACTGCATTTAAAAGTTATAAGTAGCCCAACCCTCGGAATTAGAAAAAATAAGGTCTATAATAATTTGCACTTCTCAATCTTTTAAAGGTTCGCATCAGGTCGGCAAAAAAAAATTTGATACAAAGGTCTTACCATAAAACATAGAAACGAGGTCGGCAATTTTTTGCCGACCTCAAACACTTTAAGATTGGCAGTTAGGTCGGCCTTGCCGTATGCCGAACCTAATTTCGAGGGTTGTTAGCCTATTAAATAAAAGCGAAAAGAAGAACAACTGCGATGAGAACAATTTTTAGTGTAATTTATCTAATATTTAATATCATGACTATAAATTTTGTAATATTTTTCAAATCCATTCACTATTCCACTCTACTATTACTATTTCACCCCTCCCCATTAATTTGACTTATTTGATAATCATGTTTAAATTTAGATTACAACTTATACCAAGTTATAAGAGTTGACTTGTCAACACTATGTAGGTACGTGCGTATCTGCGATTTTCGGCGACTTTAAAGATAATAACTGTGATCATTTTTTCACTGCGAGCTCGAAGTTGGTGTCGTAAGGATGGATTTTTGTCGTTTTTTTTTAGAACTTTATATTAACTTAGATAATATTTTAAAAGTAGAGTGTTGTAAGTTTATTGCAATTTTTTTATTTATTTTGCAGTTACTAACGTTTTTAGTGATTTCATTGCTATTGAAAACTTCGTTCTTGTTCTGGAAGTAAATTGACATTGAAGGCAATTGTTTTTTTTCTTTTAACTTTTCAGTCAATTTCATATATCTATTTTTTATGTACCTGCCAATATTTATTAAAAAAATAACGACACGCTCATACATTTTTGCAAGCAGTACAGGTAATAAAATATTCTTCTTTTGTAGAGCTTGTTGGGTTAGGGGGGGGGGTAGTGATTCACGATTATGATATAAGCATTTTGTATATTTGAACTTTTTTATTCATTAAAAAGTTGTAATTTTAGAAAAAAGAAATTTTATTAAAAATATTTTTAATAAAATTTTGTTTTTAGTACTTTAAAAATATTTTTTTAAAGTACCAAAAACACGATTTTACACAGAAAAAAAAACTATGCTATATAATTACTTATATATACTTTATTTAAGATTCAAGTGATTTTTTTTTCTGTTGCAAGTAGTATACCTTTTTTTAAAAAAACTGTAATAATGGTTACAACTGTTTAAATAAAATAATTTTATGATTATTAAAATTTATTTTTAGAGCATTATGAGACCTTAAAAAAATCATCTATATTATTGTGAACCCGTTATATTAAATACTAGCATGAGTTACCCGGCGTTGCCCGGGCCAATATTTAAACTGGCTTACCTGATATCTGTACACAAAAATGGGTCCAAAATGGGCTTAAAAAATTGGCCCAAAAAATGGTCCCCCCTGACCCCGGGGTCAGGGGGGCCTATTTTTGGGCCCCCTTGACCCCGGGGATCGGGGTACGGGGTCAAAACCCAGCTAAGAACCTTCTCCCCCTCGAGGACTACCCCCATGCCAAATTTCATCGAGATCGATCCGGCGGTTTGGATTTCTATAGAGAACAAACAAACAAACACACACAAACACACATTGCCCTTTATATATATAGCTGGAGTTACCCGGCGTTGCCCGGGCCAATATTTAAACTGGCTTACCTGATATCTGTACACAAAAATGGGCCCAAAAATGGGCCTAAAAAATCGGCCTAAAAAATGGTCCCTCCTGACCCCGGGGTCAGGGGGGCCCATTTTTGGGCCCCCTTGACCCCGGGGATCGGGGTACGGGGTCAAAACCCAGCTAAGAACCTTCTCCCCCTCGAGGACTACCCCCATGCCAAATTTCATCGAGATCGGTCCGGCGGTTTGGATTTCTATAGAGAACAAACAAACAAACACACACACACACACATTGCCTTTTATATATATAGAAGATAGCTGGAGTTACCCGGCGTTGCCCGGGCCAATATTTAAACTGGCTTACCTGATATCTGTACACAAAAATCGGCCCAAAAATTGGCCCAAAAATCGGCCCAAAAATCGGCCCCCCTGACCCCGGGGTCAGGGAGGCCCATTTTTTAGCCCCCTTGACCCCGGGGGTCGGGGTACAGGGTCAAAACCCAGCTAAGAACCTTCTCCCCTCGAGGACTACCCCCATGCCAAATTTCATCGAGATCGGTCCGGCGGTTTGGATTTCTATAGAGAACAAACAAACAAACAAACACACACACACATTGCCCTTTATATATATAGAAGATATTCATATCCAACAATGAATCATTTAAATCAGCTGTTAAAATAGTCAATAAACTTTTTAGTTTTAAAATATGTAAAAGTCAGATTGTGCAACTAGTAATCAGATCCAAATTCTAGGCACGTAATTTTTTTAATCTGCAACATGCTCTTTGCTTACCAAAAATCTATATCTGCTTTGCCACAACTATTGCATTCAACCAAAAGCTCAAGTAACATTGTTTCGTGCTCTTCTATTTTATCTTCTCAACACATCATGTTTTATCTGTATCAAATAGTAATCACTTATCTTCTACTTTATCTGGTCCCAATTTAATAATCTCTTCTCATGAACCGCTACTACCCAGGTTGAGAGTTTATCAGTTGAGTCATAAGAAAAAAGTTTTGCGAAAGAGGTTAAAAAGTTAAAAGAGAAGTATTTGAATTTACAGTTGAAGAAACTTCAAAATCATATTTCTATTTTAAAAAAACAGTTTACCAAAGCAATTTATCTTATCAAAATGCTATGTTAAGCCAACAACTTGCTGACAAAAAATCTGAAATTCTTGTACTGCAAAATGACATACTGATTTTACAGGAAGAAGTGGATCAAATGCACATATAACACAAAACACCAAAAATGAAAAATGCTACTCAGCAGATATTAGAGCACTTATATATGACATGCATGTGTGCCAAGTTCCTACACATAGTGTTCCGACTCAGCTCAGTAAAATTGGAGAACACACTGGCTGTCAATTTAGTCACATTATCGCACAACTGTGGATTAAATGATGCTTGAGCTAGGTGTAATTTCAGACTTACTAAATACTGAGAAAGCTTTCTCAACAAAAAATCTGATACTTAGTTTTGATTCAACAACACAGAAGGGTGTACATGTAAATGTAGTGCACTTAACAATGCATTAGCATGCATGATTGAAGCTATTAATCAACTTCCTGGAGGTACAGCTTACAACTATCAGAGTCACATTACAAAATCTGTTGATAATCTTACCAAGTTATATATTGACTTCTACTAGCTACAATTCACTGATGTGCGAAGTACTATTATTGGAAACTCAACAAACACGATGAGTGACAGTGTAGCAACAAACCATGCAACAGTTATTAAGTTAAATCTTGTTTGGCAGAAATCATTAAATGAACTAAACTGTCACCTTCACCCTTTGAACACAATTTCATTTTATGCAAGTTTTTACTCAACGTATTAGAGACCTCTAAAGAAAAACTTTTTGAAAGAGGCTGCAGTTCAGCCAATATTGTTTTACAACTGAACAAACTTCGCTATAAGGGTGCAAAAGGTAGATCTATAATCTTAATCGTACTTTTTAACACAACGTAATTTTGTGAATTATGATATATAAATCTAAAATAATTTTATATCACACCAGGTCAGGGATTTGATTACATATCTGGCATTCAGGTAGTCAAAAATGTTTGAAACACTCTTATTGAAAGCAGCGAGGATCCTCTAATTCTAATTTAATAAAAAACTGATCTTTTGGAAATATTCTTAAAGATCCTGTTTTTGATTTAATAATCAGCTTTTGCCCAGTAACTAATGAAATGAGTAAACATTAGCTGAATGTCTGGCTGTTGTTAGAGTCATTGACAGGCAGTACACGTAACAGTTCAACATGAGTTCTAATGATCAAATTATGAACCAGACTAAATCAGCAACGCTTCACAACATTGACTCAGAAGAACTTATGGGTATGTTTAGTGCTGCAAAGCAAAGAGCTCCAAATGCCACACTTTGCTTTCTTTCTTCAAACTTTTGTGCTTGTAAAAATAAAACAACTGCTCCACCAACCACAAAGCTTACTGATATTCAAAACAAATTAATAGTACGGGCTTTTTCTAATGCCAAAAAAACTCAATTTGCAAGTGCAAAATGTCTTAAAGAAATGATGTCAGAACTCATAAAGTGTATGACTGACAAAATTAAAAATAAAAAGGACAAAGAACAGTGGAAAATAGAAAAAGTTTCAAAAAAGTGTATGCCTAATCAGATATAAGAAATGTCTTCTGACCTAGAAAATAACGAGGCTTCTAATATTGAAGAAATTTTTATTGGAGCTGCTATTGGACAATGTATTTGCCAATTGTGGTTTGATAATGTCACTAACAGCCAAGATGTATGTTATGGCAGACTTCTTAGCATTAAAAAGAAGAACAGTAGTATATACATAGTTTCTTATTGGAAACCAAATGAGAATGAGAGTGATAATGCTGTTAAGTATAAAATGAGCAAATACCAACTATCTGCAGACATCATTATTGGTTATATGGTATTATCATAAAAAAATGATAAGCGAATTGATTATAATAAGGTATGTGTTATTGTAAATCATAATATGGTTTATATACTTGCATTAATAATTTACCCCCCTTTTTCCCTCTTTTTTTTATTTTTGTTGATAAGATTATGAAAAGATTTATAATTCTTTCATTGATTATTTTTATATATCAGATCTAATTTTAGGTAGTTGGGTAGTTACCGACATCCAACAATCAGAGTTGACTTGGTTGCAACATAATATGGGAAACCAAAGCTCTTTTACTATTGGCTTTGAGCCAATTACCTGGCATTTGGTATACTGTTTTAACAAAGAAAGATGACCTTTTGCAAACATGGACACCAATATGTTAGTGTTAAGTAGTTTAAATCAATCAGTATAAAAATCCGTTTTTTTGATTATTATTTTATACATCATGTCATTTCTTTTTCAGGCAACAAATCAAAGAATTCATTTGATTCCATAAATATTTCTGTTTTAATAGCAAAATGTGTTATGCATCAGAAGACAAGTTATTTTAATCTATTTTTAACCTAAAACAAAAACCTTTTTTCCCCTAATTTTTGATGGGTTTTTTAGTAATTATTTTAAATATCTGATGAAATTAAATATCAATGATATCTATCATTGCTAGGTTTTAACTCAGAGCATGAAAACTGAAAAATAGACTATTGCTTCTTTGGATCTTTAATAAGTCAGGAAAAAGGTTAATTTATACAAATAGGTTAAATTATGCAGTAATAACATATTTATAACATATAAGATATTAATTTGTTTTTCAGGCGATATACAAAGGATATTCTGAAGCGCTTTTTCTAAATACATATCTTCATCTCTCTGCAGCCGTATTCTCATCTCTCCATTAAACTTAACGGAGCGTTAGTCAAAAACTTATTATTAACTACATTAATAAAATAATTCTTTAAAAATATAATTTTTTAAACATAAATGTTTTATTTTGGTATGAGTTTTATTTAAACGAATTTACAGAAATTTTCGTCGTTTCTTTACTTAGAAATATTGTAATGAAATTTTAGACAAAAGCTCCGTTAAGCTTAACGGAGAGATGTGAATACTAAATAACATGAAATGTTATCGGTAATTGTCAAAATAATTAAACAATTTTTATTATAGTATGTTTTAGCATCTATCATGTCTTACGTGGAAAAATGTGGCTTGAGTAATAACAATGGTGCGGTGGGGAAAACAGACCTTGTTTTTCCCCAAAACTATTGCTATTACACATCACATCCTTTTCCGATTTTTTCCTCAAGTCGTAAATTTCGCTTGCAAAAAATGGATATAATTAAAGAAGTTATTATTTTTTTTCAGTTCACTGTTTACCTTCTAGAAGGCTATGTACGTACCTAATAACGCAACAAATGGACTACGCGTTGTAATAAATAAGCTTACATATGTAAAATAAAGTGTAATATTATAAGTATTATCTTTAAAAAAAAGTTATAAAATAAATAAACTCATGAATAAAATTTTTAATCATATAAAAATCTAATTATTATTTAGAATTTTTTAATTTGTTAATAAAAATAGTTTTCTTAATAAAACAATATCAATTTTTTCTGTTATAATGATTAAAAAAATAACCGAGGCAAAGTAATGCGCTAAAAACTTAAGCACTCTTTGCAATGAATTTTTTTCACTTAAATGGGCATAACCTTTAGTAGAATCATTCGTTTTTTATGAAATTTTCACCATTTTTATACTGATTTAAAGCTCTTTACAATGATGTATAATAATTAAATATTTTAATAGTTTAAAAATTTTGCACACGTACCTACACTATGCACAAGTTGATTATGTAATAAAAAATATTATTATGTAATAAATGATCAATGTTTATAACATTGTCAATGTTATAAACATTGATTCAATGTCATTGAATCCTTCAATGTTTATAAAATTAAATCTTTTAAACAAATATGCTTTAAAATCAGTTTTTGGAAAAAGAAAAATAAGTTTAAAGCAAATAAATCAATTTTATAATAGTTCTGCTGTGTTGTTATTTAGTTATGGTACTTATGCTATTGTACAATTGAGATAAATTAGTTTTTTCTTGAACTGATAGTTCATAGCATCTACTAGTTGTTGATTGAACTTTTGAAGGTGAAATTTTGCATAAAAAGTTCGTTATATTATTGGCCTAGTAAAAGTGTTAAAGGAAGTAGACTGCTTCATGAACTTGATAAAATTATCTTGATTTTCTTCAGATTTTACCACAATATTTCCTAAAAATTATTTTGCATCAGAAACAAATGCAATATTAGTTCCTGGTGAAAGAGAAAGAAGTGGAACCATATGCTGCATTATAGAAATATTTACATTAGTATACATATTGTCAAATGACACTGATCTCATCTTGAAAGTTGCTAATACTTGCATTATAAAACAATAGTGATTTCTTGTTCCTTGAATTGTTGATGTTTAAATTTAAATTGCATTACTAATGCAATTGTATCATTTGAAATGTATTGAAAATGTATTCCTTTGATATTTTGTCTACACAATCATAAATTTTCTTAGGTGAATTAATAAGATCTGTTAGTAATTGTAAACTAGTCCTAGGGTTAGCTAGGTAGATACAAGTCCTTTGACAGAGCCACGATAGTTACTAGTAATATAAGACTTTTTATTTTACTTTAATTATTACTAGACAAGTCTAGTAATAGCAAAATATGATTACTTAGTAATGTTATTTTTAGATGATGGAATTGTGCTGCTTAATTTTTGACTAAATAGTTACGGTCTCTTAATTGGTCTATTTGTTGACATGCTTTTTAATAATATCATCCACTGGAACTGTATTATGTTTTTTGTTAGTTTTTTGTTAGTTTGTTTTTTTGTTTGTTTTTTGTCACATTACTGGAGCTGTATTATGTTTTTTGTTAGCTTTTTGCCACTGAATAATGATGATTTCTTCCATGCTGTGTTTATCAAATGAAGCATTAAAATACTCTTTTAGTATGTTGGTATCTGGGCAGTTATCACAACTATGCAACACACAGTCTCAATTTGTTAAGTCACATACAAGTAATGTGAAGAGGTCCTTATAGTCTGAAATATCTTGTATTTTTAATGCTAAAAGTTTAGCATTCTGGTGGGACTCACAAACATATACTGAATGGAGATCTGAAGCACCTCCAATAGAAATACACTACCTTAGTCTAAGTTCACAAAACTTAAAAAACCCGATCTTTATATCAAAGGAAATTTTAATGAACTCTAAAGTTCTTTTTTATTAACTAATAGAAGTCTTTTAAGAAAATGTTGTCTTTTACCACCACCTTGGATTGAGACATGCTATTTCATACCTGGGCACATCCAATTTAACAGAATACATTTACACATTCAATGCGCAAACACTGCGGTTTTGGTATTATAAAGATCCTGTTGTACTATGATATTTTACACCTGTTAATTGAATCAGTGTCTTCAACACAGAGTTTTGAAAATCTTTTTACCTGCTGAATTAACAACCATAAGCTGTACTTTCATTAAGATATAACAGAGAGAGTATCATATAACCATTTGAATAAGGCACAAGATTTGAGTGTATGTTATGTGTACTCCTTTTATAATTTGTTGATTAAAAGTTTTAAAATTTATATAAATAAATAATGATAATTATTACTATACTATGCTACATAGTATATGTTAAATGCTATTTTATATAAAAATATATAATATTTTTTTATATTTATTTTGTTAAACAATTATTATTGATAACATTTTTATACCTTAGTAAAATGTTTAAATATTTAAAATGTTGCATAACATTTTTATTTAGTTTTTTGAAGAAATGGATAATAAAAAATATAAAGAAGTTTTGCTTAAAATTACAAATAATTTGTTGGATAAAGATGTTAAAGCGATTAAATTTTATTATTCAAAACAAATTGGCTATAGTCATCTTGAAAAGATTAAAACTCCTATTGACTTGATTCAAACTTTAGAACATCATATGCTTCTAGGGATTGATAACTATGATGCTTTTGTTGAAGTACTTATGATTATTGGAAGGAAAGATCTGATAAATTATTTTTTTGGTGAGTGTAATAAAAGTATTATAATGACGCATTACACCCATTTATTTACATCTATCAGATTTAACTACTCTTAAATGTCACTGACGATGTCATACTAAAACAGCCAATAAAATTGTCACATGAGAATTATACGGTTTTACTGACTTTTTAAAAATTTAACTTAATATTATATTGTAAAAATGTTTTACGTTTGTTATTCTTTATAATTATAAACTGTTTGTTGTATGCTGTATATGTTTCACAATTAAACATATACTAGGGTGAAAGGGGGGAGAAAGAGGTCTAAAATTTTATATTTTTTCTCTAACCAGTTATTCTTAATTAACTTTTTTAGAAAAGTTTAAAAAAGAATTCAATGTTTTCTTTTTTTTTTGTAGTTATCCTTCTACTTTAAGCCAAAAACAATCACAATCACTTCTACTTCTATTTAAAAATTTTTGAAGATACTACAAAACACAAAAAATAAAAAAAATTTGAAGTGGTTTCTTAATGTGCTAATGTGATAATAATAATAGTTATAATAATAATAGTGTTTTCCTAATGTTTTCTTAAATGATATGTGTGTATACTATGCGTGTGCAGAGTTAGAAGCGAAATGCAACTTGCACTGAAAGTAATCAGCAGTTGAATTTTTAGAGCGAAAATGATAACTCCAGAAGAAAATGACAGTTTATCTAAGTATTATAAAAATGATAGTGAAGCTATAGAGAACGCATTCATTGATTCTAGCACACTCCCAACATGCGACATATATAAAAAGCTAAAACAGATGTATGCGTATTCTCTTGGCCTATTTGCAGACAATGTTCATGCAAGCTATAGTAGAGATATAGTAGTTCATGCAACTGACTCTACCACTCAAAACAAGTTGGGATCTTTGCACCTTCTGGTTTACATATTATTATAGGATAGTATTTTCTTTTGTCTACATTAGCAATTGCTTTTAAAACTAAACAAATATTGCATATTGAGTAAAAACAACATTTGAAATGTTACAGAAAGAATCAAAAGAACTATACCAGGAGGTAGATGTTCATATGACTGACATTACTGTTTATAATATTGGGATATATAAAAACACAGCTGATATATTTAGAAAAACTCCTGCTGGTCAACTGTTTTACACTTCACATATAGCTGGGCATTTCCAAAAAATTACGCACGGAAACTTGTATTTGTTTTTCCTATTATTTTCATTAAGATAAAACTGGCGTTCTCCAATTTACTCTCATTTAATTTTAATAAATATAAATATTTTCTAAACAAAAAATGGTATACATTAGTAATATTAATAAAGAGTTAATTAAGTTTGAAGTGGAATCACACACAGAACAGAAAAACTTCAACTTTAGTTTCTAGATAAATAAACTTTAATTCCTTGGAAAATCTAAGTTTACTTTACTTTAAAAAAAAAAAACATATTTAAACATTAGTAAAGATTTCCAGAATGTTACAGGATTGCACTATGAATCATAGAGTCACAGCAATCATTTAAATGCAGTTCATAAATGATCACGCATAGAATTCACGCACGGATGTTGTGAATTTGTTAATTTCAAGTAGTTATTTTTATGGAAATAAATTGCTTGTGAGTGTTTCAAGTGAAATATTATACTTCTAAGACTCAGTTATATATTTTGTTTATATATTTTGTTTATATTTTGGATGAGAAATGGCATTCATCAATTATTTCTAGCTAGAGTATGGCGTTATTGTTGAAATTATTGAAAGTTATTGTATATTTTGGAAATTGTAGTGATATTATTACGCAAAAAAGTTACATTATATAATATATAATACATGTTTATTTAATTTATTCAGGTAGCCTAAAATATGATAAAAATATTTTTGTTATAATTGTTTTTCAAGAAAATTAAAATAGTAAGCATATTACTTAAAGTCCCAGCTTTTAATTGCCAATACGAAGAAAAATAAAAAATCACGCACAAAAATGGAAATGCCCAGCTTTAAGTTTTGGCAGATCTATCGAAAAAGCCTTAATTCAAATTGAAATAAAATGAATATGGATAACCTTTTTAAGGGTTTTTTGTTTGATTTATCTATTACCAAAAGTATCGAAATGTTATCATTTATCTTTCTATCATGGTTACTTAACTTATTTGTTTTGAGTTTTATTTAAAACCCATGGAATTATTAAAAGAATTTAAAACCTTTATGTAGTGTAATTTAAAGATGTTCGATTTGAATATCTTTCCAAAACTTCTTTTATACAAAGTATATAAATATATAATTATGTTGGAGATCAACATAAATACATCACTAATAAACTTAACTATAATGTAATCAAAATATACGTTTTGATTCCATTATAAGTACTTTAGTAATGAGAGCAGCTTTTAGACATAATGTCTTTTCACCATTTTTTTGTAAAGTTAAAGGAAAAGCCACACATTTTAAACTGCAATATTATTTAGCAAGATGCATTCAAGTTTAGCTTATGATGTCATAAATGAACAAATTCTTTAATTTTTAAAAGCCATGTGTTTAATTAGTATCAAAAAGACTCAGAAAAAGCCATCAATTTTAACAGTTTATCATGGTAATATTTTTAAATATTCAAACCATTAGAAAAAATGAATATACAAATAATTTTGAAGTATTCCGGAGAATGGGTTCTATTGTTAAAAAAACTTGAAGTATAGAATGCAGTTGGAACCAGCGACAGATACAAGTTAGACAATGCAGTTTAACTTAAAAAGAATAACATGCTTTACCTAAGGCATCCAAGTTAAATTTTATTTTAGTTGGTTTAAAATTACAAGGTGGCCTATTTACTTGTAAATCAGATGTCAACAAATATTTTGAAAAAAACAAGATTTATTAAAATGCCAAAAATGATTGAAGAATGATTCTATAGATTCAAGTTGGTCAATTGCTGCAGTGATAAACTCTATTTAAAATCATGATTGTTGATAAAAATACAAAAAAGCACTCTCATATGTCCTTTAAGTTATATATATATATCCCCTATAACATTTTTAAGTTTCATTGCATAATGAAACCAAGTTATAATACATGCAAAATGACCGTTAATTATATATGATGAGATTTTTATGTATCGTTACAAATCAAATGTCTGTTGTTTTTATGTAACAAAAAGTAACATTTTTAAACTTACAAGACGTAACATTGTAACCTGTGGTTACATTAACAGTTATAAACGCAATAGTAGATTTAACAAATTTTAACATTATTTAAATTTTTAGATGAGCTTCAGTGAACACATAATATTGGTTGAAGTTTTATATACATTTTTGCTTGTGAGTTTATTAAAACTACATTTTTGCTTGTGAGTTTTTTAAAAGCGCAATAAAATGGTTTTCGTGACTAAGTCACCAATTGAAATTAAACATTTAACTTTTTTTATTCAAAAAAAATAAAAAATGAAAGCGCTTTCAATTTTTTTTTGAAAGCCGGAAGATTTTTTTAACTTAACCAAACTTTACTATATAAAAAATTAAACTATTACTTGTTACTATTTAAAATATAACTTAGTTACTATTTAAAATATAAATTAATTTACTATTTATTTCTTTAAATAGAAAGTTCAGGTAAGTTGAAAAACTTTTTAAGTAAGTTAAAAATCTAACTTTTGTTTGTTCATACTTATGTAATTTACTGATTTTATGACAAAAAATTTCGCAGGATAAATTATAGGAACATAAAGACCATAAAAAAGTAAGCATCACCCAGCTAAATGCTAATTTTTTAAAAAGACATCTTCCACACCACTTTCAAAAAAAATCTGATCAGCGATCCTCTTAAAATCATTAAGTATAATATATTTAATAATTTTCAGAATTTTCAACTTTTAAAAATGTACTCTTGAGTCCTTAATACAAGGGTAGGGGAAGGGGCATTTAATAATTTTTGAGAAATTTTTCCACCTGCCCTAGGCTTAATATGACCCCTCTCCCCCCCCCCCCCATGTTTATTGAGTTTTACTTGCTAATAACAGAAAAATTAAATTTCAAGACTAAAAAAGGAAAATTCCGTAAAAGTCGGTCTTAAAAATTAGAAAATCATTACTTCAGTCACCAAAAAATCAAAGATTCAGTGTAAACTGGCTTTAAAAATTGTTGACATTGTAATTTTTTCAATAAAGTATAAAACTTATATTAACATAATAAATCCTATTAAAATTATGAAAAAACAGCTGTTAGAAAATGCGCATTTTATACAAGCCAAACTAGAATTAAATAGTTTTAAAACTATTTAATTCTAGCATAGCTTGTGGTCAAATGCGCATTTTCTAACAACTGTTTTTTAATGACTTGTTTAATATGCATAAAGTTTTATACATGTTATGTAAAAAGTATTAGTTTGGATTATAATTTACCCCATCTCCTCCCCATCTCTTTTATTAACCGCCAGTCCTGTTAATTAGACCTGGACTAAAATTCCCACCCACCCTCCTTTCATTCACACCCCTTGTATTAAGGACTCAAGAGTAACCAATTGAGATGTAATGTAAATACAACCAATTGAGACATAAAGTAAAAAAATTCTGCATTTAAAATGTATTTTAATTATATGCAGTAGTGGTGTAGTGGTAGAGCGCTTACATCATAAGTGAGAGGTTCCGAGTTCGATCCCCACCACATCCCTGGTAGTACAGTGCTCAATTTGTTTCTCCGTGCAGCCTTTTTTTATGTTACATTACGTCTCAATTGGTTACACTTTTATAAGCTAAATAAAAAGCCAATTGAGACATAACATTGCGAATTGATGTCTCAAATTTGAGACGTAATTAAAATATGATACAAATATAGATTTAATTTTATGTAAAATTAGATTTTTTAATGCTTTTAAAAGTGTAACCAATTGAGATGTAGTGTAAGGTAAAAAAAAGTTTGAGACTTATTTTAACTGCATCTACGTTATATTACATCTCAATTGGTTACACTTTTAAAAGTTAAAAAATAAAGCCTATTGATACCTAACGTTGCGAATTGAAGCTTTATTTTTTTTTGTGACAAAGTAACCAGTTAAGACAAAGCTATTTTACAATACAAAATAAAGTAAATATGGTAACTAGCTATACAGCAATGATAAACAAACTTTTACTGCGCTATCCAGTTTATTTAAATATAATTAAAAATAAGAGAATGTAACGTTGTTACCAATTGTAACCAAGTGGGACATAACAAAACTAGTAAAATGTTATATATATATATATATATATATATATATATATATATATATATATATATATATATATATATATATATATATATATATATATATATATATATATATATATATATATATATATATGTATATATATATAACTTAAAGATTCTACTTGGAAAGTTCTTACAATCCTCTATTACCTGTGACAACCTTCACAAAGTTATTTTGCACTTTGGATAGAAATCGAAGGAAATTGTTCCTAATATTTTGATAGTTTGATGATGTATAATTTTTTGAGTTATTTTTAACTAGACATAATGATTTCATATTTTGATGAAAATGAAAAAATTTATTTACCATGGGTTCTACTTTGCTTATGTTTAAAAATAATAATGATTTAATTTAATTTAATAATTGATTGTTTTGTCAAAATAAGTGACTAGCTTGTTAAAATTGATTAGAAAGCTAAATATTTATAAATAAAAGTATTATATAATTTGAAATTAGAATGTAAAATTATTTAAGAAAATGGGTTGAAGTACAAAAAATCCAAACATAATTAATTTTTGACTTAAACAACCCCTCCCCCTCCTATACTTAAACTATTACTTATATGATGTGTGTGTGTGCATATATATATATATATATATATATATATATATATATATATATATATATATATATATATATATATATATATATATATATATATATATATATTGATATTATTTATCCTTTTACAATTTTATTATATACTTACTTTATAGTCTCATATTGTACAATATTTTTAGTCATGGTAGCCTTTAATAAACCAGCGGATTTACATAGACTTATTTACTCATAGGCCTTTGTTTTATCATTTGCTAAGGATGTTTAGAGCGTGAATTTTTTGTTGTTGTTGTTGTTGTTGTTGTTGTTGTTATTCACCTCCTCAAGGCCATGAAGGCCAATACAGATAAGGAGGCTACTCAATAGTGGTTATAACCCTCTCTCAACTCTATTACTCCGAAACACGAACCTCGACAAACAAGGCCGCTGCGCGGAGAAACAAGTTAAGCGCGGTACTACCAGGGACGTGGTGGGGATCGAACTCGGAACCTCTCGCTTCTGAAGCGAGCGCTTTACCACTACACCACTACCGATGGTTCCCTCTCTCTGAGTTATGAAATATTGTTCCTCGTAATAAATAGTCTTTACATTTATTTATGATTCTTAACCAATGATATCATTTATCTGGTTCTATTATCACATCTCCCAGGTTTCTGTAATTGGATAGCTCTGTTGGTCACTTTTTGCGATCATTGTGTTTTTAAAAATTTATTCTTTGTGATTGATGAGTTTTAACTTCTAATGTACACATCAACCACAAAGCAAACATTAAGTTATCCTGCTGGATGTGGTTAGGGCGCTCAATGGTGGCTAATGTGTGCATTCAATCAATCAAAATTCATTCTGTAGGTCTTAAGTCTGGCTCTGATGTGTGAGCCCATAAGCACAAGAAGTGAGTGTGTTTAACTTTCTAATCACTCGATTTGAAATGGATGAAAACATAACAAAACCAACCCAAAGGAAGGAATGGAACATACTAATGCACTCCCCATCACACCTGTAGACATCAACAGTCATTAATATCATTAAATCAAATATTTTTTCTTTTTTGCTTATTAGCTTATTATTTTTTTAGTCACCCAAAAGGAGGATGGGCGATTATCCTAATTTTAAGTCGAAAAACAATCTCCTAAGAAACTGTCTTTACAATCCTTGCATTAGAAAATAGCAACAGCCAAAAAAATAAATGCAAATCCTACAAAAAACCTCATCAAAAGTCTCTAAAACCAGTAAATCAAATATTTGTTAAAAGCGTATTACTTTTTTCATATTCTTTTAAATAAAAGTGCACTTTAAAACTTCAAGTTTTTTATTATGAATCTTTTATGTTCATTTTGTTTTATTAGAAAATGTTTCTTTTTTTCATAAAATATACATTTTTACGTGTTGGTTTAGTTTGGTTACTTTTTTTATCATTGTTACAAATCATTCAATACAATATTATTGGTTCCTTTAAAAAAAATTTGATAACAATTGTTTGTTATTATCATATATCAAGTGATACATTATTTTGGTTTTTCTTATAAACATTATATATTAAATATATTTAAAACATAATATATGTTTTTTAATTATAAACATAATTAATGGTTTGAACCAATATAAATGCTGTTGGTAGTACCTTGCTCTGCTAGTTTATCCATGCAGTCGATCTTGTTTGAGTTTCTTGAGTTTGAGCTTTAGAGCTAAAGCTTAGAGAAAGGGTTTTTACAGTGCAATTCGACATAAAATATCCAGGACTTGCTACCCCAAGTCTCATGCTGGTTTTGCTGATTTTCACACTACTCAATGATTTAAATAAACTATGAACATTCCGAAAATTTCATCATCTAATTCCAAACAGTTTCAAAGATATAACTATTTCAAAGATTTAACTATTTAAATTTTGCATTAAACTAACAAAAATCGGCTATTTTAAAGAATGGTTCTGGTCTTCGTTTCTGTTCTGTTTGTAATGGAAAGCTAAAATTATATACACTTACATATTTTGAGGTAAGGAATCCAATAAAACAAACTAAAATATTTAAAAATAAACATAACATCTGAAATTGATATCTTTTTTGCAATTATACTGGGGCAAATTCAATTACAAAAATGCTTGATTTTTTTTTCTATGTTGTCCTGATTAGTTTATTTAGAGTTGTTACAAAAAATTGGAGAGTGGCTTATTCTTAAATAAACAAAAAAGAAAAGTGGTCAAAGTCACTTTAATTTGTTACTTATAAAACTGGAATTATAAATAATTAAAGGAAAAAAAAGTCGATGCTCTTAAGTACTTAATACACAGAAGTTGAGGTATATTAATTTACAGTAAATTTACCCACCCACCCTGAGCTTATTAAGATTTTTCTTATACCTGTTTATTTATAATAAAAATATTTATATATAAAAATTCAGATATTATTTTTTAATTTTTGAAACCAGTAATATTTGTCTTAAAAATTAAAAGTATAAACTCACATATAGAAATAAAAATAAAAATTTCTACCCAC
Source organism: Hydra vulgaris (assembly GCF_038396675.1). Taxonomy (NCBI): domain Eukaryota; kingdom Metazoa; phylum Cnidaria; class Hydrozoa; order Anthoathecata; family Hydridae; genus Hydra; species Hydra vulgaris. The sequence goes on along the minus strand of NC_088921.1, from coordinate 19,575,865 downwards.
CTATTTATCAAGACCCTTTCCCCTTGTTCCTTATATCTCCCCATATATAAAATCTGGACAAAAATATAAAAAAACTTGTTTATTGATCCTAAAAAGTTTAGCAAGTTTATTTTGCTAAATTATGAGTGCAAATGACAAGTATGTTTTATAATCATTTTTTCTCCTTTAGTCACAACTCTAAACACAGTTGAAGAAGATTGTACAAACTTAGAAACATCACCTCCTGAAATAGAAATAACACTTGCTGCTAATGCAGTATGTTGCCTAAAAGGAAGTCCCTTGCTTATTGCTGCTAGAACTGTTTTTTCGTTATAAGATATCAAAGTTTTACTTACAATTGGGGGAAAACTGAAAACAAAATCTACCTGAATTATATGTTATCTTTTTTATTAGGTTTACAAAAAAATTAATATAAAGTCCTTTTAGATTAGTTTATAGTTTACTTGCCTATTAATTGCCTTTAGTGATAAAATAACAAGCCGGCATAATCTTATGCATCATTTGACAATAATTTTTGACTACTTCTAAATCATCTCATAAAAATGCAATAGGAGAGAGTTCTTGTGATTGGAGAGGCTAAATCATTCTATTCAATATTTGGTCGTTCTCGAACTCATTCAAATAACTTATTCAATGTTCTAAATATTGTTTACCTTTTTCATTTTTAAGTCATTTTCCCGATATTACTTTATTAAACAATAAAAAATACTTTTAAGTTTTTATTTGATTTGTTAAAAAAGCAAGTTATTAATTAATTTACTAATAACTATTTCTGGACATCCCAGAAGTTTAAAAATATTTAATTTAAATATATAACATTAAATACGTAAATTAAAAAAAAAAAAAAAATAAGTTAAAAAAAAAAACATGATTGTGTTAAAAATAAGAAATAAATTATAAGGATTTATAATCTTTTTCAAATATCGAATTTAGATTTCATGAAAAATTTTTGTTATATTAGTATAAATTAGTTTAAGAGGTAAACATATAAAATTGAATAAAGATAACAATTTAAAAAATAAAATAAAAAATTAAAATAAAAATATAATAAAAATAAAAAAAAATAAAAATTCATTTAAATTAGTTTAAGAGGTAAATAGATTCTATCTGTGACCAGCGCTGCACCCCTTCTCCATCTATTAGGTTGGCGCAGATGTATTTTTAATACATTGTTTCCAGTTTAGTATGTTGAATGCTGGATCTTCTTGACACAATGCTTGGGTTTTGCTTGTGTCTCTGTTTTTATGACTAGGCAACTGAATCTATTATCTCCTAATGAGGGTACAGCTCTAAAACTCAGTTCTATGGTTCTGAGATAAGCTGGTAGTCAGGTTTCTCAAACTATGTGGTGGCTCCCAGAGAGGCTGATTCCATCAACAGCTGAAAAATATCAATATGGATGTTGTCCCTGTTTGTACTTTTGGTGTGCATTGCCGAGGCCACATTTGCAGCCCTTTGTTATGGCTAAGGGTTTATTAATAGTAATGTGGCAATTGGTTGGGCTGTTAAACAGTGTACTGAGTACTGTCTATGCTTAACAAATATAGTATGTCAAGTTCTTTAACAAATTTAAAAAATTACTAAAGTACCAAAAACCATCGTCACCAAGTTCTCTAAACCCATTATTCATTAATATTTATGTCTTCGAAGTAACTTTTCTTCTGTTGAGTCTTATCTCTTGCAAAGTTCACCAGACCTACTTGCTCTTTGTGAGACTAATTTGAGATCAGCTGTATCATCTTGTGATCTTAGTATTGATTGTTATCTTCCTTTAATTCGTAAAAACTTATACTGGCTATACATGTGACAATAGTCACATGTATAGCCTGGGCATTTACATTCGTAAGAATTCACCCATTCCTCGGGAAACTAGGTTTGATCACACAAACTATTCTTTTATGTGCTTTCGCTTAGCACCACTTTTTTCTATCGCCTTTCTCCTTCTATATTGCTCTCATTTATCTCCAGACTGCACTCTTTTTGATGTTGCTTCTGATCATATTGAGCAAGCCATCTCTCTTTATCCTTTAGCCAAAAATTGTTGTTGTTTGTGACTTTAATGCTCATCACACTGAATGGCTGGGCTCTAGTGTCAGTGACTCTGCTGGTGTTAAAGCCCACAACCTTTGCCTTTCTCAATCCATTACTCAAATAGTCAACTTTCCAACTCACTTTCCAGATAACCTGAATCATTTACCTTCTCTACTCGACTTATGTCTTGTTTCTGATCCTCGTCAGTGCTCAGTTTCTCCTCATTTACCTTTAGGTGCTTCTGATCACAGTTTAATCTCTCTAAAACTATTATCTCACTCTAATTCTTCATCTGAATCCACCTATCATCGTACCTCTTACAACTACCTTAAGGCTGACTGGAACTTCTTCCGTGATTTTCTTTGTGATGGCCCTTCAGTAGAAATCTTTCATCTTCCTGTTGACAAATGCGTTTCTCGCATAATTTTGTGGATTCAGGCTGGCATGGAATCTTTTATTCCCTTTCGACGATTCCTGGTCAAGCCTCACTCTTTTCCATGGTTTTGCTCACGTGTTGCTGTTGCATTTGCCAATCGAAACCATTACTTCCATATCTATCAGCAAAACAATTCTCCAGAAAACAGACGTCTGTTTATGACTGCTAGAAACCATTGTGAAACGGTTTTGTCTAACACCAAAGCCCGCTATTCTCAGGTCATGAAATCTTGTATTTCATCACAAAAATTAGGCTCTCGTGACTTCTGGAGAATCTTTAATAAAATGAATAATTAGGGCGAATCTGTAATTCTACCTCTCTTGTATGGTTCAGAATTTATTACCTCACCTAAAGATAAAGGAAAATTGGTTGCTAAGAGTTTTTCATCATTATCGTCTCTTGATTACACTAGTTGCGTTCTACCTGATTATGCCATCAAACAGGTTGATCATTTGCTTGACATTCGTATCACTCCAGCTTCTGTATCTAAAGTGATTTCCTGCTTAGACTTTTTTACTGCTTTTGGTCCGGATAACATACTTGTTACAGTCTTGCAGAAGTGTTCTCCGGAGCTGTTGTCTATACTTTCAAAACTATTCATCAAGTGCTTATCAGAGTCTTATTTTCCAGTCTGCTGGTAAACAAAACTGGAGAGCAATCTGATTCGTCCAACTACTGTCCCATTAGTCTTCTTCCTATCATGAGCAAGGTTTTTGAATCTCTAATTAACAAATACTTAATCTCTCATCTTGAATCTAATAACTTACTTTTTGATGATCAATATTTATTTTAATCTTCTCATTTTACCACTGATTTGCTAACAGTAATAGCTGATAGGTGGAGAGGTTAAGGCTATCACTCTTGACATTTCTAAAGCTTTTTGATAAAGTTTGGCACGCTGGTCTCTCCATAAGCTTTCTTCCTACAGTGTATCAGGTAACATCTTTAGGATTATTGAATCCTTCGTTTCCAATCGTATTATAATCGTAGTATAAAAGTTGTCATCTATGGATGGCATTCTTCTTCTTATTTAAGGGTTCCTCAAGGTTCTATCCTTGGCCCTATACTCTTTATAGTTTACATTAAGGATCTTCCAGATATTCTCACATCTGAGGTTGCATTGTTTGCTGATGATTCTACCATTTATTCTTGTCATGATAAGAAGCAACACTCTCTGATTGCTTTGAGAGATCATTCAAGCTTGAAAATGATCTCACTTCTGCTACAACATGGGGCTCACAGTGGCTGGTGAACTTTAATTCAGATAAAACTCAATTTCAGCTAATCGTTATCACAATAATTTAGATCTTCCTATGTTTATGAATGGTAATGTACTTAATGAGTCATTTACCCTTCATCTTCTAGGATTAACTTTTACTTCTGATATTATTTGGAAGTCATATATCAAATCCGTTGCGAAGTTAGCATCTGCTAAGGTTGCATCTCTTTTTCGAGCTCGACACTTTCTTACTCCGGATTCTATTCTCTATCTCTATAAATCTCAAATCTGGCCTTGTATTGTAACACTGTTGACATATCTGGGGCGGATATTTTGATGATGCCCTTTCTCTTTTAGACAAGGTGCAATAACACGTTGTAAACATAGTTGGACCTGCTTTTGCAGCCAACCTCTAACCATTATCACATCATAATAATGTTGCTTCTCTTTCTATTTTACCTATACTATAATAGACACTGCTTTAAAGAGCTAGCAACTCTTGTGCCATTTACTATAACCGATTCTTGTGTTTGTCGTCGTTCAATTAAGTCTCATTCTTTTTCTATGACTGTTTCTAAATGCTTCAAAAACTCTTATTCCCTAGTTTTTTTCCATGAACATCAGTTCTTTAGAATTTGCTTCCTTAATCTAGCTTTCTTGATTCATAAAATTTGTAATCCTTTAAATTGTCCATCATTTGTTATCCTACTCTGCAACCTTCATCTTTTCTCTTCCAGTATCTTCCAACTCTAGTTAGTGGTTTTCTGCAGCTTTGTTGGAAGCGAAGATAATTAAAAAAACATAAAAATATCCTATCAGAAACAGACAAGTTTAAAGATATAATGATTTTATCAGGAAAAATATTTGTTCAGCACTAAAACCTATGATGTCAACAACCTATGTCCTCAACATATGATGCTAACCAAGATGTTAGAAATTGAGATGTTGTTTGATGCCCTTCTTGTACTCTGTTTACTTCAATCATCTGCAATTAATTGCACACCCAATAAGGAGTTATTTAGTTTTTCTCTGCGCTCATCAAAAGGAACTTCAAAACCTTTATTGGTATTTTACGTTTCAAACAAAGTAATTACTTTGTTGATAAATTTTAATTATTGGAGGTAAATCTAACTTTTTTTTTTTGTGGATAGACAAGGGTTGACTCTTTCACTTCAAGATCTTGCAACATATGCTGCCTTACAAGAAAAGTCTAAAATTTTCAATGAGAAAAATGTTAATGAATCTAACGAAAATGAACTGCTAAAGAGTTTGATGTTAACTACAGTTCGTTTACCTGAAATTACAAATGTAAATAAAAGTTATAATCTGAAATTAAATATAAAATGAAAAATTGGTTAGTGTACTGTGTTTTATGTTAATATGTATTGTAAATAGTAATAATAAGAAATTTAGTATTGAGTATAATAAGAAAAACTTTTAAACACTAAAAGATTTTGTAATTAAAATTTTGGTGTATTTAAATTAAATTATGAAGTATTACCTATTGTACTCGATACTCAATTTCTTATGTATGTTATATTAATATTATAAGATATTATTTAATATAAGATATAATTAAATATAATTTAATATAAGACATTATTATAATAATATTTTATATTAAAGAAAATGATTTAAAATTAAATTTAATTAAAACGCAGTACTTTAAAATATGCTATTGAAAAAATTCATTTTTTTTACAATGTAAATATCAAAGCTGTGTTAATGTTTAGGTATAATTGTAAAAATTTTAATAGCCACAAATCTTATTAAACATTATTTCTTATAAATTAACAAAATACAAAAATTTTATCTTCAAAACAAAAGCACCATAACTGTTTAATTATAAGTATCGCAAGATTTAATTGTTTATGCAAAGCAAATATATATGTATATACTTTTTATATAATAAAAGATTGTAACTGTAAAAAGTAATTGGGGTATCAAAAGTGCTTTGTCAATCTTTAGAAAGTTTCAGGGAGGCTAAAAAGTAACCTATTAGGTTGAAGCTGAAGGAAAAGTGTTGCAAAAAAATGTCCTAATAATATTTTAAAATTTTATAAGTAAAATCCGTAAAATTAATAAATTTCTTAAAGTAGTTCAAGCAATTGTTTTAATCAATACATGGTATGATATTTTTTATAGTAAAAAATTACACAACTTTATTTAGTTTTCACTTTATTATGGCATCTTTCAAACATATTGCAATAGAGTTCAAATACTAGAATAGGTTTTTATTAAATGTTGAATATTAATTTTGTGGAGTTTGAAGACCCATTCTTAATATCTTTTCAGAACAAATTTGTTCTTCTTATTATAAACTTGATTTTAAGCAAGTTTAAAAGCTCCTTTGAATAATAAGCAAACACAAAAATAAAAAGTATGGTCTAGAAGATTGAGAGACACTTCTTTAAATATCTTGATAAAATTAACATAACAATTTTTTGAAAAATAAAATAAACCTCATTATCTTGAAGCAATTCTGCCATCAATTAGTAGCTTATTTTTTTTTAACTTTTTGGTTGACTTCGTGAATGTTAATTCTGCAATTATAAATAGTCAGGTAAAGCATCAGATAATTCCACTTTAAAAAATTTCTTTTTGATATATTCTACAATTTTTGCAGCCCACCAAATTATGTGTTATTCACTTAAGTCAACTTTGCCAAATTTTTGCTTAATGTATTCTTCATAAAAAGTACTAAATACGTATCCACCAAAGTATTCCACTAAATTTTTTTCTTTTTCTGTTTTCTAAATATGATTAGATAGGTTATATCCTAAAAGAGGTAAGGATCTGTGAGAAAATTATTTTCTGATCTGTAACTTTATAAAATTTTGGTAAAAAAAAACTTTAACTCAAATGATTGGTTTATATCATCTAAGAATATATACTTTAAAAGCTCATCTCTGATATATTGAGAGCATCAAAGATTGTTTATGAAAAGTATTTTTAAACAAGTTTGTAAACTTATCTGAAGAACACCTTTGGTTAACATCATTTTATGCAATTATTCGCTGTAATAAAGAGACATTATTTAAATGCTGCATTGTTATGTGGTGTTTAAATTTTTTGCTCTGACTTTTGATAATACACTGGTGGAATTAAATTTGATTAAAGTGTTTCTATTCCCAATTGCAATAAGAAAAGAACTGACATTATTGATAAAATTATTTTACAAAAAAAGTATCTGATAGTAGATCTAATATAAAATAACTGATGATCTGTGTATCTATTAAGTTCGCCATTTTTTAGATTATTGTGCACTTATTGTTAGTCTGGACACCATAAATGATCTATTTTCAAAATAAATTCAAAATTTGCACTTATATTATTATATGCAATTCGCACTTATGCCAGATCCCACTTATGCCAGATCCCACTTATGCCAGATTTTGTAACTGCTACGCACTTATGCCAGTTTGCACTTATGCTAATGATTGTAAATTTAATCTACACCCCTATGCCAATTCGTATCTATGCCATTTCGCACTGGATCCAAGTTTTGCAACTGCTTTGCACTTATGCCAGTTTGCACTTATGTCAGTTTGCAATTATTCAATTTTTTACAAATTCTTTTGGCGCACTTATGCCAAATTAAAATATGCAGGTTTGTACTTATGCCAGTTTTTGCAACTGCGCTGCACTTATAACAATTCGGACTTTTGCTAATTCTCACTTATGCCAAAGTTTGTAATGCTTGTTTTTTTTTTTTTTTTTTTGGTAAGATTTAATTTTTTTAAATAATTGAAATTAATTGAATAGTTTTTTCAAAAGCTTATTGGTAGTTTAATAATTTACTACCTCTATTCAGAAATATGGTCTAGCAAAAGTTAAAAAACTTGGCTTATACCTGTAAGACACAGCTCACTTTACTTTTCTCCAAGATCAAAGCAACATAATTATTTCACCAAGCAATGAAGAAGCAGTTGGTGTGCAATTTAATTTTAAATGGTTTAAATTCAGACTATGAACTTGTTTCTTAATTTTTAGTATGTTTGTAATTTTAAAATTAAAAAACATAGCATGGAGTAACAATTTTTACACAATCACCACTCCAGAACTTCAAAATATGTTTTGATGAAACTTACAATAAATATAGATAATAAGCCTATATATATATATATATATCTATATATATATATATAAATATATATGTAAATATATATATATATATATATATATATATATATTTATATATATATGTATATATATTTATATATATATGTATATATATTTATATATATATATATGTATATATATATATATATATACATATATATATACATATATATACAACCCTCGGAATTAGGGTCGGCATTTGGCAATGCCGACCTAACTGCCGACCTGAAAGTGTTTGAGGTCGGCAAAAAACTGCCTACCTCGTTTCGATGTTTTACGGTTAGACCTTTGTATCAAATAATTTTTGCCGACCTGATGCTGACCTCTAAAAGATTGAGGTCGGCAAATTATTGCCGACCTCAATTTTCCTGATTCCAAGGGTTGTATATATATATGTAATATATATATTATATATATATATTTTATATATATATATGTATATACATATATATATATATATATATATATTTGTTTATATATATTGTATATATATAAGCTTATTATTTATATTTATTGTTAGTTTTGTATCATTTAGAAACTTCAATATTTTCAGAAAATTCTACTAAATATTCTACTAAGAAAGGTAATTATGTTTTATTTAACATTACCAAGAAGAATTAAGTTTGCTTTGTTTGCCTAAAAGGTACGGTAAAAATGGTGACTGATTTTGCTTCATTATGAAAAAATACTATACATCAAGTTAGCATCTTATTGTTTTGTTTTTGTTTTGTTTTTCGCTTTGTTTTGTTGCTTTTTTAATAATTGTTACAATCATTAGTTTTGTTTATTTTGTAAGTTGCTCATGTAAGTGATCAATGGTTATTATCATTGGTTACTTTAAAGCCTTTAAGCAATCCCCATTTAATAACCTACTGTTTGAATAACACAAGTTTGTTATATTCATTTATTAATTGAAACCTTATTTTGATTTAAAATTTCTTTTTTTTGTTTTCAACGAAACAATATCATTTTTAGCTTAAAATTGATTTTAGTTTTAAATTAAATAGCCAGAGCTTTAGCTCTCGCTTCCCGCCGAGGCTTGGTCCCGCCGAGGCTTGGTCCCGCCGGACCAGAAAAAAGTTTAAGAGTGATATAAAATTTTATTAAAATTTTATTTTAATATATGACGTAATTTTATATTACAAAATAGTGTAAGACTTTTTATTACAAAACAGTGTAATATACTTAAATAATTTATTCAAAAAGTTCCCGTCCCTTGCCCACACTCCCCTAAAACGGTTTACGAGAGCAATTTACGGCTCTCAATAAGAATATATAAAACTTTTTTTATAAGCAGTAAAAACAATGCTCATCTAAAGAATTTAGATGAGCGTTGTTTTTACAAAATTTGCAAAAACATTTAAATAATTATACAGCTCTTATATTTTGTTCTTTTTTTTTTCAAAACAAGAACAATAATAAATTAAACAATTACATGCTTTTGATATTTATAAAAAAATATCAAGATTCAGCTTTTTAACAGAATGAAATTAATGTAAATAATAGTCTTGGCTAAAAAGACCATTATGGATATCTTTAAGTTAATAAAATATAATAAAATATAAAAAAAAAATGAACTTGTACTTCATCTATTAGACTGGCAAAGATGTACACCTTTGTTATATTGTGTTATTGCCTAGAGTGCTGAATGCTTGATCTTCTTGACTCGACTCAAAGGTTTTTTCTTGTGCCTCCTTGATAGTAGCTATGCAACTCTTCCTGTTATCTCCTAATGAGGGTACAGCTCTAAAACTCAGTTTAATGTTCTGAAACCAGCTGGTAGCAATGTTTTCCGAACTCTGTGGTAGCTTTCATAGAAACTGATTCCATCAACATTAAGGGTTAGTTAACAAGACTAAGGGTTAGTTAACAAGACTAAGACAGCTGCATAGCTCATAGCTTATGAGGCCGAGCTCTAGCTATGAGTTGTTTTAATATATCTTTTACAAATATTGGTTTGTGGTCTGCAAAGCAAGCTTTCATCAGTTAAATCTCACCTCTTGCAAAATTCACCAGATTTGCTTGCTCTTAGTGAGACTAATTTAAATTCTGCTGTTCATTCTTCAGATCTTAGTGTTCATTGGTACTATCCATTGATTCACAAAGACTCCAATAGTCATATGATTGCCTTGGGGGTGTACATATTCTTCAATTTACCTATTTGTTGTGAAATCAGGTTCGAATTCTTTGACCATTATTTTATGTGCTTCTGCTTAGCACCTTTTCACTCTATAACCTTTCTCTTTGTTTTTTATTGCTCTTCTTCTCAAGACTGCACTCTGTTAGATGTTATTTCTGATTAAATTGACCAAGCTCTCTTTTTACCCCTCCGCCAATATTGTTGTTATTGTTGACTTTAATGCTCATCACACTGATTGGCTTTGCTCTAACACCACTGACCATGCCTGCACTAAAGCCTATAACTTCTGCATTTCCTATTCTCTTACTGAAATAGTTATATTTGTGACTCATTTTCCTAATAATCCCAGTTATTTACCATTTCTCCTTGATTTATATCTTGTCTCTGACCCTAGTTTGTGCTCAGTTTCTTCCTTTTCTCCCTTAAGTGGTTCTGACCATGCAATGATCTCTATAAACCTTTCATCTTGTACCTTTTTTTCAGGCTTTTCTTATCATTGCATTAGCTGACTAGGGTTCTTTTGGTGATTTTCTTTGTGGTTTCCTTTGGCTTATGTTTTTTTCTCTTTGATAATGCTGATAAATATGCCTTCTACATAACCTCCTGGATTCAGGCAGGAATGAAAGTTTTTATTCCTTTATGTTGGTTCCAAGTCAGCCTCATTCTACTCCGTTGTTTTTACCTTGTGCAGCTGCTATATCTAATGATAATCACTTGTTTATCTTTCTGAAGAACATTTTATTCTGAAGAACAACTTTCTTTAGAACAAACGTCTATTTACTATTGCAAGAAATTGGTGTAAAAAGGTGCTGTCTGATACCAAGCTCCATTATTCTCAGTTATATATTAGTTAATTCTTCAGTATCTTACCTCAGAAGTTAAGCTCTAGTGACTTTTGGAAAATCTTCAACAGTGTCATTAACAAGGGTAGGTCTAAAATTTCATCTCTCATTCATAGGACTGATCTTATTACCTCTCTCAAGGATAAAGCAGAACTATTTGCAAAGAACTTTTTTAAACTTTTTGACTCTTTAATCTTATGACCATTCTTATCTCACATGTTGAGCTTTAAAGACTTTAGGAAAATTCTCAACAGTGTCAATAACAAAGGTAAGTCTACCATATTATTTCTAATTTATCTGATATTATTACATCTCCCAATGACAAGGCTGAATTTGCAAAAAAAAATCTTTCTAATTCGATTCTTAAATCTTATGGCCATTCTCTTTGTTCATTCCAATTAAACAGGTTTACACTTTGTTAGAAATATAAACCTGCAGAAAAATGGCATCTGTTGTTCCAATTTTCAAAAACTCTGGAGAACATTCTGACCCCTCACATTATTATCTGATCAGTCTTCTTTCTGTTATTTGCAAGGTCTTTGAGTCTTTATTCAACAAATTTGTCACATCCCATCTTTAGTCAAATAATTTGCTGTCAGACAATCAATTCACTTTTCGATCCTCTTGCTCTATGACTGACTTGTTAGCTGTTGTGACTGAAAGATTTTATTGTGCATTAAATGGAGGCAGAGAGGCTAGGACTATTGCCATATCTATAGCTTTTGACAAAGTTTGGCATGCTGGTCTTCTCCATAAGCTTGTTTCATATAGTGTATTTGGGAAAGGTTTTGAGATTATCAAATTGTTTCTTTCTAACTGCTTTAGTCATCTTAAAAGATTAACCCTCTTTCCAAAGTTATTTCCAGTAACTTCTGGGGTACCCTAAGGTTCTATCCTTTGTCCTATTTTGTTTCTTATCTAACCTTACATCTAACTTTACATCTAAAGTAGCTCTTTTTGCTGATGATACCTCCTGTCTTGACAAAAAAACTTCTTTTTTCGATTGCTTAGAACAGATGGGGGCTCACTGTGGCTTGCAAATTTTGACTCCAACAAACCTTAGTTATTTACTGCAAACAACTATCACAAAACTGTCGACATTCCAATATTAATGAATGACAATCCTCTTACTAAGTCCTCCTCTTTGCGTCTACTTGGATTATTGTTTACTACTGATCTCTCATGGAAACCATATATACAATCAATTGCTAAATTAGCATTCGCTAATGTTGCTCCTCTTTATTGTGTTTGCTGTTTTCTTACTTCTGATTCAATCTTCTACCTCTAAAAATCTGTTATTCTTGTTGTCCTATTGGGCTGGTTCTTTTAATGATGCTCTTTTTCTTCTAGACAAGGTCCAAAAACGCATTGTAAACGTAGTTGGACATGCTTTATCTGCTAAGCTTGAGTCTCCCTCCCATCAACAAAATTAATACTTAATACTTAAATCAATAAAAACTTAACTCAATGAAAACTTACATGATATAAAAAGGTCTTTGTTATGTACATAAAATAAAATATGCAGAATTTAAAAATTTTTTATCACAAGACTCCATATCTTTGAATCTGGTCAGGTTTGGTATGGGTATGGGTACCTCAGGCTTTGGTGGGAGTAACTAAGTGCGAGAACTGAGAAATACTTAATTTGTTCCTCTAAACAGCTTTTTATGAAACCTTTTGGTTTTTGAGCAAGAAAAAAATATTTATTCATTAAAAAAAGTTGCTTAGAATTGTATTAAGTGCATGAAGTTTAAGGATTGTTACAGCAGATAGAGATTCCACAATAAAAGTGTTTATTTATTAATTAGTTTCTTATTAAAACATTTTTACTATTTATATTCGTTAATATATTATGTTTTGCTCAAATTGAGACAAGTTTATATAGTTGATTATAATTAATATATAAAATAAATAACTCATTACACAATATAAAAATTATTACACATTTAAATATTGCGTAATAATTTCATCTTATATATGTTCGAGCAAAATAATAAAAAGAAGCAAAAGTAAAACATTCAAAAAAAATGTTTTACTTTTTTATATGTATTTTTTAAAATGTTTAATATTATAAAGTGAATTTTAAATAATAGTTTTAACAAGAAGACATTGACAGAATATTATCAGTTTATTTTTTCATAATGGCATTTTTAACCGAAACTGATTTTTTATTTTAAAACATTTGCATTTCAATTTTGTTTGTTTGTAGTAACATGTCTTTAAAAAAGCACATCAATTTATTATACAATTTATAATATATATATATATATATGCATATATATATATATATATATATATATATATATATATATATATATATATATATATATATATATATATATATATATATATATATATACAGGCCTCATCGCAAGTAAATGAGTGCGGTAGCAGATAAAAGCTCTCAAAAACAAACATAGCGAGCCATTTAAGCTGCTCCTCTAAACAGCTTTTACCAAGTGCTTTCTCTTTTTGGGCGAGCTATCTGTTTATTTATTAAATATTAATTAGGGGTATAAAAAAAACTAGGCTTTCATAGCGAAATGCTAGTAACAATATACCAAAGCATTGGACTTAGTCAATTGATCTATGGTGCACCATTACTGTATGCAAGCAGTATCGAAGTTAGGCACCAAATAATGCAAATACGTCTAAAAACGCTCAAATCTATAGGTATTAGTCCAGAAACTGCGAGAGCAAAAGAAGAGCATCGAAGATACATATATTGACAATATATATATAAAAATCCTTAAAAAAATTCTATGAAACTCAAATCATCCGCTGCACATAAAGGCAAAAAATAATTTTAAAATAGCAGCAAGACAAAATATCAATTATGTATGTATGTATGTATTTATGTATGTATGTATGTATTTATGCACGTATGTATGTAAAGATGCATGCATGCATGCATACATACATACATACATACATACATACATACATACATACATACATACATACATACATACATACATACATACATACATGAATGTATGTATGTATGTATGTATGTATGTATGTATGTATGTATGTATGTTAAAATCCTGTTATTTCTAATTTTTTAGACGATTGATTTTAAATAAAGATCTATATAAAGAAAGAATAATAGTTAGATATTTTATATCTCAAGTGAGTATTGTATTCAACCTTCGATAGATGTAAAAACATTTGATTTTAAATGAATCTCGTATTTATTTTTGATAGAAATAAAAGTTAAAGATAAGAAGTTTGTTAAATGTAACAACTTGACAAAAACTTAAATGAAAAATTTTTTAGTTAGTCTAATTAAACTCTTTATTTAAATAAAAGCTACACATGTCATTATACATTATTACGCAGGTCTATCATCTATACAGTAGTCTGTTATAAGGTCTATCATGAACAACACATTCTTAATAAACCTATTAAATAAATATTATACATGTAATTTGTCCTCATAAAATGACAGAAAAACCTCTACCTATGTAAGTTTGCAGTCATTTAATGAAGATAAGATGTTGACAGAAATTCAGAAGATGATACACAAAGTTAAAAAAAAAATGGAAGGTCAAAACGTCAAAGAACAAAATAACTTTAGAAATAGGTGAATAAACTTACTAAATTGAGAATATATGTGTGATGGAAATTTATAGTTTTCTAGTGTCTAAATGTTCATTCTCTTGCTATGTCAAAATTACCAAAATCTGTGATAGTTGGTATTTAGGTAATTCAAAAAGTCTGCTGTAATTCACAGTTGGTAAGTGAAGTACAAAAAAAAAGTATTGCGAAGCGTTTTATAGATCAAAATATAGACAGCTTAGTAAAATGCTTAGAGCTAGAAACATGACCTTTTACCCAAGCTGTAATGAAGTTCAAGGAAAATTCTAAAACAGAACTTAGTGTTCTAATAACTTGTGTGTGGACCACCTAGTGTTCTAATAACTTGCATGTCAACCACAAGCTTTTATTACCTCATGTAATTTTTCATAGTACAATCTAGTTATTTGGTAATATCTGGAGTAAATAAGCTCTACCGTTTCGTAATTTTTAATATTACTTTTTCCTGATTTCTCACATAGAGCTTCCTAATTCATCTACCTAATTTATCCCAAAGATCTTTAATGGGATTTAAATTAGGAGATTTTGGGGGAGGGTTTAAAGTTAGTTAGCTATACTTAATTCAAGTCATTCCTTGACACATTTGGCTGTATTTTGGGTCATTATTATGCTGAAAAATAAATGAACTATTACGTCCCATATTTTCAGCACTTTCATCTAGACTTATTCAGATTGTTTAAGTAGGCATATTGATCTATAATTTATTATTGAATACCAAGTTTCCTCCACCTGCTATTCTTCATAGTTGGTTTCATAGTTGCATGTTTTGTGTTTTAAGTGCTTTATTTGGTGAATTCCTAACTTTATAATGTATACATATATATGATATTATATATTTAATATACAATAAATAGTTTAATAAATTTCAAAAAATTTGATGTGATATATTATATGTAAAAATTTGACATAATATAATATATATATATATATATATATATATATATATATTTAATATACAATATATGGTTTAATAAATTTGTTTTATGCACAAGAAATATTTTTCATATTTCTTGTGCATAATTCCTTAAAAAAAAGTAAAACAGTAATTACAAAACTGGGTAATTGATAAACATTCAAATTAAATGTAACAAAATGTATTTTCAAAATAATATATAATTTTATAGTACCAAATCACCAGTATTACAGATACATGATGAAATATTAAATATTTAAGACTTAAAATTATAAGTATTTTTTAAAGGAATTTGACTGCATTACTATATCTAGTACTAGCCTGGTGCAACTTGACACTTATTGCCTCAATCAATATTGGTATAGATAGATATTAGCAGATTATTTACGGTCTTCAGTTGACATTTTCGAAACTGACCTTACTTGGCAATTTCAAAAAGAAAATGCCCCTTGCCACACAACACGCTCAATCAAGTAATTCATGGAAGAAAACCAATTTAATCTAATACCTTTGCCTGCTCGCTCAACTGATTTGAATACTATCAATAATCTTTGCAGTTGAATGGGCTGCAAATTGTAAAAAAAAAAGCTTACTTACTTGGTGCAGCTCAAGAATAAAATGCAAAAGTTGCGGTATACCTTTTTTCTTTGGCATGCCAAGACTCTATGTGGATTCCATGCCACGTAGAGTCTTGGCATGTCTTTAAAAAAATAGTGGCTATATAAATCATTAAATTTTCTTAGAATCTTTAAAAGATTGTTAGTGTGTTAATACTTATGCACATCTTTTCTTATCTTATATTTGTCACTCTTATTGCATTTTAAATCAATCAAAGATGATTAAAAAAAAAATTTATTTGAGACTTCGTAATTTTACTTTCTTTTTTCATTAAATTGAAAAAAAAAGGTTCCAGATTCGATTCAGTCTCTTATTGTTTTCAAATGTTATTTGAAAACAATTAAAGATTTTGTTATTTTGAAAACAAAGATAAAAAATTTCAGTGTTTAATAGTACTTCAGGAAGCACTCTACATATAAGAGATGTGCATAAGAAACTCAAATATGTTAGTATTAATTTCAGCAAGATAATGTTCGGTTAGACTTAGCTTAAATAGTTTCTAAATGATGTTTTTGGATAAAACAAAAATTCACAAAAAGAAAACAGTTTAGTTCAACAGTTTGTGTATTTCATTTAAAATTGTATGTTAATAATGTTTGATAAAAAATATGATAAAAATTTTACATAAGCAGATTCCATCTCAACTAAACAAGCAAAATACCATACTCGATGTTACATTAGGACAAACATCTAAATCAATGCATAAAATTTTATAATAATACACTAAAAGTTTCAGGATTTCTGTGAAAATTAATCATATTGGTGAAAAATTAGAAGTCATTTTTGTTAAACACAGTTCAATATAGTTTTAATGAGATTTTCAATTGTATATTGAATATATATGTTGAAATTATATGTAATATGTAAAATATATTGAATTATATATTGAAATAATTCAATATTATTGTTTAACATTGTAAATGCTATGAAAATGCGTTTGACTGGTTATTTGGTTTGGGATATAAAATATATAGT
Source organism: Hydra vulgaris (assembly GCF_038396675.1). Taxonomy (NCBI): domain Eukaryota; kingdom Metazoa; phylum Cnidaria; class Hydrozoa; order Anthoathecata; family Hydridae; genus Hydra; species Hydra vulgaris. The sequence goes on along the minus strand of NC_088921.1, from coordinate 19,558,969 downwards.
CATATAAATTAATGAAACTTCTTTCTTTTTAAATGTTAACAGTTTTAGAAACAAGGTCAAAAGATTAAAAGGTTTTTTTTTTTTGAAGTCAAAGATTATCAATATTAGATTAAAACTATTTTTAAAAATTCAGCTCTTTTTTGAATTGACCTGTAGAACATTCATTTACTAATATTAAAGAAACGTCATAATTAAATAAGTAATTGAGTAGAGTTTTTATCTTAACAAATAGACATTGTTTCAGAAAGTAAACTAAAATTTTGTTGTTTTTTGTTGTTTACAACAAATGTTAAAACACGCCAATAGCATTTGTTACTTTGGTTTAAAAAAAGTAAAAATTTTTAAGAAATGTTCTGCGCTTTTTTCTTGTAATTTTATAATATCCAGAGAAATATTAAATATTTAAAGTTCATACAAATATATATATAAAATGGTTGTGTGTTGTGAAATTTGTTTTTTTTGTCAGTTGTAAAGATATAAAAAAATATCTTTGTTTTAAAAAATATTATTTTGGACGAAATTTTATCAACAAACTTTAAAAACAAATATTTGATGTGATTTATGGTAAATTTTACGTTTGATTGGTTTTGATTTTTAACTTATTGCTTTTTTCTTTTTTAAATCGTTCATGTTTTTGTAGCTAAGTCTTGTGTTACCAGATTTCGGTTTGTATGTAGGGTACCATAGTGGAAATCTTGATTTTAATAGTGGTAAGACCCTAAAGACTTAAAGAACAAAAAAAAGTTGGTTTAGCACTGTGTTCTTTTACAAAAAATCGGATACCTAGTAACCATAGGTTTCTAGTTATGCTTTACGATGAAATGTTTATTATTGCAAGTGTATCAATGTTATATCAAATGTTTTTATTTTAAAATTTATGAAAAACTATAAAATATATATACTATGTTTTTGATTTTTAAAGTTTCCAATCAATGTCAAATTTGAATAAACAAATACAAAAACTCTCACTTTTTGAGTTTTGTATAATTTATTCACATAACTTAATTTAAAGTTTCCAATCAATGTCAAATTCGAAGAAACAAATATTAAAACCCTCACTTTTTGAGTTTTGTATAATTTATTCACATAACTTAATTTAAAAAAGATTGTCGAAGGAGATATTCGATTGTAAGTTCTAAACTTGAAATTACAAATTCCATTTATAAAAACATTTATTTCACTCCAATTCATTGTTTAAATAACATGCGTTTTCTTGGTGTCTTATTACATTATGTGGTTGAATTTTTAAATTTATTTGCTATAATAATATAATGAAGTATTTTTTAATATAAATAAAGGTTTTATATTATTTTTAGTATGCTACATTTATAATAAAATTAAATTATTTTGTTTTAAAAATGTGGTAAAGATTATGTTCAAATTGATATAATTAAAATATTTTTTATAATTTTAAATACAGAATTATTTTATCAAAAGTTTTACAGCTTTAAAATTTTTTTTCTATTATATTTTTTATCTTAATTTAATATAAATGTATATAATATTATTATATAAAATTATTTAATAATGATATATTGCATATACATTTTTATTCAATTATAACTTAATATAAATTTATGTATTAATATCTAGATTATTTTATTGTATATATTATGTTTTATAATTTCCATTTTGTTTAAATTATTATTCATTTTTTTATTTATGTATAATATTTATTTTTTCTTTAGATCTTCTAACTAAATGTTTTTTTTCATTCTTATTACTTTTATACTTAATTATGGTTAAATTATCAAAATGTTAATGAAAACAATTATCGACATAAATTTGAACTCAAAACTGAGTACATTTATTTATTTATTGAACGTTTTTATGAAATTGAATGTTTTTATGAAAGTCAATCATCATTTACTGATGAAATAAATTTAATTATCGATGAGCAAGAGTGGACGATTTTCATTGACGATAGAAAAACTTCTTGTGATAATTATTTCGTAAATCTTTGCATTAAATCTGGAAGAAAGTTAACGATGTTATATGTTTCAAAAACTATTTTGTAATGAAAAAAAAAATCTTTTCATTCTTATAATTCAATGTTCAAAAAATGTCCGCAATATTGTTTTTTTCGTCCAATTAAATTCAAAAGATAAAAACTGAAAGAAAAGATGGAAGGGTTACCGATAAACATCTCAGATTATGTAATAACAAAAAAAAGTTTTGAAGAAAATTTTCTTCAGTGAATTAATCTTTGTGAAGGATTGTATCTGCACCTTCACAACGACATCGATTTCATTAAAGAGATTTGCAAATGGATTCATTGTTTGAATATCAAGAAGTTGTTGATCTACTACCGTGTAAAAAAATTTCATAACCTCGATGAATAAAAAAACTTTATAACAGAATATGTTTAATATCTTAAATGAAATATAAACAATAATTATAAATTAACTAATAATTTAATATATTATTTTATAACTAAATATGTTTTCAAATATACGAATTAGTTTTAATAATGTTTAAAAGTTTAATTTTTATTATTTAAGGGTGATATAATTAATTTGTCTTAAAATATAATAATGATAAATAATTATTATTATTATTATTATAATAAATATATATATATAAGTAAATATATATATATATATATATATATATATATATATATATATATATATATATATATATATATATATATATATATATATAAACAACTTTAAAATGTTTTCTACAAAATAGAATGCTTAATGTTCTTAAAAGAACAGAGCAATTATAAATTAGTAAAAAATCACTAAACAAAATTTGTTTTTAAATTTAGACTTTTTTCAATAAAAACATCTATAAATTTAGTTTAAGTTTTTATAATTTTAGTACAAATTTGTTCAAAATTATTGGCTTGTAAACTAATGATTTTTAGAGGTGTAATGAAGAATGTGGCCCAAATCCTGAGTAAAATATTTAATTGTATATCATTATTTTATCTTATTTCTTTTTATTTTTTTATTTATTTTATATTATTTCTTAAGTCTACTGAAAAAAATTAGAGACAATTGTCTCTCTAATACTTGATCAAAATTTGCATTTAAAAATGGTCAAAAATTGCATTTAAAATCTTTTTATAAAAATTTAAATTTTGTAAGGAAAGCAATTCAAATGATTTTCTAATCATTTATTCAAATAAAGCACTAAATAGTGTGATTTAGTGACTATTTTAGGACAATTATATTCATATGCCAAGGAAGGATATTCCATTCATATGCCAAAGGGGACTCTGACTAACTCTGCCCCCCACCCCCAATCTCCCTAGATTTTTTTTTTTTTTTTTTTATTTTAATTTTTTTTTACATAAAATGAATTATTAATAAAAAATTATTAAAATAAAAATTAATAACATGTATTTTTTTTAGTTTAAGTTGAAAAAACAATTTATTTTCATTATTTCAAATTGGTGAATACTTACATACTATTTTATCAAAAACAGGCGTAAGTTTTGTTTTGTTGTTTTTAAAGGTTATACTTGTTTGTATTTTCTTAAAAATTGTGAATTTTATTGTTGTTATATTTTTTTGGCAGGTAATAGTATAAATAATAAACACATTCAATATGGAGAAACGTGACATTGGAAAAAGTCTTAACTTTTCTTTTCTAGAAAATAAGGTTTTGTTTAATTCAAAGATCTTCCTTGTGAAAAACTACAAAAATTACATGCAAATAGTATAATAGTCTAATTAAAAAGACATTATAAGTTTAAGTTTCAATATTCAGTAAATAATTTCATGAGTTACATAATCTTAAAAAAAAATGTCACAATGTTTTCAAAAATTATTTTTGAAAAAATGAAGTTATAAAACCTAAAACTATTCTGCAGGTAGTAAGCAACCGGGGCCAGGGCCAGGGCTCGGTTTGATAACACATAGCCGTGACCGAGACCCAGTTTATGATCAGGGCTGCATTAATATTGATAGATCCTATAAAAATTTTACTTTTAATTAAAATTTATAACATGAATTTTATTTAAAAACAATATTTTATAGGATCTATCAATTTTAATGCAGCCCCGGCTGGGTTTTTGACCGGGGCTGCATTAATATTGAGAGATCCTATAAAGATATTGTTTTTAATTATAACTTATATCATAAATTTTCATTAAGAATAACATTTTTATAGGATCTATAAATATGAATGCAGCCCTGGTCATAAACCCGGCCTCGGTCACGGCTATATGTTATCAAACCTGGCCCCGGCCATAGCCCCAGTCACTTACTATCTGCAGGTTACAAAGAAATTAGTTTGATCTGCTGTTTACATAAAGGAGGTTTATGATTTTCCAGAATTTAAGGTATTTTTTTCATAATTTTAAGTTTTGTCAGTAGTATTTTATAATGTTTATATGTTTTTTAATTATTATGTTATATAAACTATAGAAATATTTTTTAAGCATTTAAAAATAAAATATTTGTGATAGAAATATAAAAAGTAATTTGCAACTAGCATGCATAGTTTTATGACCCTTTAAGCACATCTGGCAGTTATGGGTAAATGAAGCTTATCTTTATGTTCATTATTTCAATTATTTGGTTTATAAATATTTTTGACATTTTTTTTTTATGCTTGAAAGGGATTCAGAACAAAAAAGAAAAGATGCATCAAAAAAACTGCAATTGGTTTTAACTGAAAACAGAAATATTGTTATACGTTGAAAGTATATTTTGAGACTATCTGATGCATTAGTTCACAAAAATCATCCTGTTGGTGAGTAAGTTTTTGAAAATAGGCTTTTAAGAATAACTTTGATTATGACTCTTTTTTAAACCATTAACTTTTGATTTTAAAAGGCAGCAGGTTTCACTCAGCCAATTCCATTCACAGATGAGCTCATTGTTAAAATTGGTGAACTAGTTGGAGTTAATGTAAAAACTGTTCCAGAGATGACCTTAAAACAAAAATAACAACCTTTGTTAACATAGATTTTAGTTCCTCTAATATGCCACTTACATCAAGTAAACATTTCTTTCCATGCGATGAGATCATCTGAAACCATATGATGAAAGCTAGATATAAGCTTTGTCACTCTTTAATAGACCAAGACTGACTGCTTAAAAAGATTAAAGAATGGGAAAATAACTCTAAGGAATCTTGTATAAAGTTTTGCAGAAAGGTGAAAGTTCAAAGGGCAATGATCCAGTGCTTCAAAATTCTTTGTTGTTTTTTTATTAAAATAAATGGCAAAGAAGTCTACTTTTGCGATATCGTAATGAGCTAGCTTTTCTTGATGCTACATATAAAACCACCAGATATGCTTTACCTCTATTTTTCTTGGTTGTGAAAACGAACATAGTTAATCAAATAGTTGCCACCTTTGTCTGGAAAATGAAAACAACAGAGGCAATTACAGAAGCTTTGGTATGTATTAAGAAATGGAATCCTTCATTCCAACCAAAGTTCTTTATGACTAACTGTTCAAATGAAGAAATAAACTCCCTTGATTCTGTGTTTCCAGGTAGTCCTTTTTATGATGTTTATTTGTATAAAAGTTTATTTAGGTTAAAAAATAGTTCTTAAATATGTGTATTATAATACCTTAGAATGTAGTGTATTTATTTGCAATTTTCATCGAGAGCAAGCTTGGGAGCAATGCCTATCCAAATCCATTAACGGCTGTTCCACCATAAAAAATGATGTTAAGATGTTGCTCCAACTGATAGCTCATGTAAAAACAATTCCGAATCGTAAAGAAGCTGGTTTTGTATCAAAAAGGTAAGTACTAATGTTTTAAAGATGAAGGGATTCTACATACAACTTGACCTGTTTGTGAATTTTTTTAAATAGTACGATTTCAATTTAAGTTTTTTTTAAGTTATGTTTGATTCTTTTACTAATGACTTTCATGTCATTTACTATGGCCCTTGTCAAAAAAGATAAGAAATAATTTTAATAAAACTTTCTGGTGATGATACTAAAATCTTATAAACAAAGGCAAATAAGGTAAGAAAAGTTCATGATGACTTCTAATAAGTCCTAATGATCTTATAACAGGTAAGATCATTAGGACTTAATAAAATCTTGTATGGCATTCAAGTTTTTATTAAATAGAGTAAGGTAAAAAAGAATTAAATTTACAGGTACAAGTTGTATCATTAGTTTCTATGTTTACCTGTTTTCTTTCAATATTGTGAATTTCGAGCCCATGTTGTGCAATGTGCCATATGGCAGGAGGTAGCTTTTTTGATCTAAAAAAATGATTTTGCAACATTTTTGAAAATTATCTTCTATTTTTCTTCATATTCTTAGAGAAGGGTGTTTGCCTACCGACAAGATCGATTATTGCTTAATTTAAATACTAACAATGGAATTGAACGGCAAAATCAATGTTTCAAATACAGTTTTTAAGAAAAAAGAAAATCTTCTTCCCTTACTGCTATGCTTAGTGTTTGCATTGAAGAATTCCTTCCACACAAGTATGACAGGTTAGTCAAAATTTACTAATTCTAACGATTATGCAATAATATTTGTGTATTTGTTTATATTGCTCGTCGTAATAATAGTTACAGTAATAAAAATAACAATAGTAAACATCCTCGTTTGCTATTAAGTTACTGTTTGTTGTAAGCAATGAATTAAAGTGAGTTAGTTATGCGGTAGTGGTGTCGTGGTAGAGCGCTCGCTTTATAAGCGAGAGGTTCCGAGTTTGATCCCCGCCACGTCCCTGGTAGTACAGCGCTCAACTTGTTTCTCTGCGCAGCAACCTTGTTTGTCAAGTTTCGTGTTTTGGAATTTCGGAGTTGAGAGAGGGTTATAACCACAAGTAGCCTCCTCATCTGTATTGGCCTTGGGAAGCTGAAGTAACAACAAAAAAAAAAAGTTATTTTATGAATCCTTATTGAATTTACTATCTTTATATTATTCATATTTTGTTAACAGACTTTTATAAAATTTTGTTCATAATATTTACTGTTACCAATTTTGTAGGTGTCTTGGCATAGTTAATTTTTATTTTGTGTATAAAAGCATCATCATATTTTCATGTTGATGAAAACAAAGAGCAAACTCATCGTACCGAAAATACCATGAGACTATTCCTAATTATTTGACCAATCGTCCATGACCTTTGGTTAATCATTGCATGAGAGTGGTTGACAAGTTACATGGTGTGGATTTATCAGAAGTAACTGCTTTGACAAACCAACTTTATAGCGTTCCATCATTTCAGTTTAACAGTAGGGTTATATACCAATGTTATCTTGGTGATGCATAACATATACCAACTTGTAGTTGCCCATCTTGGTTCCGTAGTACATATCTAGACAAGTACTTTTTTGCTATTTTCAAAAATCAAAATCTTTCTTGGTTTGATTTAGGTGCAGCTTACCAAGACTCTCCCTATTTTGTTCTAGATTTATAATCTGAAGAAAGTAGTCCAACAATTGTTGTAGAAAGTCCAGGTTTTTCTCTATCTTTAATTAATTCTCCTGAAATTATCAATAGTGCTGAAATTACATCATTGCAAACAAAATCTGAATCAACCAATATTGATTCAACTTTGAAAACTAGACAGGACTTGTCGCAAGCATGTAGGGATTTATTGAATGACATTAAACAGTTGATGTATCTATGTAGTTCTAAAACAGCATTAGATAATTTATTTAGAGAGCTACTTAAAGTTAAAACTGCCTTAGTTAAAAGTCTTCCTACTGAAAAAGGTATTATTTTACATCCAACAGTTCAACCAGAAAACTGTCGCAAATCTATAACAAAGTTACCTAAATCATTTAATCTACCAAACAAAAGAAAGTTAAAGCGAGTTGGTGCGATATATCACCAAAATAAAGCTTCAACAGAAATATATTTGAAAGTTGAAAAAGAAGATTCTTGTAATTCTGAAATTATAACAGATCACTTAATTGAAGAAAATTGTGAAATCTTTACTGTTGAAAGTGATGTTCAGTTAAATGTGTCAATTGAAGAAGTTGAAACAGGCAAAAGCAATGGACATAGCGGAGCCACTACAGGCCAAGTTCATGGTGATCGATTTCAAAAGAAGCTGCAGCATATTCAAAGTCTCAAATCCTCTTTGATTCCAGATGCTGAACTCTTTGAAATTAATAATTGTCAAATACCTAATGATAATGTTATTCACTTTAGCTAACAAATGATGTTGATTCAGCTAGATATTGATGTTGTTATACAAGATCCCTTAAAGAAAAAAGTTAAAGCTTTTAATAGACATCAGTCTGCCTCTTTTGTTCAAATTCTACACAATGGAAATCTCCTCTGGGTTTGTGTGAGCACATATAATTGTGAGCCAGGATTTATTTGTTTGGCATCCTTTTCCATGGCTCTATTTTTGTTGAGACAAAAAAGCAAATTTGTTCTATTTTACACTACAATAAAAGTTTTATTTCAATTAAAGTTTTACCTGTTCAACAACAAACTAATTTTGTTGATTGCGGACTGTCTGGGCTGGATAAATCCTTAAGAAAAATAAAATACATTCCACTAGCATGATGTTTGAGCAAGGGTGAATGAGAGGTTATCTCCTGAACTGTATACTGAACAACCAGTTAGATGTATTTCCACTCACTGAAAATCCTTCTTTATTTAGAAGATATTTATGCAAAGAACTTTTGCATTCTTCTACATTGCTTATGTCGTATGTTTTGGACACATGAAGATGAGCACATTTTTAACAGGTTTATTTTCAAATGGTTGGAGCTACGTACATTTTAGTTTAAATGAAAGATAAAAATCAACTATAAATATTATTCAATATAAAGATTTATTTAAGGTAAGTTTTTTTTGGACAAGTTTACTATATTTTTAAAGTTATCTTACTCTAAAAAACATCATTGTATTTTTCTCATTGATATTGTCATTGCACTAACGCTTTGAAGAAAAAACCTTTATAATATGCTTGCTATTTATCTTACTCTAAAAAACATCATTGTATTTTTCTCATTGTTATTGTCATTGCATTAACGCTTTGAAGAAAAAACCTTTAAAATATGCTTGCTATTTATTTTAGGCAAATGACTCAGGGTTCTACTTGTAAAAAATGGTTTCACTGTGAATGTGAAAGAATACCTCAGAGTGCATTTGAAAAGAAAATTTTGCATTTGGAATTGTCAAGATTGCTCTAGAATATATACTCTAAAGTAAGAAACAAACTTTGATTGTATGAAAAAAAGCTGTATGAAAAGAAATGCTTTTTTAGGTGCTTTTCTATTAATGAGAGAAAATGGTTTTGTATTATTGATATCATTTTTACGTAACATTTCAAGAGGTTAATTTAGTTGTACAACTCTTTTCCAATGCCCTGTTGCATTTACATCAAATAAAATTTGCCGGATTTTCACAAATATATAAATTTAATACACAAATAATTATGTTTAAAAGAGAATGTAACCAATTTGAAAATAAAATATCTTAAAAAAAAAAGAGCTCTAATCACAAAGTATCGGCTATTAACACTTATAACATTTTTTTTAGAAATGAAACCAAAAACGCTTTGCGAAGATCTTTAAAAATGGTTATTTTCATGGCCACATAAATTTTTAAAAACTTTGCATGTAATGAACAATTACTTTTTTACAAGGATGCACGATATGGTACAATGAAGCAAATGCCAGTTAATGACTTATTTTTAATCGTTCTTAATTTTGAGTTTTTATAAGTATTTTCATATATCTGCTTTTTACTTGTATATTTTAAATAAGCAGAATTCTAAAAGTATTCATATTCAATATACATTTAATAATTTATAGTTATAATTCCCTTATCTAATTATTTAATAGCGAACTTAATAGTGCTCATTTGTGTGTATTTTGACACGGACTTTTTACGGAAAATATAAGCAATAAAAATATACGAGAAGATAAGCATATTTTACGAGAAGATAAGAATATTTTACATAAGCACACAAAAGCTTTTGCATAAAAAGTTTTTTTTTCGGTTTAAAATACCATTTTGTATTAGTTTATTGTTTTATTGCACATATTATACTTTGTTAATTTATTCCTTAAACCATTATTTTGATTGAAGAACTTTGCTTGTTTTTTGTTGTATACAGTATACTTTATTGTATTTGTTTTCATATATAAGTATACTTTATTGTATTTGTTTTCATATAATAATTTTTTATTTCTGTTGAAGCTTTTTAGCATTTATTTGTAATAACACCTTAATTTAGGAAGATTAAAGATTCAGGTATTAAGAAGATGTTATTGTCTATGTCTTCGGAAAATGTTGAAGCATTTAATTAAGAAGATTTTTTTTTGAATAAAACAATGTTTACATTAAATAAATAAAAAATTTTGCTATAGTTTTGTAATAAATTTTTTTTTTTTTGTAATTAATTTATTTTACTTAGTTTAAGTACAAAGTAATTAATAGCATGTTTTTAATGTGATATTTTTAATGTGAAATTTATTAAGGTAGTTTTATTTAATGTTATATTTATTTATTATGTTATAATTATAGTTATTTAATTATATAAGGTAGTATATTTGTTGTTGTCGATGTTTTAAGTTCACTTGATTAGTAAAATTAGTCTTTTCTGCCTAAAGTTTATTTTAGCTTTTTAATGGAATTTATTTTTATAGTATAAATTAAACTATTATATGTAAATTACAGTATTGGACAAAACATTTGCAACCAACATCGAACAATGCTAAAAGTGTTCCTAACTTTACATGTCTTAAAAACGAAACGAACTATACTACCACAGCAAACAGTTCAGGAGTCTGGAGTCATAGCATGCCATGACATGAGCAATCAGCTGACAGGTGACAGCACACAGGGAGAATTTCGTTGACAAGCGCCATTTTGCAGCCGACAAACCAAGTGCAACTTTTTTGGTTTGTTTCATTTTCTTAAGTCTGGTCCGTGTCAACGTCACGGAAGTTTTTTAATAATTAAAGGAAGTATCCAGAAGTTTCCAGAAGAAGCATCTGGAAGCATACAGTAGCATCCAGAAATATCCAGAAACATTCAGAAGCATCCTGACGCATCCAGAAGCTTACAGAAGCATCGAAAAGAAGCATCTTGAATCTTCCAGAACAGGTTCACACAGGTTCATTTTACTATATAAAAGACATGTAAATCGACATGTAATTCAGTCAGTATATGGAAGTCAATCAGTCAGTATTATCAAGACAGTTTATCGAAGTGAGTTTTATCAAAGTTTTTTATTCGAGAACATCAATACAAGAAGTGAAATACAACAAGCGTTTCATTACATCAATACAGTCCACATCCAACCAAGGCGTTGTGTTCCACAGAGCATTATTGTATCATCACAAGGTAAATGTAACACGTTAAGCCTTGAGAAGCGTGATTATTTATTTTTATTATTTTTATGACTTCAAGTGCAAAAATGGCTCCCGACAGTCTTGGATTGAAACTAAAAAACGAAAATTATTGGCGATTACGTAAGTGGAATGTCACAAAAAAGTATTTGTGATAAATATCGCGTGAAAAAATGGACCGTATCAAGACTATGTTCCAAATATCGTTCTACGGGGAAGTTAGCAGCTGATAACAAAGGTGGAAGACCGCGTACCAGCACTTCTAGAGAGGATTCTATGATCGTCAGATCCGTCAAGAAGGATCCCTTGATATCATCAGTCAAGATGCAAAAGCAATTAGAGCTGCCTGTATCGGACCGAACAATCAGACGACGTGCTGTTGAAGCCGGATTTTTTTTTCGACGCCCTGCAAAGAAACCGCTGGTTTCACTAAAAAACCAGAAGAAAAGACTCCTGTTTGCTACATCTCATATTGACTGGAATGTGCAGAAATGGCAAACTGTCCTGTTCAGTGATGAATCGAAGTTCAACATCATTGGGAGCGATGGCATTTGCCATGTACGTCGACCGTCCGGAAAACGCCTCGCTTTACGTTACTGCCATAAGACCGTGAAGCATGGTGGAGGCAATGTAATGGTCTGGGGGTGTTTTTCTGCTAACGGTCTAGGTCCAATACATCGAAATGATGGAATAATGGACCGTTTCATGTATAAAAATATCCTGAAAGATGTTACCTCATGCTGAATGGAATATGCCAATAAAATGGGTATTTCAGCCAGACAACGATCCGAAACACACTGCAAAAGTAGTCAAGCAGTGGTGGTAATATTGTGTTGTTGGTTTTAGAAGTTAATATTGTCGTTTGCTGGTGATTTTGTTTGTTTGTTGTTTAAATTTATATGGTAGATAATATAGCGATTAGGTATTATATAATTAAATTATTAAATATATTATAAATATGATTAAATATTATATAATTAGGTACTATATAGTTAGATTATAGTTATTAACTATAACTTTGTTTAACACTCTTTAATCTAATTGTGTTATACCATTGTATATGTTGTATATAACTATACTATTGTATATGATATAACTGGTAAAAAATAAAGTGAATTTTCGTTTTTTTTTAAGATAAGATTGTTGTTGGTTTTGTGTTTCAAGGTTGTTTTAAGTTTGTTATTCTTGATATTATATATTTTCAACTTGCTTTCAAGTTTGAGAATTTAATAATTTTGTTACAACTATTTTTAATTCTTACACTATCATTTGTTGTTGTTTTATGTCCGCGTTGGTCATTGTTTCATTGATTTTACTACTTTACTAAATTTAAATAATGTTGAAACATTATTTTAATTTAGTAAAGTTTCATGATTTGAAATTTTATTTCTCAACCATTATTCATCAGTTATCGAAAAACAGGAAGCTAAACAACTAAGGTAAAAATAATTTTGTTTATTGGTAAAAACCAGGTTTCACAGTTGATTGTTACTGCTTTTTTTGTGCAACTATATTGTATTTGTCATTAAAAATGTTAACTTTTGAACATAATGCTAATAATATATTGTTTAAAGAATGGTTAATGAACGTCTTCTTAACACAGTGCTTTGATTTTGAATCAATTTGTCTTACTGTAATGAGGAAATCAAAATGTCTTTATGTAATGAGGGTTTCATGGTAGTTGTTCAACTAATGCTTCATAAAGGAAGAATTAATCAACCTTTTAGCCTAATAGTAACGTAAGTATTTCATAGATACAACAATCAATAATGACCATGTATAACTAATTTTTCTACAATTCACCTAATAATAAATGATTTTTTTGTTGGTTTACATTTTCTCTAATGCATTTATTTTCCCTAAATGCTACACCTTTGATAGTATTGAAACTATTTATATTGTTTCAATAGTCCAGTTCACAGTAGCTTCAAAGCTGCATCTACAGCTATTATAAACGAACTGTTTACATAATATTCACGGTTTACTCCAACAAAAGCTTTTATTTTTGGTTTTTTTCTTATTCGATTATTTTTCTGAACTGATAGCATATTAAAAAATATCTAAAATAGCTTAGAGAGGTTGTATTTTTAAGGTAGTGAAGCTTTTTATTAAAATACGTATCCAAGACTTTTAAAAATAAATTAATCAAAGCAATAGTAATTATAATTTTGTCATATATCAATTACTACATATGGAAAGATAGGGATAGGGATAGATAAGAAAGTGTCAAATGAAATATTTTTTATCTCAGATTACATTTGAATATTATTTATATATAAAATATTTATATATAAATATATATAAAAACATTTGATTTTTAAAACTACTTATTTAAATATTTTTTATCAAATTTTTATCAAAAGCTTCTCTTTTATAAATTTAACTTTCTTTTAACCTTTTCTTTTTTTAAATTTAGCCTTCACTCACTCACCTTCCTCTCCAACTTTCTGAATTTTTGTATCTCCCGAAATTGCATTAACAAAAAATGTGACGCTGATGTTTTGGCCAACTTAAAGAATTGATCAATTCTTACTTTGTCAATGATTGTACTAATAATTTTAACAGCCTGGTGATATTCTTAGAAGGTGAAGATGAGCTCATATTAAATATTATTGAGTCTCTTTTTTTTTTTCTAACAATTTTGTTTGATATTATTTTATCGATATTTGGTTGTATATGTTTGGAATGTTTTAAACTTATTTGATATTTTTGAATAAATTATTATTTAGATAACTGTTATTCAAGGAAAATTATGAATTTTGAAAGTTTACTTTTCTTTAAATAATTAGATAAACGTAATGTGTTCTTTTTTTATGTTAAGTCCAATTTGGTTATTGTTGTTATTTTTATTGAATAGCAATGTCTTTAGAATAATTTATATTTTTAGTACAACCACAGCCAATCAAAAATTGCGAGATTCCATTTTAAAGAGATCTTTTAGTGTAAAAGTGAAATTTTAAATATAATTAAAAACTGTTATATACAGTAAATTTGATAGTTTTTAATTTTTTAGCAATAAATCTATTCCAGCAAACGAGTAAATCTATTTAAGTTATTATTTTTTATATGAGTAAAAAAATTTTTTTCAGTGAACCAGATCTGAATGGTCTTTTTTTGTAGTTTGTTGTTTGTTGAACTTTTTATATTATCATCATTTGTAAGGTTAGTAATAACAATGAATAATGTTTTGTTTTATCTGAATAATATTTTTTAATTTAAGTTAAATACTTAATACTCCTACTTTAATATCAGTGGTAGGTTCATTTATTTTCTGTTTAAATTAAACAAGGTTGGAACAATCTTATATTCAAATATACTTATTAGTTAAATTTGTTTAAATGTTATTGTTATAATTCAGCGCAAATTATATATATACATATATATATATATATACATATATATATATATATATATATATATATATATATATATATATATATATATATATATATATATATATATATATATATATATATATATATATATATGTTTTAAAATTATAAATATATATATATTTATAATTTTATGAATTTAATTTCATGTGTTTAATTTCATTTAGTATATCCCGGTAATATGCAATAGCAGCCGATAACAAGTTTTCAATTAGTTTATTTATTTGTAGTTATGTCATGCGAGGTTTTAATCTTTTCTTACCTTTTAAAATATTAATTTTTTTTATTTTAACTTAAAGTAAGAATTTCTGTATAATTCTTTTTATGCTTATGCATTTTATGTAGAACAAACAAGGGACCTACATTCTATAATGTGCATAGCGTGTTATTTTTATTTTACAATACTAGAACTGGGATTTTTAAAATGCTTATGAATACAGTTTATATATGTATGTTTAATGTACTAGGTAAAGGCATATCCTATATACTTTATACAAAAAGTTTTTGCTCAATATACATTTATCTTTAACAAAATTTATCATCAGTGTGTAAATTCATAACAAGTTTTTTATAAGAAGTTTGCAGTGCTTTCTTAAATAAAAAGCTAATATATATTTTTTCTTTTTAGTGGTGTTAAGATAAATGCAATAAATGCATATTTAGAAATGATTCTAATAGTTATACCTCAGATTTTTACCTTTTAAATCATAAACTAAGTGTTTATGCATTCGAAAAACTTAACGTTTACAAAAACCAGGTATATAGGTATTTTATGTTAAAATAACTTATTAAATTATTAGAGGGTGTTCATATAATACATGACACTTTTAATCCTTTTTGGACTCCCGTCATGTTGTAATTTCATCCCCCCTAAAAGTATCGTGGCATTGTTTTTAAACAAAATATATCTCTGAGCTTGCGATGTTTTCTAAAAATGCACTAATTTTGCTTTGATTAAGATTTAAAAAATGTTATTATTCCAATTTCATGCCAATAATTTGAAATTTTTGGTTTGAGTAAGAAAAGAAATGAAAAGAAACGAACTGGTGGGTGCAGTGGTGCCGTCAAAACATGTATATATGTATATTTGGTATATTTACAATTGTATACAAGGTTAAGTAAAACTGATTATTTTTTAATGAAAGTAAAAAAATTTATCGATTTTGTTTTCCATTCCTCTTTTTTATATATAAAATGATAATGAATGTAACTGTAGTGTAAAGTCCTTTTAATGAGGTCAGGAGCCTTCGGCTCTTGTATTTATTCTTGTTACTATAAAATAAACAACGTTAAATTGTAACGTTATCAATAGGAAGAAACATTCACTAAGAGCTTTCTACTTGAAAAAGCTTTTCGTAATTAATAAAAGATACATATTGATGGGTTAAATATTCGTAGAAATAGTCTACCGGCAACATTTTTTCTCGGAACTTTGCTTTTGTTATTATTTGAATCGATGTATACAAAAACGTTTTAAGTCATAAAAACTATTTTTTCGGGGAAAAAGAAAAAACTTATTAAACCCAAAATTATTACTTTAATAAATTCAAAAAAAATTCTGGGTGCTTTTTGACATCTTTAAATATTAGATTTGTTAAAATATATATCAAAATTTGTGATATACATATGTGTTATACATAGTTAAAGTTGTCTGACTTAGAACCTTTATGTTTACATTTGTTAAGGAAAATAACAAAAAGCTTGTCTTTTATATATTTATTCATTTTTTGTACAAAAAACTATTAAAAATCAAAGTTCAAACTATTACACATGTTAAATCACACAATGTATAAAAGGACCGATTTCAAAGCCTTTGTCAGACACCTCACTGGATATCGTGTTCCTCTTCCCCGCCATTCGGTTGTTAACCAGCTCATGAGTTCATCATAAAAACCACTGAACTCATCCGGAGCATATTGCATTAGCTTCCTAATATCCTGCAGTTTCACTCTTTTTATTGGAACATTACCCAATGGGTAGGATACATTTTGCGGAAACTCGACGATGCGATCGACGACTTGAGACATCTTGTAAGTTTGGACCATCAGCCCATCAATGAGTGGCCTAGAGACAATTAATTGGAACGTGTTGAATTAGTTTTGTCTAAGACATTTTTATGAAAACATGTTGCATGGTATGCTATGATAGGCCTAAACAAATTATTAAAAGGCTAACTGGGTATCGAAATTGCAATACAACTCTCACATGCAATCAGTTCCAACAGTAGAAGCAGGTACAGTTCTTCCTTTGTAGTCAATGTACCTTTCACTCTAGCTTCTTTAACAACATTCCTTTTCCACATAGCCTCATTTTTAACCTTTATTCCACTGCTAGTACTAGGTTCTTCATCCATTATAAGTCTTTTTTATTAAAACAACGAAATGAATTGTAATAATTACAATTCATAACGCGATTTAATTATTAAATTGCGTGGGAGAAACCCTGTACGGCGGATTTGACTGACGTAGTTTCCTTGTGGAAATATAAATATAGTCTAAACGGTTTTTTTATGAGCATATTTGAGGTGTTTTTTAAAGTATAAGTTGAACGAGGAGTTTTTGTAGAGGCAGTTTTTTTAATGAATAAAAAAGATCTAAAATCGAAACATTGTGTTCACTGCGAGAAAACTACATGAATAATAAAATAAGCCCAAATAACCTCAAACTCGTAACCAAAACAAAACTAAAATTGGATTAAAAACATCTGAAAGCTACCAGCAGAACATAGCTGGTTTTCTCAGTGCTGCCAACAAAAACATTCTAAGTCACTGACCTAGAACCTTTTAGTTTACAGACAATATTTCAGCTCTCTATTTAACGTGTACGGAGAGGTCTGATTTAGAATGTTTTACTATACAAAAAGTCAAATATTAAAAAAAATGCCTTAGAACGTTTTTGTATACATTGATTCATTTGCAGAAATCCTGACGCAAGAATAAATTGATTCTTATTACTATAAAATAAATAACGTTAAATTGTAACGTTATCAATAGGAAGAAACATTCATTAAGAGCTTTCTACTTGAAAAAGCATTTCGTAATTAATAAAAGATACATAATGATGGGTTAAATAGTCGTAGATATAGTCTATCGGCAACATTTTCTCTCGGAACTTTGCTTTTTTTATTATTTGCAGTAATCCTGACGCAAGAATAAATTGATGGTTGCGTTAAGCAAGCCCGCTCCTAATACATTGGCGTCATGGACGAGTTAGTTCCTGAACTTGTTATTTTATGTCGCGTTACTATCTGATATTTATATGTTAGTCACAGTCCTGGCGAGCGTAAGGTTTACATGAGCCAAATTCAGAAAATTAGCTCCACTTTTAACAGCAAGAGGTACTTCATTAAAGACTAAAGAAAGTTATACAGCACATACTTTCAAACTGTTTTAATGTCAGTGAACCCTGGCATTATATGGTATTTCTATTAGTTTAATATGGAAAGCAAATTTTGTCTTTGTTTTCTCGCATATGGATTACGCTTGACTTGCGTTCTGTGATAAGACCAAAGGACTTCTTGGGGCACCTAAAATAAAGATCTAAAAAGTCTGATGTTTGCTGACACTTTCTGATCCCCCCTTAACACTGTTATAAATTATTTCAACACTTCCTTTAAGCTAATTTAATTAAGTTTACTTATTTTAAAATTTATAAGTTGTTAAAATCATATAATTATATCTTTCAATTCTTTATTTGTTTGAATGAACTTTTTCTAAATGAAATGTCGGCTATCGTCAGTTTCGGCTAATACAGCATGTTGCACCATTTTCATATTTTAAATTTTTTTATAAGCTATAAAATTTAAATTATAAAAAATGACGTCAATAACCTTTGCGTAAATATTTTCCGGAGATTTCGTGCAATATTCAAATTCTGCGAGACGTCCTTTTGAGACAAACTAAAAATATACATAAATTTTATTCGAATAAATTTTACATTTTAGTAATGTTACATGTTTAGTAAGGGCTGTTAGTAAACAAATAATTTTATGTTGGCATTTTTTTATAAAGTAAATTTTTAAGAAATGGAATCAAAATTTGAAGTAAAAAAAAAAACGTTATGCAGAATACCAAGCTAAATATGTTTCTCGGAATGCTGATAAAAAGAAAGAAATGACCAGAGTAAGATCCAAGTGATATCGAGAAAAATTGAAAGCCAATCCTAATAAAATAGCAGCTTATGCTGCTAAAGCAAAATTAAGAGTTTTAAGAAGTCGCACTCTAAAAAGAAAACGTTTAAATCAATTTCAAAGACCAAGCTCATCTTTTAAAACGTTCAACAATGAGAGAAGTTTTAAAAGCACTACCAACTTCAAAGAAAAAACAATCTGAATTTCTTTCTATTCTTTCAAATAGCTCTGCATGTAAACATAATTCGGTTCTACCTCCAGCATGTTCAAAGCTGTTTGGTCTTTTTGAAAGCGATGTTTTAGCATTTGTAAACTTTTCTAATGAAGATGAAGTTTCCTAAATATCACCAAACAAAAAAAGACGTCACTCGAATTCAAATATCTGACTGAAAAGAAAACAATATTCAGATACGTCATTTATATTAAACGCTAAAAGAAGCTTTTGAGTTATTAAAGGAAAAGCATCAGCACTTAAAAAATGGACAAATTTTGCGACCTTCGTCCACGCAATGTGAAATCAGTTACAAAATTTCCGCACAATGTTTGTGTTTGTAGTTTGCATGAAAATATGCGATTTTCCTTAGATGCATTAACAAAATCAATTCAAGCGTCTTCAATCAAAATTGGATCTGAAATGGTAATTAACTTTGTTTGTGAACCGTACTCATACGATTGCGCCTATGACAAATACGCCTATGACAATGCGTTGCATGCAAAGGTATGAAACAGTTCGATAAACACTTGCAAACTGTAAATACATTTGGTTTCGAAGTATCCTGGGGCGAGTGGAGAAAGCCTGAAACTAAAACATATGCAAACATTGAAAAAATTTCAATAAAGTCTGCTGTAACAGAACTAATCCAATACATATCAGCGATGCGTGATAAGTTCGTTAAACACGCATTTGTAAAAAAAAAACCAATCAACAATTTTTAAGAAACTGAAAGAAGTTTCGATGAGTATTAATTCTGAAATTGGGGTAATCAAAGTTGACTAGGCTGAAAATGCTAGGTGTCTCCATCAAAATGAACCGCAAGCGGCATCATAACCCTTGCAGTCTAGAACATGGGGTTAAAAACATTTGCCATAGTTTCTGATTCAACTGATCATACAAAGTCTACTGTTATACCGTACATTGACAAAACACTTCACTTTATTCCTAGACAAGTCAATGAAGTACGCATGTTCAGCAATAATGCCACTTCTCAGTTCAAAAACAAAAGCATTATGGCTGCAATGATTGTGTTTGAAAATCATTTTCATAAAAATTCTACTGGCATTTCTTTGCAGCAGTACACGGGAAAAGAGTGGTTAACGGAATAGGAGCTACTGTTAAGTGAATCGCAGCCCTGAGAGTTAAATCTAGTCAATGCTTTGATTAGGTCAGCAGTAGATTTTGCGTAAGCATTACAAGATTTTCAAATTTCTGTAATTCTTGTCACAAAATGACACAAGACAACAAAAAAATGAACTAGGATTCTGTTCAATTTAAAGTTATTCAAAAAAAATCTAAGATATGTCAAAATCACATCATTTTTATGTTCAGAATGATAATGTTGTTCAGATGCTATTTTCACCTGAGAATAATTAAAATTTATTACAAAATAGCAAAACTTTTTTAAATGATTTTAATTTCATCTTTTTGTTTCGTTACTGAATATTGTGATACTTAACAAATACTTTTTTTCTGTAAAGAAAAACGATTTGAAAACTTTGTTGTTTGTGTCTTTTTTTCATGACTGCCTTATTGCTAAATAATATATATATATATATATATATATATATATATATATATATATATATATATATATATATATATATATATATATATATATATATATATATATATATATATATATTAAACAACTTTAAAAAGTATTCTACACAATAGAGTGCTCAATGTTCTTAAAAGAACAGAGCAATTATTTTAGTAGTAGAAAATCACTTAACAAAAATTTTTTCCTTTTAACACTGTGTTTCATCAACAAAGATTTCTGATGCATTTCTGATGAATCTTTGTTGATGAAACACAGTGTTATATGGAAAAAAATTTTGTTAAGTGATTTTCTACTACTAATATATATATATATATATATATATATATATATATATATATATATATATATATATATATATCCTAATATATATATATATATCCTAATATATATATATATATATTCTAATATATATATATATATATATATATATATATATATATATATATATATATATATATATATATATATATATATATACAGGGTGTATACTTATTTTCTGACCCCCCACATGTTAAAACACAAGATTTTGAGTTGCTCTCTTAAATGCTACTTTACCCCGAAAAATACTATAGTATGTATTTTGGTGTAACTATACTTTCTGCACGTAAAAAGCTCACCTCAGATAGGATATGACGTCAGAAAATGTTTATGGGAGCCATTTTGTCAACATACATAAAAATGATATTTTCATTCTCCTTGTCTTCCACGGCCTTTGGCATTATGACTATAGTTTTAGCCCGTTTTTTAAGTAAATTGTCCTTATTACTCCTTATTATGTGATCTTAGTTTGCCAATTAATAACACATTTTTTCTTTACTGTTTATGACGTATTGCTACTCTTCGAAACCGGGGTCAGAAATTATGTTTACACTTTTTTAATAATTAGCATTTTGGCTACAAGAAATAATCAGCATTATTTTTATTTTCCTTATTTATATCAGTGATACTTGGTGTCTGTTTATGATTTACATTAATTACTCTGTGTGTATTTATATTTATTATATGTATATGTTACTAACATGTATTATATAACATGTATTTTTTAGCAATTTACTCTGAAAATGAGTTCTGATAAACAGTTACTTCGTCACCGAATTCAAGTTTTATGTAGTCAAGGATTAAGCATTATAGAAATCACTAGACAGTGTAAAGTTTCTCGAAATACTGTAAGGAAGTGGGCAAGAAAACAAGAGGGGACGTCACAGATGCTCAGCGACCTGGAAAGCCAACAAAGTTTTCACCAAGAACCAAGGACAAGGTCAGAAAGTGGGTCAAAGACAAAGTCGGAGTTGGAACGAGAACTGTAGCTAAGAAACTGAATTTTTCAGACAGTTACAAAGAAAGAGGAAAAACAATTTCACACAGTGCTATCAGTAAATACTTGCGCAAGACAACATGGGGAAAGCATGCCTATACACAGAAAGTGAAACCCATGTTGTCGCAGAAAAATATCACTGATCGCGTAAATTTTTGTACTCGTTTGCAAGAAGAGGGATTCGCAGATGACTCACCGGATGGTAAAGTGAAACGAGCTCACGTATTGTGGACTGATGAGAGTCCAATTGAATTATATCCGGCTCCAAACCGTCAAAATCAAAGAGTACGTACAGCAACACCAGAGTCAATACCTTATGTTCGACGTCCGAAATTCGGTCTCAAGATTATGATAGCCGGCGGCATTTCTCGATATGGCAAAACTGATCTGGTTGTTGTTGAGTAAAATAAAACTGTTGATGAAAAATATTACCGTGATATTATTCTACCTGTGTACAAACGTGCAGCTGATGATAAGAACATCTTTCCTGTGAGAAATAAAGTTATTCTGATGCAAGGTGGAGCAACTTGCCACACGGCAAGAGCAACAATGAATGTGATCAACAGAGACTTTCCAGCAGTGTGGACCGACTGGCCTGGCAACTCGCCCGACTTAAATGTCATCGAACATATTTGGTCAAGACTCCAGGACAGTGTTTTACACAATCCTCGACCTCGTAATCGTGAACAGTTGATCAGACGTGTTGAACAGGAGTGGGCTGCCATTACGCAAGAAGAGTGTTTTCGCCTAGTAGAAAGCCTGCCAAGGAGAATTACCCAATGCATAGAAAGAAATGGACAAAATACTGATTACTGACTATTAACATATATTCTTTGTCTAATTAAATTGATATGACAGTAATAAAATGGTATGTGTTGAAATACCGTATTCTTAAACCGAGATATAGGGGGTCAGAAATTAAGTACACACCCTGTATACTTAATTTCTGACCCCCTATATCTCGGTTTATATCTCCTAATATAAATATATATATATATATATATATATATATATATATATATATATATATATATATATATATATATATATATATATATATATATATATATATATATATATATATATATATATGTATATGTTTATTTTACAAATAGACTTTTTACATTAGAAACAATGTTTAAAACGTATTTAAACTTTATTATCTTTTAAATAACTTTATTTTACTTAATTAAAGTTATTTAAAACACTTCATGGTTTAACAGTTATTTAACAGTTTATTTACAAGTGATTATTTTGCTACTACTCCGATCCGACTCCGACTCCAATAATGCAAAATTTGAAAAATTCTTTTAATTCTTCAATAATTATTACGCGAGAATAAAATTTTTTATTTTTTTTGCTAATTATATAAAAAATTCTTTGAAGGTTAAATATTTTGTACATGATCGTGCAATACCGAGAAACTTCACTATTGAAGTCGGAGTCACGATTTTGTTTAGCGACTCCGATTCTGCTAAATATGTTGCGAGTCTTACTCCACAACTCTGAATCCGACTCCAACTCCACAGTCCTAGGTGTAACAATGAAATAAATAAATTCAAACAAGGATAAACAATTTTTAAATCTACGTCGGAAAAACCTCATCAGAAAAATCATTGTTAAAAAGATGTCATAAATAGATCTAGTAAATATAATCTTCCTCCCTCTAAGCTAAATTCGGCTGTTATATTCAGTTTTGTTTTGGAGATTACTGTAGTTGTTCATTAAGGATCGCAAATTCCCAGACTTTTTGGTATCCAGGGACAGCGGGAATTCTTCGTAGTGTTCCCGGGAACGTTCATTTAAATAAAATACAAACAAATAAAAGTTTTTTCTTTATTTTTTAAACTATTCTTGTGACCTTAAAGAAAAACCAGTGCATCTAGATGACTGTCTTTTTTTTTCACAAACTTTTTTAATCGTTCATTCATGGATTTCTATGAGTTTTCTAACTGATATTACTATTGTTAAGCTTATTATTAATCATAATATTGTTAAGGTTAATTATTAATTTTATCTCCATTATTATTAATTTTATCTCCAACTAATTCAATAGCTATATTTATCATCTCTGTTAAAGAAGGTATGCAAAATAAGTTATTATAAATATCAATTTTTAATGACTGGGGATTATCTAAAAATCTTAATAAACCAAACAGCTCCAACATATCCTTTCAATTAGAGTATTCTTAAGACTGTTTGCTAAATAGCAATCTTGAGCATCGAGTTCTTTAATAATAAACTTTAATGTGTCATCGGCTTCTAAAATTGTTGCTTACCTTCTACACATCATTTTAGAACCTAAAACAATTGACTTTTTTTTTTAAACTTTCTACTACTTCAAGCTCATCATAAGACAACATGAGTTTTTTAAAACTTTCAACAACTTCCAGCTCATTATCAGACAACATGAGTTTTTTCTAAACTTTCACCTACTTCAAGTTCATCATCAGACAGGAGCTTGGTAAATAATTTAATTTTCATCCTCATTATTATTTTATCATCAAAAACGTCAAAATTATTTTCAATATCTTCTTCATAAGAAATCTAATTACTTATAACTTTTTTTCATAAATTACATCAACTTCAGCTAAATGCATTTCATGAAAAAAACATAGTTGATATTCCTCAGGAGTAATATTTCCAAATTTTTTCATAATGAAACTATTATGGAATTGCTATTGATGGATTTTCTATTTCTCGCGTAATAACTTTTAAAGAATTCAAAGAGTTTTTCAAATTTTGCATTATTGGAGTCGGAGTCGGATCGGAGTAGTAGCAAAATAATCACTTGTAAATAAACTGTTAAATAACTGTTAAACCATGAAGTGTTTTAAATAACTTTAATTAAGTAAAATAAAGTTATTTAAAAGATAATAAAGTTTAAATACGTTTTAAACATTGTTTCTAATGTAAAAAGTCTATTTGTAAAATAAACATATATATATATATATATATATATATATATATATATATATATATATATATATATATATATATATATATATATATATATATATATATATATATATATATATATATATAGGAGATATAAACCGAGATATAGGGGGTCAGAAATTAAGTATACAGGGTGTGTACTTAATTTCTGACCCCCTATATCTCGGTTTAAGAATACGGTATTTCAACACATACCATTTTATTACTGTCATATCAATTTAATTAGACAAAGAATATATGTTAATAGTCAGTAATCAGTATTTTGTCCATTTCTTTCTATGCATTGGGTAATTCTCCTTGGCAGGCTTTCTACTAGGCGAAAACACTCTTCTTGCGTAATGGCAGCCCACTCCTGTTCAACACGTCTGATCAACTGTTCACGATTACGAGGTCGAGGATTGTGTAAAACACTGTCCTGGAGTCTTGACCAAATATGTTCGATGACATTTAAGTCGGGCGAGTTGCCAGGCCAGTCGGTCCACACTGCTGGAAAGTCTCTGTTGATCACATTCATTGTTGCTCTTGCCGTGTGGCAAGTTGCTCCACCTTGCATCAGAATAACTTTATTTCTCACAGGAAAGATGTTCTTATCATCAGCTGCACGTTTGTACACAGGTAGAATAATATCACGGTAATATTTTTCATCAACAGTTTTATTTTACTCAACAACAACCAGATCAGTTTTGCCATATCGAGAAATGCCGCCGGCTATCATAATCTTGAGACCGAATTTCGGACGTCGAACATAAGGTATTGACTCTGGTGTTGCTGTACGTACTCTTTGATTTTGACGGTTTGGAGCCGGATATAATTCAATTGGACTCTCATCAGTCCACAATACGTGAGCTCGTTTCACTTTACCATCCGGTGAGTCATCTGCGAATCCCTCTTCTTGCAAACGAGTACAAAAATTTACGCGATCAGTGATATTTTTCTGCGACAACATGGGTTTCACTTTCTGTGTATAGGCATGCTTTCCCCATGTTGTCTTGCGCAAGTATTTACTGATAGCACTGTGTGAAATTGTTTTTCCTCTTTCTTTGTAACTGTCTGAAAAATTCAGTTTCTTAGCTACAGTTCTCGTTCCAACTCCGACTTTGTCTTTGACCCACTTTCTGACCTTGTCCTTGGTTCTTGGTGAAAACTTTGTTGGCTTTCCAGGTCGCTGAGCATCTGTGACGTCCCCTCTTGTTTTCTTGCCCACTTCCTTACAGTATTTCGAGAAACTTTACACTGTCTAGTGATTTCTATAATGCTTAATCCTTGACTACATAAAACTTGAATTCGGTGACGAAGTAACTGTTTATCAGAACTCATTTTCAGAGTAAATTGCTAAAAAATACATGTTATATAATACATGTTAGTAACATATACATATAATAAATATAAATACACACAGAGTAATTAATGTAAATCATAAACAGACACCAAGTATCACTGATATAAATAAGGAAAATAAAAATAATGCTGATTATTTCTTGTAGCCAAAATGCTAATTATTAAAAAAGTGTAAACATAATTTCTGACCCCGGTTTCGAAGAGTAGCAATACGTCATAAACAGTAAAGAAAAAATGTGTTATTAATTGGCAAACTAAGATCACATAATAAGGAGTAATAAGGACAATTTACTTAAAAAACGGGCTAAAACTATAGTCATAATGCCAAAGGCCGTGGAAGACAAGGAGAATGAAAATATCATTTTTATGTATGTTGACAAAATGGCTCCCATAAACATTTTCTGACGTCATATCCTATCTGAGGTGAGCTTTTTACGTGCAGAAAGTATAGTTACACCAAAATACATACTATAGTATTTTTCGGGGTAAAGTAGCATTTAAGAGAGCAACTCAAAATCTTGTGTTTTAACATGTGGGGGGTCAGAAAATAAGTATACACCCTGTATATATATATATATATATATATATATATATATATATATATATATATATATATATTATATATATATATATATATATATATTAGAATATATATATATATATATTAGGATATATATATATATATTAGGATATATATATATATATATATATATATATATATATATATATATATATATATATATATATATATATATATATTAGTAGTAGAAAATCACTTAACAAAATTTTTTTCCATATAACACTGTGTTTCATCAACAAAGATTCATCAGAAATGCATCAGAAATCTTTGTTGATGAAACACAGTGTTAAAAGGAAAAAATTTTTGTTAAGTGATTTTCTACTACTAAAATAATTGCTCTGTTCTTTTAAGAACATTGAGCACTCTATTGTGTAGAATACTTTTTAAAGTTGTTTAAATATATATATATATATATATATATATATATATATATATATATATATATATATATATATATATATATATATATATATATATATATATATATATATATATATATATATATTATTTAGCAATAAGGCAGTCATGAAAAAAAGACACAAACAACAAAGTTTTCAAATCGTTTTTCTTTACAGAAAAAAAGTATTTGTTAAGTATCACAATATTCAGTAACGAAACAAAAAGATGAAATTAAAATCATTTAAAAAAGTTTTGCTATTTTGTAATAAATTTTAATTATTCTCAGGTGAAAATAGCATCTGAACAACATTATCATTCTGAACATAAAAATGATGTGATTTTGACATATCTTAGATTTTTTTTGAATAACTTTAAATTGAACAGAATCCTAGTTCATTTTTTTGTTGTCTTGTGTCATTTTGTGACAAGAATTACAGAAATTTGAAAATCTTGTAATGCTTACGCAAAATCTACTGCTGACCTAATCAAAGCATTGACTAGATTTAACTCTCAGGGCTGCGATTCACTTAACAGTAGCTCCTATTCCGTTAACCACTCTTTTCCCGTGTACTGCTGCAAAGAAATGCCAGTAGAATTTTTATGAAAATGATTTTCAAACACAATCATTGCAGCCATAATGCTTTTGTTTTTGAACTGAGAAGTGGCATTATTGCTGAACATGCGTACTTCATTGACTTGTCTAGGAATAAAGTGAAGTGTTTTGTCAATGTACGGTATAACAGTAGACTTTGTATGATCAGTTGAATCAGAAACTATGGCAAATGTTTTTAACCCCATGTTCTAGACTGCAAGGGTTATGATGCCGCTTGCGGTTCATTTTGATGGAGACACCTAGCATTTTCAGCCTAGTCAACTTTGATTACCCCAATTTCAGAATTAATACTCATCGAAACTTCTTTCAGTTTCTTAAAAATTGTTGATTGGTTTTTTTTTTACAAATGCGTGTTTAACGAACTTATCACGCATCGCTGATATGTATTGGATTAGTTCTGTTACAGCAGACTTTATTGAAATTTTTTCAATGTTTGCATATGTTTTAGTTTCAGGCTTTCTCCACTCGCCCCAGGATACTTCGAAACCAAATGTATTTACAGTTTGCAAGTGTTTATCGAACTGTTTCATACCTTTGCATGCAACGCATTGTCATAGGCGTATTTGTCATAGGCGCAATCGTATGAGTACGGTTCACAAACAAAGTTAATTACCATTTCAGATCCAATTTTGATTGAAGACGCTTGAATTGATTTTGTTAATGCATCTAAGGAAAATCGCATATTTTCATGCAAACTACAAACACAAACATTGTGCGGAAATTTTGTAACTGATTTCACATTGCGTGGACGAAGGTCGCAAAATTTGTCCATTTTTTAAGTGCTGATGCTTTTCCTTTAATAACTCAAAAGCTTCTTTTAGCGTTTAATATAAATGACGTATCTGAATATTGTTTTCTTTTCAGTCAGATATTTGAATTCGAGTGACGTCTTTTTTTGTTTGGTGATATTTAGGAAACTTCATCTTCATTAGAAAAGTTTACAAATGCTAAAACATCGCTTTCAAAAAGACCAAACAGCTTTGAACATGCTGGAGGTAGAACCGAATTATGTTTACATGCAGAGCTATTTGAAAGAATAGAAAGAAATTCAGATTGTTTTTTCTTTGAAGTTGGTAGTGCTTTTAAAACTTCTCTCATTGTTGAACGTTTTAAAAGATGAGCTTGGTCTTTGAAATTGATTTAAACGTTTTCTTTTTAGAGTGCGACTTCTTAAAACTCTTAATTTTGCTTTAGCAGCATAAGCTGCTATTTTATTAGGATTGGCTTTCAATTTTTCTCGATATCACTTGGATCTTACTCTGGTCATTTCTTTCTTTTTATCAGCATTCCGAGAAACATATTTAGCTTGGTATTCTGCATAACGTTTTTTTTTTTACTTCAAATTTTGATTCCATTTCTTAAAAATTTACTTTATAAAAAAATGCCAACATAAAATTATTTGTTTACTAACAGCCCTTACTAAACATGTAACATTACTAAAATGTAAAATTTATTCGAATAAAATTTATGTATATTTTTAGTTTGTCTCAAAAGGACGTCTCGCAGAATTTGAATATTGCACGAAATCTCCGGAAAATATTTACGCAAAGGTTATTGACGTCATTTTTTATAATTTAAATTTTATAGCTTATAAAAAAATTTAAAATATGAAAATGGTGCAACATGCTGTATTAGCCGAAACTGACGATAGCCGACATTTCATTTAGAAAAAGTTCATTCAAACAAATAAAGAATTGAAAGATATAATTATATGATTTTAACAACTTATAAATTTTAAAATAAGTAAACTTAATTAAATTAGCTTAAAGGAAGTGTTGAAATAATTTATAACAGTGTTAAGGGGGGATCAGAAAGTGTCAGCAAACATCAGACTTTTTAGATCTTTATTTTAGGTGCCCCAAGAAGTCCTTTGGTCTTATCACAGAACGCAAGTCAAGCGTAATCCATATGCGAGAAAACAAAGACAAAATTTGCTTTCCATATTAAACTAATAGAAATACCATATAATGCCAGGGTTCACTGACATTAAAACAGTTTGAAAGTATGTGCTGTATAACTTTCTTTAGTCTTTAATGAAGTACCTCTTGCTGTTAAAAGTGGAGCTAATTTTCTGAATTTGGCTCATGTAAACCTTACGCTCGCCAGGACTGTGACTAACATATAAATATCAGATAGTAACGCGACATAAAATAACAAGTTCAGGAACTAACTCGTCCATGACGCCAATGTATTAGGAGCGGGCTTGCTTAACGCAACCATCAATTTATTCTTGCGTCAGGATTACTGCAAATAATAAAAAAAGCAAAGTTCCGAGAGAAAATGTTGCCGATAGACTATATCTACGACTATTTAACCCATCATTATGTATCTTTTATTAATTACGAAATGCTTTTTCAAGTAGAAAGCTCTTAATGAATGTTTCTTCCTATTGATAACGTTACAATTTAACGTTATTTATTTTATAGTAATAAGAATCAATTTATTCTTGCGTCAGGATTTCTGCAAATGAATCAATGTATACAAAAACGTTCTAAGGCATTTTTTTTAATATTTGACTTTTTGTATAGTAAAACATTCTAAATCAGACCTCTCCGTACACGTTAAATAGAGAGCTGAAATATTGTCTGTAAACTAAAAGGTTCTAGGTCAGTGACTTAGAATGTTTTTGTTGGCAGCACTGAGAAAACCAGCTATGTTCTGCTGGTAGCTTTCAGATGTTTTTAATCCAATTTTAGTTTTGTTTTGGTTACGAGTTTGAGGTTATTTGGGCTTATTTTATTATTCATGTAGTTTTCTCGCAGTGAACACAATGTTTCGATTTTAGATCTTTTTTATTCATTAAAAAAACTGCCTCTACAAAAACTCCTCGTTCAACTTATACTTTAAAAAACACCTCAAATATGCTCATAAAAAAACCGTTTAGACTATATTTATATTTCCACAAGGAAACTACGTCAGTCAAATCCGCCGTACAGGGTTTCTCCCACGCAATTTAATAATTAAATCGCGTTATGAATTGTAATTATTACAATTCATTTCGTTGTTTTAATAAAAAAGACTTATAATGGATGAAGAACCTAGTACTAGCAGTGGAATAAAGGTTAAAAATGAGGCTATGTGGAAAAGGAATGTTGTTAAAGAAGCTAGAGTGAAAGGTACATTGACTACAAAGGAAGAACTGTACCTGCTTCTACTGTTGGAACTGATTGCATGTGAGAGTTGTATTGCAATTTCGATACCCAGTTAGCCTTTTAATAATTTGTTTAGGCCTATCATAGCATACCATGCAACATGTTTTCATAAAAATGTCTTAGACAAAACTAATCCAACACGTTCCAATTAATTGTCTCTAGGCCACTCATTGATGGGCTGATGGTCCAAACTTACAAGATGTCTCAAGTCGTCGATCGCATCGTCGAGTTTCCGCAAAATGTATCCTACCCATTGGGTAATGTTCCAATAAAAAGAGTGAAACTGCAGGATATTAGGAAGCTAATGCAATATGCTCCGGATGAGTTCAGTGGTTTTTATGATGAACTCATGAGCTGGTTAACAACCGAATGGCGGGGAAGAGGAACACGATATCCAGTGAGGTGTCTGACAAAGGCTTTGAAATCGGTCCTTTTATACATTGTGTGATTTAACATGTGTAATAGTTTGAACTTTGATTTTTAATAGTTTTTTGTACAAAAAATGAATAAATATATAAAAGACAAGCTTTTTGTTATTTTCCTTAACAAATGTAAACATAAAGGTTCTAAGTCAGACAACTTTAACTATGTATAACACATATGTATATCACAAATTTTGATATATATTTTAACAAATCTAATATTTAAAGATGTCAAAAAGCACCCAGAATTTTTTTTGAATTTATTAAAGTAATAATTTTGGGTTTAATAAGTTTTTTCTTTTTCCCCGAAAAAATAGTTTTTATGACTTAAAACGTTTTTGTATACATCGATTCAAATAATAACAAAAGCAAAGTTCCGAGAAAAAATGTTGCCGGTAGACTATTTCTACGAATATTTAACCCATCAATATGTATCTTTTATTAATTACGAAAAGCTTTTTCAAGTAGAAAGCTCTTAGTGAATGTTTCTTCCTATTGATAACGTTACAATTTAACGTTGTTTATTTTATAGTAACAAGAATAAATACAAGAGCCGAAGGCTCCTGACCTCATTAAAAGGACTTTACACTACAGTTACATTCATTATCATTTTATATATAAAAAAGAGGAATGGAAAACAAAATCGATAAATTTTTTTACTTTCATTAAAAAATAATCAGTTTTACTTAACCTTGTATACAATTGTAAATATACCAAATATACATATATACATGTTTTGACGGCACCACTGCACCCACCAGTTCGTTTCTTTTCATTTCTTTTCTTACTCAAACCAAAAATTTCAAATTATTGGCATGAAATTGGAATAATAACATTTTTTAAATCTTAATCAAAGCAAAATTAGTGCATTTTTAGAAAACATCGCAAGCTCAGAGATATATTTTGTTTAAAAACAATGCCACGATACTTTTAGGGGGGATGAAATTACAACATGACGGGAGTCCAAAAAGGATTAAAAGTGTCATGTATTATATGAACACCCTCTAATAATTTAATAAGTTATTTTAACATAAAATACCTATATACCTGGTTTTTGTAAACGTTAAGTTTTTCGAATGCATAAACACTTAGTTTATGATTTAAAAGGTAAAAATCTGAGGTATAACTATTAGAATCATTTCTAAATATGCATTTATTGCATTTATCTTAACACCACTAAAAAGAAAAAATATATATTAGCTTTTTATTTAAGAAAGCACTGCAAACTTCTTATAAAAAACTTGTTATGAATTTACACACTGATGATAAATTTTGTTAAAGATAAATGTATATTGAGCAAAAACTTTTTGTATAAAGTATATAGGATATGCCTTTACCTAGTACATTAAACATACATATATAAACTGTATTCATAAGCATTTTAAAAATCCCAGTTCTAGTATTGTAAAATAAAAATAACACGCTATGCACATTATAGAATGTAGGTCCCTTGTTTGTTCTACATAAAATGCATAAGCATAAAAAGAATTATACAGAAATTCTTACTTTAAGTTAAAATAAAAAAAATTAATATTTTAAAAGGTAAGAAAAGATTAAAACCTCGCATGACATAACTACAAATAAATAAACTAATTGAAAACTTGTTATCGGCTGCTATTGCATATTACCGGGATATACTAAATGAAATTAAACACATGAAATTAAATTCATAAAATTATAAATATATATATATTTATAATTTTAAAACAATATATATATATATATATATATATATATATATATATATATATATATATATATATATATATATATATATATATATATATATATATATGTATATATATATATATATGTATATATATAATTTGCGCTGAATTATAACAATAACATTTAAACAAATTTAACTAATAAGTATATTTGAATATAAGATTGTTCCAACCTTGTTTAATTTAAACAGAAAATAAATGAACCTACCACTGATATTAAAGTAGGAGTATTAAGTATTTAACTTAAATTAAAAAATATTATTCAGATAAAACAAAACATTATTCATTGTTATTACTAACCTTACAAATGATGATAATATAAAAAGTTCAACAAACAACAAACTACAAAAAAAGACCATTCAGATCTGGTTCACTGAAAAAAATTTTTTTACTCATATAAAAAATAATAACTTAAATAGATTTACTCGTTTGCTGGAATAGATTTATTGCTAAAAAATTAAAAACTATCAAATTTACTGTATA
Organism: Hydra vulgaris; assembly: GCF_038396675.1. Classification (NCBI taxonomy): domain Eukaryota; kingdom Metazoa; phylum Cnidaria; class Hydrozoa; order Anthoathecata; family Hydridae; genus Hydra; species Hydra vulgaris. The sequence goes on along the minus strand of NC_088921.1, from coordinate 19,525,426 downwards.
TAACAGTTTTTAATTATATTTAAAATTTCACTTTTACACTAAAAGATCTCTTTAAAATGGAATCTCGCAATTTTTGATTGGCTGTGGTTGTACTAAAAATATAAATTATTCTAAAGACATTGCTATTCAATAAAAATAACAACAATAACCAAATTGGACTTAACATAAAAAAAGAACACATTACGTTTATCTAATTATTTAAAGAAAAGTAAACTTTCAAAATTCATAATTTTCCTTGAATAACAGTTATCTAAATAATAATTTATTCAAAAATATCAAATAAGTTTAAAACATTCCAAACATATACAACCAAATATCGATAAAATAATATCAAACAAAATTGTTAGAAAAAAAAAAAGAGACTCAATAATATTTAATATGAGCTCATCTTCACCTTCTAAGAATATCACCAGGCTGTTAAAATTATTAGTACAATCATTGACAAAGTAAGAATTGATCAATTCTTTAAGTTGGCCAAAACATCAGCGTCACATTTTTTGTTAATGCAATTTCGGGAGATACAAAAATTCAGAAAGTTGGAGAGGAAGGTGAGTGAGTGAAGGCTAAATTTAAAAAAAGAAAAGGTTAAAAGAAAGTTAAATTTATAAAAGAGAAGCTTTTGATAAAAATTTGATAAAAAATATTTAAATAAGTAGTTTTAAAAATCAAATGTTTTTATATATATTTATATATAAATATTTTATATATAAATAATATTCAAATGTAATCTGAGATAAAAAATATTTCATTTGACACTTTCTTATCTATCCCTATCCCTATCTTTCCATATGTAGTAATTGATATATGACAAAATTATAATTACTATCGCTTTGATTAATTTATTTTTAAAAGTCTTGGATACGTATTTTAATAAAAAGCTTCACTACCTTAAAAATACAACCTCTCTAAGCTATTTTAGATATTTTTTAATATGCTATCAGTTCAGAAAAATAATCGAATAAGAAAAAAACCAAAAATAAAAGCTTTTGTTGGAGTAAACCGTGAATATTATGTAAACAGTTCGTTTATAATAGCTGTAGATGCAGCTTTGAAGCTACTGTGAACTGGACTATTGAAACAATATAAATAGTTTCAATACTATCAAAGGTGTAGCATTTAGGGAAAATAAATGCATTAGAGAAAATGTAAACCAACAAAAAAATCATTTATTATTAGGTGAATTGTAAAAAAATTAGTTATACATGGTCATTATTGATTGTTGTATCTATGAAATACTTACGTTACTATTAGGCTAAAAGGTTGATTAATTCTTCCTTTATGAAGCATTAGTTGAACAACTACCATGAAACCCTCATTACATAAAGACATTTTGATTTCCTCATTACAGTAAGACAAATTGATTCAAAATCAAAGCACTGTGTTAAGAAGACGTTCATTAACCATTCTTTGAACAATATATTATTAGCATTATGTTCAAAAGTTAACATTTTTAATGACAAATACAATATAGTTGCACAAAAAAAGCAGTAACAATCAACTGTGAAACCTGGTTTTTACCAATAAACAAAATTATTTTTACCTTAGTTGTTTAGCTTCCTGTTTTTCGATAACTGATGAATAATGGTTGAGAAATAAAATTTCAAATCATGAAACTTTACTAAACTAAAATAATGTTTCAACATTATTTAAATTTAGTAAAGTAGTAAAATCAATGAAACAATGACCAACGCGGACATAAAACAACAACAAATGATAGTGTAAGAATTAAAAATAGTTGTAACAAAATTATTAAATTCTCAAACTTGAAAGCAAGTTGAAAATATATAATATCAAGAATAACAAACTTAAAACAACCTTGAAACACAAAACCAACAACAATCTTATCTTAAAAAAAAACGAAAATTCACTTTATTTTTTACCAGTTATATCATATACAATAGTATAGTTATATACAACATATACAATGGTATAACACAATTAGATTAAAGAGTGTTAAACAAAGTTATAGTTAATAACTATAATCTAACTATATAGTACCTAATTATATAATATTTAATCATATTTATAATATATTTAATAATTTAATTATATAATACCTAATCGCTATATTATCTACCATACAAATTTAAACAACAAACAAACAAAATCACCAGCAAACGACAATATTAACTTCTAAAACCAACAACACAATATTACCACCACTGCTTGACTACTTTTGCAGTGTGTTTCGGATCGTTGTCTGGCTGAAATACCCATTTTATTGGCATATTCCATTCAGCATGAGGTAACATCTTTCAGGATATTTTTATACATGAAACGGTCCATTATTCCATCATTTCGATGTATTGGACCTAGACCGTTAGCAGAAAAACACCCCCAGACCATTACATTGCCTCCACCATGCTTCACGGTCTTATGGCAGTAACGTAAAGCGAGGCGTTTTCCGGACGGTCGACGTACATGGCAAATGCCATCGCTCCCAATGATGTTGAACTTCGATTCATCACTGAACAGGACAGTTTGCCATTTCTGCACATTCCAGTCAATATGAGATGTAGCAAACAGGAGTCTTTTCTTCTGGTTTTTTAGTGAAACCAGCGGTTTCTTTGCAGGGCGTCGAAAAAAAAATCCGGCTTCAACAGCACGTCGTCTGATTGTTCGGTCCGATACAGGCAGCTCTAATTGCTTTTGCATCTTGACTGATGATATCAAGGGATCCTTCTTGACGGATCTGACGATCATAGAATCCTCTCTAGAAGTGCTGGTACGCGGTCTTCCACCTTTGTTATCAGCTGCTAACTTCCCCGTAGAACGATATTTGGAACATAGTCTTGATACGGTCCATTTTTTCACGCGATATTTATCACAAATACTTTTTTGTGACATTCCACTTACGTAATCGCCAATAATTTTCGTTTTTTAGTTTCAATCCAAGACTGTCGGGAGCCATTTTTGCACTTGAAGTTATAAAAATAATAAAAATAAATAATCACGCTTCTCAAGGCTTAACGTGTTACATTTACCTTGTGATGATACAATAATGCTCTGTGGAACACAACGCCTTGGTTGGATGTGGACTGTATTGATGTAATGAAACGCTTGTTGTATTTCACTTCTTGTATTGATGTTCTCGAATAAAAAACTTTGATAAAACTCACTTCGATAAACTGTCTTGATAATACTGACTGATTGACTTCCATATACTGACTGAATTACATGTCGATTTACATGTCTTTTATATAGTAAAATGAACCTGTGTGAACCTGTTCTGGAAGATTCAAGATGCTTCTTTTCGATGCTTCTGTAAGCTTCTGGATGCGTCAGGATGCTTCTGAATGTTTCTGGATATTTCTGGATGCTACTGTATGCTTCCAGATGCTTCTTCTGGAAACTTCTGGATACTTCCTTTAATTATTAAAAAACTTCCGTGACGTTGACACGGACCAGACTTAAGAAAATGAAACAAACCAAAAAAGTTGCACTTGGTTTGTCGGCTGCAAAATGGCGCTTGTCAACGAAATTCTCCCTGTGTGCTGTCACCTGTCAGCTGATTGCTCATGTCATGGCATGCTATGACTCCAGACTCCTGAACTGTTTGCTGTGGTAGTATAGTTCGTTTCGTTTTTAAGACATGTAAAGTTAGGAACACTTTTAGCATTGTTCGATGTTGGTTGCAAATGTTTTGTCCAATACTGTAATTTACATATAATAGTTTAATTTATACTATAAAAATAAATTCCATTAAAAAGCTAAAATAAACTTTAGGCAGAAAAGACTAATTTTACTAATCAAGTGAACTTAAAACATCGACAACAACAAATATACTACCTTATATAATTAAATAACTATAATTATAACATAATAAATAAATATAACATTAAATAAAACTACCTTAATAAATTTCACATTAAAAATATCACATTAAAAACATGCTATTAATTACTTTGTACTTAAACTAAGTAAAATAAATTAATTACAAAAAAAAAAAAATTTATTACAAAACTATAGCAAAATTTTTTATTTATTTAATGTAAACATTGTTTTATTCAAAAAAAAATCTTCTTAATTAAATACTTCAACATTTTCCGAAGACATAGACAATAACATCTTCTTAATACCTGAATCTTTAATCTTCCTAAATTAAGGTGTTATTACAAATAAATGCTAAAAAGCTTCAACAGAAATAAAAAATTATTATATAAAAAAAAATTAACTGGCATCTGCTTCATTGTACTAGCTTTTAATTTTTTTTTTTCTTTCTAAGTTATAAACACTGTCTAAATTATAAAACAAAAAACAATCCCAAGTTACTTCGAAAACTAACAACTGAAAACAAATACAATAAAGTATACTGTATACAACAAAAAACAAGCGAAGTTCTTCAATCAAAATAATGGTTTAAGGAATAAATTAACAAAGTATAATATGTGCAATAAAACAATAAACTAATACAAAATGGTATTTTAAACCGAAAAAAAAACTTTTTATGCAAAAGCTTTTGTGTGCTTATGTAAAATATTCTTATCTTCTCGTAAAATATGCTTATCTTCTCGTATATTTTTATTGCTTATATTTTCCGTAAAAAGTCCGTGTCAAAATACACACAAATGAGCACTATTAAGTTCGCTATTAAATAATTAGATAAGGGAATTATAACTATAAATTATTAAATGTATATTGAATATGAATACTTTTAGAATTCTGCTTATTTAAAATATACAAGTAAAAAGCAGATATATGAAAATACTTATAAAAACTCAAAATTAAGAACGATTAAAAATAAGTCATTAACTGGCATTTGCTTCATTGTACCATATCGTGCATCCTTGTAAAAAAGTAATTGCTCATTACATGCAAAGTTTTTAAAAATTTATGTGGCCATGAAAATAACCATTTTTAAAGATCTTCGCAAAGCGTTTTTGGTTTCATTTCTAAAAAAAATGTTATAAGTGTTAATAGCCGATACTTTGTGATTAGAGCTCTTTTTTTTTTAAGATATTTTATTTTCAAATTGGTTACATTCTCTTTTAAACATAATTATTTGTGTATTAAATTTATATATTTGTGAAAATCCGGCAAATTTTATTTGATGTAAATGCAACAGGGCATTGGAAAAGAGTTGTACAACTAAATTAACCTCTTGAAATGTTACGTAAAAATGATATCAATAATACAAAACCATTTTCTCTCATTAATAGAAAAGCACCTAAAAAAGCATTTCTTTTCATACAGCTTTTTTTCATACAATCAAAGTTTGTTTCTTACTTTAGAGTATATATTCTAGAGCAATCTTGACAATTCCAAATGCAAAATTTTCTTTTCAAATGCACTCTGAGGTATTCTTTCACATTCACAGTGAAACCATTTTTTACAAGTAGAACACTGAGTCATTTGCCTAAAATAAATAGCAAGCATATTTTAAAGGTTTTTTCTTCAAAGCGTTAATGCAATGACAATAACAATGAGAAAAATATAATGATGTTTTTTAGAGTAAGATAAATAGCAAGCATATTTTAAAGGTTTTTTCTTCAAAGCGTTAGTGCAATGACAATATCAATGAGAAAAATACAATGATGTTTTTTAGAGTAAGATAACTTTAAAAATATAGTAAACTTGTCCAAAAAAAACTTCCCTTAAATAAATCTTTATATTGAATAATATTTATAGTTGATTTTTATCTTTCATTTAAACTAAAATGTACGTAGCTCCAACCATTTGAAAATAAACCTGTTAAAAATGTGCTCATCTTCATGTGTCCAAAACATACGACATAAGCAATGTAGAAGAATGCAAAAGTTTTTTGCATAAATATCTTCTAAATAAAGAAGGATTTTCAGTGAGTGGAAATACATCTAACTGGTTGTTCAGTATACAGTTCAGGAGATAATCTCTCATTCACCCTTGCTCAAACATCATGCTAGTGGAATGTATTTTATTTTCTTAAGGATTTATCCAGCCCAGACAGTCCGCAATCAACAAAATTAGTTTGTTGTTGAACAGGTAAAACTTTAATTGAAATAAAACTTTTATTGTAGTGTAAAATAGAACAAATTTGCTTTTTTGTCTCAACAAAAATAGAGCCATGGAAAAGGATGCCAAACAAATAAATCCTGGCTCACAATTATATGTGCTCACACAAACCCAGAGGAGATTTCCATTGTGTAGAATTTGAACAAAAGAGGCAGACTGATGTCTATTAAAAGCTTTAACTTTTTTCTTTAAGGGATCTTGTATAACAACATCAATATCTAGCTGAATCAACATCATTTGTTAGCTAAAGTGAATAACATTATCATTAGGTATTTGACAATTATTAATTTCAAAGAGTTCAGCATCTGGAATCAAAGAGGATTTGAGACTTTGAATATGCTGCAGCTTCTTTTGAAATCGATCACCATGAACTTGGCCTGTAGTGGCTCCGCTATGTCCATTGCTTTTGCCTGTTTCAACTTCTTCAATTGACACATTTAACTGAACATCACTTTCAACAGTAAAGATTTCACAATTTTCTTCAATTAAGTGATCTGTTATAATTTCAGAATTACAAGAATCTTCTTTTTCAACTTTCAAATATATTTCTGTTGAAGCTTTATTTTGGTGATATATCGCACCAACTCGCTTTAACTTTCTTTTGTTTGGTAGATTAAATGATTTAGGTAACTTTGTTATAGATTTGCGACAGTTTTCTGGTTGAACTGTTGGATGTAAAATAATACCTTTTTCAGTAGGAAGACTTTTAACTAAGGCAGTTTTAACTTTAAGTAGCTCTCTAAATAAATTATCTAATGCTGTTTTAGAACTACATAGATACATCAACTGTTTAATGTCATTCAATAAATCCCTACATGCTTGCGACAAGTCCTGTCTAGTTTTCAAAGTTGAATCAATATTGGTTGATTCAGATTTTGTTTGCAATGATGTAATTTCAGCACTATTGATAATTTCAGGAGAATTAATTAAAGATAGAGAAAAACCTGGACTTTCTACAACAATTGTTGGACTACTTTCTTCAGATTATAAATCTAGAACAAAATAGGGAGAGTCTTGGTAAGCTGCACCTAAATCAAACCAAGAAAGATTTTGATTTTTGAAAATAGCAAAAAAGTACTTGTCTAGATATGTACTACGGAACCAAGATGGGCAACTACAAGTTGGTATATGTTATGCATCACCAAGATAACATTGGTATATAACCCTACTGTTAAACTGAAATGATGGAACGCTATAAAGTTGGTTTGTCAAAGCAGTTACTTCTGATAAATCCACACCATGTAACTTGTCAACCACTCTCATGCAATGATTAACCAAAGGTCATGGACGATTGGTCAAATAATTAGGAATAGTCTCATGGTATTTTCGGTACGATGAGTTTGCTCTTTGTTTTCATCAACATGAAAATATGATGATGCTTTTATACACAAAATAAAAATTAACTATGCCAAGACACCTACAAAATTGGTAACAGTAAATATTATGAACAAAATTTTATAAAAGTCTGTTAACAAAATATGAATAATATAAAGATAGTAAATTCAATAAGGATTCATAAAATAACTTTTTTTTTTTGTTGTTACTTCAGCTTCCCAAGGCCAATACAGATGAGGAGGCTACTTGTGGTTATAACCCTCTCTCAACTCCGAAATTCCAAAACACGAAACTTGACAAACAAGGTTGCTGCGCAGAGAAACAAGTTGAGCGCTGTACTACCAGGGACGTGGCGGGGATCAAACTCGGAACCTCTCGCTTATAAAGCGAGCGCTCTACCACGACACCACTACCGCATAACTAACTCACTTTAATTCATTGCTTACAACAAACAGTAACTTAATAGCAAACGAGGATGTTTACTATTGTTATTTTTATTACTGTAACTATTATTACGACGAGCAATATAAACAAATACACAAATATTATTGCATAATCGTTAGAATTAGTAAATTTTGACTAACCTGTCATACTTGTGTGGAAGGAATTCTTCAATGCAAACACTAAGCATAGCAGTAAGGGAAGAAGATTTTCTTTTTTCTTAAAAACTGTATTTGAAACATTGATTTTGCCGTTCAATTCCATTGTTAGTATTTAAATTAAGCAATAATCGATCTTGTCGGTAGGCAAACACCCTTCTCTAAGAATATGAAGAAAAATAGAAGATAATTTTCAAAAATGTTGCAAAATCATTTTTTTAGATCAAAAAAGCTACCTCCTGCCATATGGCACATTGCACAACATGGGCTCGAAATTCACAATATTGAAAGAAAACAGGTAAACATAGAAACTAATGATACAACTTGTACCTGTAAATTTAATTCTTTTTTACCTTACTCTATTTAATAAAAACTTGAATGCCATACAAGATTTTATTAAGTCCTAATGATCTTACCTGTTATAAGATCATTAGGACTTATTAGAAGTCATCATGAACTTTTCTTACCTTATTTGCCTTTGTTTATAAGATTTTAGTATCATCACCAGAAAGTTTTATTAAAATTATTTCTTATCTTTTTTGACAAGGGCCATAGTAAATGACATGAAAGTCATTAGTAAAAGAATCAAACATAACTTAAAAAAAACTTAAATTGAAATCGTACTATTTAAAAAAATTCACAAACAGGTCAAGTTGTATGTAGAATCCCTTCATCTTTAAAACATTAGTACTTACCTTTTTGATACAAAACCAGCTTCTTTACGATTCGGAATTGTTTTTACATGAGCTATCAGTTGGAGCAACATCTTAACATCATTTTTTATGGTGGAACAGCCGTTAATGGATTTGGATAGGCATTGCTCCCAAGCTTGCTCTCGATGAAAATTGCAAATAAATACACTACATTCTAAGGTATTATAATACACATATTTAAGAACTATTTTTTAACCTAAATAAACTTTTATACAAATAAACATCATAAAAAGGACTACCTGGAAACACAGAATCAAGGGAGTTTATTTCTTCATTTGAACAGTTAGTCATAAAGAACTTTGGTTGGAATGAAGGATTCCATTTCTTAATACATACCAAAGCTTCTGTAATTGCCTCTGTTGTTTTCATTTTCCAGACAAAGGTGGCAACTATTTGATTAACTATGTTCGTTTTCACAACCAAGAAAAATAGAGGTAAAGCATATCTGGTGGTTTTATATGTAGCATCAAGAAAAGCTAGCTCATTACGATATCGCAAAAGTAGACTTCTTTGCCATTTATTTTAATAAAAAAACAACAAAGAATTTTGAAGCACTGGATCATTGCCCTTTGAACTTTCACCTTTCTGCAAAACTTTATACAAGATTCCTTAGAGTTATTTTCCCATTCTTTAATCTTTTTAAGCAGTCAGTCTTGGTCTATTAAAGAGTGACAAAGCTTATATCTAGCTTTCATCATATGGTTTCAGATGATCTCATCGCATGGAAAGAAATGTTTACTTGATGTAAGTGGCATATTAGAGGAACTAAAATCTATGTTAACAAAGGTTGTTATTTTTGTTTTAAGGTCATCTCTGGAACAGTTTTTACATTAACTCCAACTAGTTCACCAATTTTAACAATGAGCTCATCTGTGAATGGAATTGGCTGAGTGAAACCTGCTGCCTTTTAAAATCAAAAGTTAATGGTTTAAAAAAGAGTCATAATCAAAGTTATTCTTAAAAGCCTATTTTCAAAAACTTACTCACCAACAGGATGATTTTTGTGAACTAATGCATCAGATAGTCTCAAAATATACTTTCAACGTATAACAATATTTCTGTTTTCAGTTAAAACCAATTGCAGTTTTTTTGATGCATCTTTTCTTTTTTGTTCTGAATCCCTTTCAAGCATAAAAAAAAAATGTCAAAAATATTTATAAACCAAATAATTGAAATAATGAACATAAAGATAAGCTTCATTTACCCATAACTGCCAGATGTGCTTAAAGGGTCATAAAACTATGCATGCTAGTTGCAAATTACTTTTTATATTTCTATCACAAATATTTTATTTTTAAATGCTTAAAAAATATTTCTATAGTTTATATAACATAATAATTAAAAAACATATAAACATTATAAAATACTACTGACAAAACTTAAAATTATGAAAAAAATACCTTAAATTCTGGAAAATCATAAACCTCCTTTATGTAAACAGCAGATCAAACTAATTTCTTTGTAACCTGCAGATAGTAAGTGACTGGGGCTATGGCCGGGGCCAGGTTTGATAACATATAGCCGTGACCGAGGCCGGGTTTATGACCAGGGCTGCATTCATATTTATAGATCCTATAAAAATGTTATTCTTAATGAAAATTTATGATATAAGTTATAATTAAAAACAATATCTTTATAGGATCTCTCAATATTAATGCAGCCCCGGTCAAAAACCCAGCCGGGGCTGCATTAAAATTGATAGATCCTATAAAATATTGTTTTTAAATAAAATTCATGTTATAAATTTTAATTAAAAGTAAAATTTTTATAGGATCTATCAATATTAATGCAGCCCTGATCATAAACTGGGTCTCGGTCACGGCTATGTGTTATCAAACCGAGCCCTGGCCCTGGCCCCGGTTGCTTACTACCTGCAGAATAGTTTTAGGTTTTATAACTTCATTTTTTCAAAAATAATTTTTGAAAACATTGTGACATTTTTTTTTAAGATTATGTAACTCATGAAATTATTTACTGAATATTGAAACTTAAACTTATAATGTCTTTTTAATTAGACTATTATACTATTTGCATGTAATTTTTGTAGTTTTTCACAAGGAAGATCTTTGAATTAAACAAAACCTTATTTTCTAGAAAAGAAAAGTTAAGACTTTTTCCAATGTCACGTTTCTCCATATTGAATTTGTTTATTATTTATATGATAAACACATTCAATATGGAGAACAATATATATTGTCCATATATACAATCCGTAAGTTACTAACAAGATACTAATAATAAGATAGTAATAAAAATTATTGCTAATTCTCTTGATAAATTCTGTAAATATAAAGTTTTATTTCAAAATGAGTGCTATTTATCTTAAAATTAACCATAAACTTTATAAATAAAAAAATGTAAAAGTGACATGGTAATAAATAAAACATCTACTATTAAAAAATAGCAAGAAGCGATATTGGCTTAAACATATTCTTCTAAAAGCACGGAAATATTCAATCTTTATTTGTTCAAAAATCATTAATTAAAATTTATTTATTTATTTTTTTCAATACTAAACTTCAGGACTCAAAACATAAGTCTAAGGTTCAAAAAATAAAAACGATAACAACACATTAAACAACAAAAACATAAATAAATTTAAAAAGTTACCAAGTGCATTTAAACGTGTCTTTTTTAAAATAAATATACTTATCATTTATGCAATAGATCAATCATAAGGATTTTTTGCATTTTCAGAAATAATTTTGTTGTAAATCTTTTTTTAGTAATAACTTTTTAAGTTATGTCTTAAACTAATTAAATATTGTAAGTTTTAAGTTCAGCTGTAAGTCCACGGTGTAGTAAGGGCGGTTTTTAAATTATTCGAATTCTTTTATTTGAAGTTAGCATGATTTTAGCAGCGTATTTTGTCCAAATAAGAGCTTTAGATGTTATAATTTTTTTTGTTTTATGATTTTTTAATATTTAAAGAAACTTTTTCTTTTTTCATATATAAAATTTTCAAAACCTTTTTACTACCCTTGTTAGTGAATCTAAAGAACACCATTTTGTAGTCTTTAGATCAAGTTCGATCATCGTAGTTAACGTGAACTTAGTTAAAACCTTTTAAAAAAGTGCCTAAACCCACCATAGATCTAATTTTTAATCGGTTCTGACGTATATTAACTGTATATAGTTGTTAAAATACAATATTTCTATCAATTTTCACGAAGTATACTATAATTCCGACAAAAAAGTGCTTATAATTATGGAAAAATGGACAATAAACGATCAGAACAAATCATAATATTAAACTATGATGTTCATCTTACCTAAAAACGTATATATTTAAAATTTTATTCAAACTTGGACAAGTAATAATGATTTTAAGAGGTTGTTTTTTTTTTTAAAAAAAAGACTCTTTGGTCTGGGTTTTTTCGCTACAATCATTTAACGTACATATAGCGTAGTCAACCAAATATCATACAGACGCTATAAAATTTTAAAATTGCCCTAATTGCACCGAGTCCATGCCTTTGGTCCTCTAATTGAAATTGAAAACTCTGTTACCGCAAAGTAACGTTTGGATTGTATATAGGTGTTATTTGGATATCAAACGGGTGATGCGGAAGTTTTCGGTCAAAATAAAAACGTCAATAACTTATTTATAGATAAAAAAACAAACTACTATTATATTTTTTTTTAATAAAGCATTTATCTTTTAATAAAAGTATATTATTTTTTATATGAAAAAACACCACCATCTGCAATTGAATTCAATATTGCTCTGACACCTTTCATATGCGACTGTAAAAAGTTTAAATCAATTTCTTGTAGTTTTAGTTTCATGCGATCAATCAAAACTTGCTCTGATGAAGCTTGTTAATCTCTCTCGTAAACTTTCTGTGCCAAATGTCCCCAAAAATTTTTAATGGGTTGTGCTTGAGGCACATTTTGGGGATTGGATTCTTTATCAACGTAATAGACATATTAGTCCATCCAATTTAGAGAATCTTTAGAATAATGAGAACTTGCTAAATCTGGCTAAAATAAATAGTTAAAGTCTCCATGATACTTGTGAATAAATGGAAGAAGTCGTTTTTCTAAACATTCATTAATATAGATTGATGAATTGATTGCTACAGCCTTGGAAGTGCGAAACAATGGCTCGGACATACCACGGTCAGATATGGCTATCCACATTAATAATTTTTTTGGAAATTTCTCTTTTCCTATAAAACAAACACTTTCTGGGCATGTCTATTTGTTGTTTGTGTAGTATCCAGAATTTCCAGGCATGTTGTCCCCTGCAAAACAAAAGTATTTTTCGTCATCGATGACTAGAAGCGATTTTGTGTTATAGAGTTGGTTAACAAGTTTCCTGCTTCTTTTCTTTGCCTTTATTTGTTGTTCTATAGTGTATTTTGGAGTCTTTTCACGTTTTCTATATTTAATATTCATTTTTTTTAACTGACAACCAATTGTCGATTGATTTACACCGAATTTAATACCTATTTTTCTCTGACTGACCCCTTTTCGATTGTTGACAAGTCTCGTTAATTCGGCTTTCTTTTCTCTAGTCCAGGATGTCGGACGACCAGGGTGCTTTCTATCAGAAAACAATTGAACAGTTTCAAGTCTTTTTAGGTTATCATATATTGTACTTCAAGCAAATCCTTCCTTTTCAAAATGATTTACGATTTATTTATTTTTTATATTAGGTTTATTTACAAAAAATATTTTTAGTCGCTTTCGAAAAGATTCTCGTTCAGCTGCATTTAACCTCATTTTAAATAATTGTGTTTCAAATAATAAAGTTTATATTTTATAGAACGTTTATGCCTACGCATAAAACCACAAAAACTAATTATTATGCTCAAATAATGAAATTAGGATTTGTCCGATAACTTCCGCATCACCCGTTAGTTAAGTATTTATTCTAATTTGTTTTCATTTACAAATTAAAAGTTTTTGCAATAATACTTTTATTAATTTTAAACATAACAATTAAAAGATGATAAATATTTATTTGGTAAGTATTTAGTATATTTAACTTAGTAAATAAAGGTTGGCAGGGTGTATAGCGTCTTTCATTGGATATAATTATGATTGCATATTTTTGCATATTAAAGAGTTTTTTAAGTTTATTTTTATTGGTACTACACCAGGCAATGTTATCGTAATGCCAATGTTAGCGTAATTAATATAGGAAAAAGTAAAGGAGAAGTATAATAGTTTTAATTAACTTGAGTTTAAAAAAAGTTTTGTTCTATTGAGTAGGCCAAGGCTCTTTGATATTTTACCTTTAATATATTTTATATGACCTCTCCATGTTAATTTTTCGTCAAAGAGTACTCCCAAAAGTTTTAATAATACTTAATTAATACGAGTAAATACAAAGATTTGGAAGTTGTAGTGGAATTATGTCTCGTTCATGATAGCGATGGAAAAAAGTATTTTTTGTCGAGATGGGCAGATTCCGATTTTCCAAATTCCAGCGGGAAAATCGAAAAAATCGGAAAACTCCCCATTCTCACGGAATCGTAAGTACCGTGTTTCTCTACCCTTTTAACGATTCCAATTCTAAAATGACTTTTAACAACTTCACCTATTTTATTAATACTCCCTTGATAATTGAAAGAAAATAAACACACTTTGCTATTCATACTTCCTTATTAATTAAAAAATATATACATTTTTTGCCGTTGTGATGTTCTTTAGTTTTCTTGCTTATGGTCCACAAACTCTTGCAATATAAAAACCCTTTAATTTTTTGCACCAAAAAAACAGATATTTAATGCTTAAACCCAGGGTAATGGTTAAATGAGGAAGTTGGTTACAATAGAGTTAGTTGCATCAACGCAACATACATACTACATTTTCAAGAGAACAACCAATCAAAATCATTAAACCTTAAAATTTTTATTTTACCTAATTGCATCAACTAGAAACTTTGCATTTCAATGATGTACGCAGAAGCATATAATCTGAGTACCTGATGCATTAGTTCTAATGCACTTGTTTCAAAACTCAAAACTTTAAAAAACTGACTTTGACATTTAGGATATCATTATTTAAATGTGGGATGTAGTTCATCAGTTTTGAGTTGTAAAACCTTTTTTGAACATTTTATTCTTAATTTTTATAAACTTTTTTTTGCTGACATTATTCAAAATTTTATGAATATCAATCATAAAATTTTGATAAAATATTTTTGATAAACTATTTCTAGTGAAAGAGGGTTTCCAGTGATTTTTTAGGTAATGATTTACCTCAAAAAACACTGAAATAAATTTCTTGCTTAGTTTTAATTTTTTTTTTTTCAGAATATCTCAGTTTTAACTTGTTTTGAAGTTCGAACAAGATACACAGACACTTAAAATTAACTTGGAAACATTTGCACCTTATATTTACAAGCCGGTCTCTGATTTTTTTTTATTTCATACATTAAAATGTCTAGTTAATGATCTTAGTTTATTATAATAAAGTTAAAGAAGATCTTTTTAATATCTTTTGCTAACGAAATAATTTTAGCAAGCCAGTCAATAGTGTCCTCAAATTTTTAATTTGCTGCTTGTGTTTTATTAAAGCATTAAGCATTTCCGATCAAATGAGATCCCAGAGATTTCGAACTTTGTTAAGCTGTCCACGTGGCTATCTCATCTATTTTTTTACCTTCTGAATACATTGCAAGAAAAATGATTCATCGCGGTTTATATATATGTATATCGCGGTATATATATATATATATATATATATATATATATATATATATATATATATATATATATATATATATATATATATATATATATATATATATATCCCCAATAATACTAAGGCGTGCAACATGTTTTTGTTAAAAATACAGAGGTTTAAGTTTATTTAAACTGAACCACGCAACATTTGCATAGTTTAGGTGATAATTGATAAACAAATGATTTAGTTAAGTTAAGTGTGCTTATATCGGATGTTTCTTGTTTTGTGTAAATGATACAATGATGAAGACTTTTTCAATGTATTCAGTATTTTTTGGAAATCAATAGCATCCAATATATCTCTTTCAATAGACATTAAGATGGTCTTGATTTAAAGAAGATCGTAAACAATTTTAAACTAGTTTAAGCTAACTGAATGCTCTTTCACAGTTAACGTGTGTAACAGAGAGTGTTAAAACAAGTTCAACTGCTGCATACAAGTTACAATAATTAGGTGAATGCATATTTATTTAATATATTAACTTTTGTCGACATATTAAGCATGATTTTGAACTATGATTATTATTGATAGTTCTTGGTTTTCCACACCCTGTAAAAAAAACAATTTTACACTAAACATAACATATAACTAAATATAGTTTAAGTTAAGTAACTAAATAAACTTTTAAATATATTTTACTTTTAACTTCTGAATCCATTTTATCCCAACAAAATGTAAATTCGTCATTGTCACACTCTTGATTATCTTGAAACGTATCGTTATAAATTTTTGAAGTATTTAAACCCAGAGGCTTGCAATATTGTCATATATTTTTGAAAAATCATACAATTCAGACCCTAATTTCTGATAGCTTATAGATGATAATTTTGATAATTTTTTTAATGCTGATTCTGGTAAATTATTTGCAGGTGGAAAATTCCCAATAAAAGTAAGGGTAAAAGAAAAATGAATGTAGTTAACTCTTTTAAATTGAATATATGATATTACTATAAATCAGGGATGTCCAACCTTTTTACAGTAAGGGCTATTAATTCGTTTCAAAATCAATTTGAGGGCCACAAACATAAAATACCCAAAATAAAAATTATTAAATTTGAAGTTTTTATTTAAATTTAAATAAACAGTTACACTCATAGTTAAGGTTCAAAGTGAAGTTATACAAAAGTTCGATCAATGTGAAACTTGACACTGTTTTTTTTTGCATAAATGATCTATGTCTGCTTTTATATTTGATGATGCAATTCAAAGGGTATTAGTAAGGTGTTCATCTGTCAATTTATTTCTCTGTTCTGTTTTTACATGCTTCATTTTTGAGAAAAACTCTTCGCAGTTGTATGTGCTTCCAAAAAGTGAAAAATATTTAATAGCATGTGTGCACAAATGAGGAAAAACTTCAATGCTCATGTATTTTTTATAAACTTCTAACAATTCTACTTCTTTGTAGGCTTCTTTAAGATCTTTATTGTTTTTCAATTCTATTATTTCCATTTGAAATTTATTTCTAACTGTCTCAGCTTTGATGGAAAATGGATGCGCAAATAAGTCTAACATATTTTTTTCCTTTTTAAAATCACAGAATCTTGTGTCAAATTCATCAACTAATTTTAAAATAAGAGTACAATATCTTTCAGAGTCAATTGTATTAATATTTCTTTCTGATAATGCCTTGAAATGGACAAGTACTTTAGAACTTAATTGTTGTTTCAGAAGTTTTAATTTTAAAACAAATGTTTCTACATTTTCAAACAATTTACTAATAAGTTGATCTTTACCCTGCAACTTAAGATTTAATTCCATTAACATCTGAGTCATGTCAATCAAAAATGCCAAATCATTCAGACAGTCAATATTTTCAAGCAAGCTTGTGTCTTTCCCTTTAATTTTTAGAAAAAGCACTATTTCAGGTAATAATATCCAAAATCTTTTCAGAGTAGCAGCTCGACTAAGCCATCTAACCTGGCTGAAATAAATTACATCTTCAGCCTCACTACCACAACCTTCAACTAATTGTTTGAACTGTCTGTGATTAAGGCCACGACTTCTTGTAAAGTTAACAGTATTAATAACAAGTTCCATAACATTCTTCATCTCCAATACTTTTGCACATAACTGCTCTTGGTGTATAATGCAGTGATATGAAATAATTTCATGATTAATGGATTTCTTAAGTAATGCAATAAATCCAATATTTTTTCCTGTTAGTGTACTTGCTCCATCTGTAGTGACACCACAGAGTTTCTTTTCTGGTAATTCAAATTTCACCAATGTTTTTTTCACTTCAGAGAGAATATCTTCTCCTCCTGTTGTGTCCTTCATATGATTAATATCTAACAGTTCTTCAATTACATCAAAGTTACTAGTTATACCTCTAATAAAAATGGCTGGCTGAGTAGTATTACCTCTGTCTGTTGATTTATCCAGTGCCAGACTATAGGGTTCACATTTATTTAATTTTTCATTTAATGATAATTCAACATTTTTTGATGGATCTTCAACTCTTCTAGCAATAGTCTGGTGTAAGAGGCTAAGATCTTCAACAGTAGGTGTTTTTTCAGGACATATCTCTTTACAAAATATTTTTAAACAGTTTTTTAATAAATCTCCAGTACAAAAAGGTTTACCACTTTTTGCAATAGCTTCTGCCATTAAAAAACTTATTTTGGTAGCACTGTAAGAGCTAATCACTTTAGTTTTCATCACTGATTGTTGTGCAAGAAAAGTTTTGTTCAACAATTCAATCTTATCAATTCGAAATTGGCCTTTAAATTTGTCATAACTTACAGCATGTTTTGTAGTGTAGTGCCTGTTCACATTATAACTTTTACACACGGCAATTTTCTCCAAACAAATTAGACATATAATTGAATTACTTTGTTCATGTACAAAATAGTCAGTTGTCCAAGAAGGATTAAATACACGACCCCCATGACCGCTTTCAGTATCACATCTACGTCTTTTAGCTGAAGCCATCTTTATTAAATATATAAATATGTTTTTTCTTTAGAGCGCGTTTTATTATTTCAAATGCGGATTTATATAGTGAAAGTATAATCGAAATCGAATGTATAATTCGAATTATAAATATATAAATAATATGCTGTTGCTGTAGAACTTATTTTATTATTGTTATTTGAAATTTTTATTAAAATAAAATTCAAAATTAATGGACCGTGATATGCGGGCCATGCCATAGGCTGACGAGGGCCACCTTCTGGCCCGCGGGCCACGCGTTGGACAACCCTGCTATAAATATAATTAATGATTGAAATAAGTATAGTATACTGTTTAGAATAGCAGATTGATATAAGTATAATATACTAATCTCTTTAAACTCACCAACAAATATTTTGTTAGATGTGCATGTAACGACCGATGTAAATCATATATTTGTTTATTTTGGGTCATCTGCAATAGCTTTTAAATCAACCAATTTTTTTTATACGAAGTTTTTCTGCTACTCCCTTTTTTTACCTCCATAATGTATTGTTAATTTATTTACCTTAATTTTAAGTTTTAAATTATAGCTGTATTTTGATTCTGCACTGAATAAATAAATTATTTTATACACGACACAACGGTAGAAATCTGGATTTTATTATCGCTGTATCGCTGATAGCACAGCGGTATAAAAAGAATAGCATATTACGTAATAAGCAAGTAATCAAACTGTATAAATTGAATCTATTGCTTGAAGGGTATCTTGTTGAATCTAATATAATGTTACTTACAAAACTGTTTTTAATAATATATGTCTATAATTATTTTTACAAAAATAGGTACACATTAGGTTATTTGTTTTTGCCCGATGGATATAATATAACTCAGCCCACTGTGCATATTTAAAATTATTGGAACATAATATTCCAATACTTTGAAATATTTTACTGCCTGAATTTTTGATGTGTCTTTTTCATGAAAAATTTTATTAGAATATTTCTTATAAAATAGCAAGGCTGTTATAATCACATGTATTCAATATTATAATCGCCTTAAAATTCATGAAAATTTTATTACTTCCGTGATGGTAAGAAAATCAAGAAAGCAAGTAACGAAAGAAATTTATAATATGGTTTTAAATATGCAAGAAAGCAAAAAATATACTATCAAACAGATTTCAAATACCGTAAATCTCTGCACCAGGGCGGTTGGAAAAATAATTTAAAAATATGAAGATGGAGTTGCGTTTGTATCATCTGGTAAATGTGATTATAGTCACGATTATAGTTTACATCAAATGTTTTTTACAATTAAGGTGTATAAAAATAAATTTGGTTTCTATAATATTGAGAGATCAAAGTTGAAAGAGTTTAATATTGTTAAACTTTAATTTAAGAAACTGCAGCGCAGTGGATAGCGCGCTTGCCTCAGAAACTAGAGAACCGTGTTTCAACGCCATCTGAAGTTTAGTAACATCGGTAAAAAAAAAGAGTCTTGAAATTATTGGTTAAATGAATTTTTTAGGGTAGGTTTTGGCCAAAAGATAAACAATATTAATTTAATTCAGCAGCAATTTTTTTTTTTGATTAATCAAAAACTCATCCTTTTCGTTAATGTTTTTGGGTAAAGGCATTTGAGCTTTTAAAAATTTAGTTTATATATTTATCAAGTAAAATAGTATTTTTATTTAAGATTTTTTTTCTTCCTTATTCAAAGATTTTAGCGTAATTTATATAAATAGTTATACTTTTCACTAATTTTGATTTGAAGTAATTAATATATAATTTTTTTTCGATTTTTCGATCCTTGGTCATCCATGATGATTTATTGTTTTTTGGTATCAGAATAATTTTTATTTTTGTAGACTAATCTAGAATCATCTAGAATATTATTATGTTTCCAATGTAATAGAGATCTCTTAAACAATGTTAAGTTTGCTTCATTAAAAATACGTTTATAAAGAAATTGCTTGGTATGTTGCAATATTTTGTTATAAATATTAGTCGAGAAAATCATCGAAAAAGGATCGCAAATATCTATTTTAATTATACCCTGTTGAAGAGTATAGTTAAAATAAATCATTGGTTATTAAATCCTCTATAAAAGATGTCGATGGTTGAGTAATTCTAATTGAGTAATTATTTAGGGAGCCAATTTCAAACAAACTATAGTTAAACATTTTAGTTTTTTCTTTTAATATGTTGATATTTTTTCCCGATTGCATTTTTTAATTATATTACGAAATAGAAATGTGTTAAGATTTTTATCTCGATTTTTAATTAATTTAAAAAATAAACGTCGCAATTACAATTAAAATAACGGTGGGGTGAGTTCTGATAAATTTATGGAAACAAAGTTTGATTTAAATTACGTTTAATTTCCGGTATCGAATGAGGAAGTTTATTCGTGTGCATTCACTTCAAAACAGAGGCGATTCTACAAATAAAATGTAGTGAGGAAGTAGGGGGGGGGGGCGCCTGTGGTGAATTTTTTAAAATGACTGATTCCTTAAAAAAATAAAAAAAAACAAAAAAGGACCTCAAAAAATAAATAACCCTCTGTTATAAGTACATCACTTGGCAGGCAAGGACGACAAATCATGCTCTACACGTTTACCAAGTCATAGTACTTGAAATTCTTTTTTTGTTATCTTTTGTAGAAGGAAAAATTACTGTTTTTTTTTTTTTTTAAATTTAAAAATTACTGTTTTTACTAAATTTTTGTTTTTTAACTTAATAACTTAAGACTTAAAAAACAATAGGTTTTGAATCGCTGCGCTTTAATGTCTTCGAAACTGCAAATAATTTGCAAATCAATGATTTTTGTGACGTAATACGCAATTCATATCAAATAAATAAAATGTATGGGGAAATACAAATTAAATTTTTGTTAACTTAATTAACTTTTTTTGGTCAAATTTTTCCATTTCCTTGTATTGTCATCGAAAATGATTAAGTGTGCAAAATTTGAGCAAAATTGGTTGAGAAAAAAGCTTTCAAAAATTGATTTCAAATTTTGTGGCACACAAACATATATATATAGAAAGTAACCTTATATAAAGCATGGAAAAAACACTTTACATTATTATAAAAAAACATTGATAAAACAACTATAAAGCACATATTACCACATACTTATCAAAAAAGCAAGCAATAAACATGTGTAAACAAAAACTTTAAAAATGAAAAGAGAAAATTTAAAAAGATTCAAAGTAAACAAAATAAATATATACAAACAATACTCTTTACCTTCATTTTTTTTTCTTAAAAAAAATGAAGGTAAAGAGTATTGTTTGTATATATTTATTTTGTTTACAAAATATTACAAAACTGTAATCCTCAAAACAAAATTTAACCTTTGCATACAATAACATGTGACATGCCATGTCAGTGTTGGCACAAAATTTTAATTTATTTTTCTAAATTTTCTAAAAAAAAAAAACATAGTTAATAGCATCACAGAAATTTCAAAGTAGTAATAAACATTTTTATGGAAATAGCATTAGTTTAACTTTTTTGTTGCATAAAAAATAATTAGGCCTCATCCATGCCCCTATTTTCCTTCTTAAAAATAAAATACAAGCTCAATAACAACAAAACTGCTAATAAAAAAAAAACAAAGCTAACAAAAAAACTAAAGCAAACAAAATGTAAACGATTTTAAAAATAAAAGGAGTGATCCTTTCTACTTTATATCTAAAAAAATATTATATATAAAGTGCTATTTTCTATACTTACTTCAATTATAATATGATCTTAATGATATTTATTTATCTTAATATGATTCTTAATGTAATTTTTCTAAACTAATAAATAAAAATTAAATTCCAAAAGGTAAAAAGTTTTAACTCGCTTAAGAGATCTTTCTCCAATGACCGCGTGCATTAGGAGAACGCGCTCTTTCAAAGCTTAATAACTAATGAAACGACGTTAAACATTAAACGTTTCTGTAGCAATTATATAATAAATATATATATATATATATATTTTATATAAAAATTATATATATATATATATATATATATATATATATATATATATATATATATATATATATATCCTTGGAGTCGCGGACAACGTCATAGTTCATGTGTTGGGAGAAAACATTGAACAAAACGCATAATAAAACTTATAAATGCGTTATGTACAATACAAAACAGGTTACTAACGCGGGTTTGTCATTTACCCCCTCCAACACACAAACTATGACGCTGCCGCGACTCCAAGGATATATACATGTATATATATATATATATATATATATATATATATATATATATATATATATATATATATATATATATATATATATATATTTATATATATATAAATATTTTTTGAACTATTTATTAGTGAAAGCATATGAAAACTAAAATTTTCTTTATATATATAGTATATTTTATAAATAAACCTCTACAATTTCTTCGGTACAACAACTCGATTATGATTAATAACAACTCTGTGAACATGAATTTTCTAATAATCTAAATCTTAATAAATTATAAACAATTAAACTTAAATAAAAATATATGAAAATGATTAATGCTATATTAAATATAGAAAAAAAAACATATAATAACACAATCATATCCTAAACCACACTCATTCATGCAAGAAAAATTGTTACACATTTATTGAAAAGCCAGAAACATTTTTTTCAAAGAGAAAAGGTTTTAACAATACTATAGATAAATTTTATTTATAACAAAATGTTATCATGGCTTTAATCCTAATTATTAAAAGCATGTGAAAGCATGAAACTACCATAAATATCTTTTAACGCTAGACCCCATCTAAGAATTATAGTAATCTATATTTTCAATTTAATATCTATAACACGAAACTTTAAATTTAGAAGTACAATTTAAAAAAAGATTACAATAAATTAATTACTACTAACATTTACTAAATAATTAATTAATCACTAACATAAAGATAAGCCAATGATGACAACATTACGCAAATGTTATGTATTTTCAGAATACTTATATTAAAGGCTAGACAACACTTAAACCTAAAGCAGTAACACCGCTTGACTGGTAAGGTTGGCAAATCTTGCTCTAGATCTATATCTCAAATATATAGTTATACTAACTATAAAGTACATTAATTTTTTAATGTTATATAACATATAAAAACACCTCTTTTAACAATCGCGTACATATTAGATAAAATACATTTCATACTATTATAAAAATTTATTTAAACACATTTATTTAAACACATTTATAAAACAACTATATAACATATATCACCACATACACGTATTTATCAAAAACTTTTTAACTTTGAGCATAATATAAACATATATGCAAACCTTTAACAACTATAAAACAACATTTATTAGCATCAATTATTTTTAATGTAACAAAGAATGTAGACTACAATTTACAACATTTTAATGAAAAAGATGAAATCATTAAAGAACAAAATTAAAAATTTCTAATAAATACATATTCAGATACCTTAAAATGAAGCATAAGATAACATTCTTTTGACAAATTTCAGAATTATTTTTTTTAATTTTTCTATTCCTTATTATTTTTCCTAAGAATATAAAATATACAGTATAATAACTTATTGTAACTTTTTTTTTAACACATTTCACTTTGAAATACGGTCTACTCTTTGTTTAACGAAAGTTTATTAATAAAGGAAATCGTTATTGGAATACTCTGTTATTACTAATCTCTTATATTGTATTGTATATATCTATATATTGTACTTTTTGGTACCATAATTTATTATTACCATGTTAAGAAATGTTTTACGAGTCACTAATTTATAAACACAAAAATAAATATAGAAAATAATGCTTCCCTTTATTAATAAACTTACTTATTCTAAAATACGATAATAAATCTGTAAAATAATGCTCTTGTAGTTTAAGATGACGTTTTTTTTTTTATTTGGTATTAGTAAGTTGTACTTGGCTTTCCTTCTCTGGTGCTTGCTATTGTTAAAAAGAACCTAATATCTAAAGTTACGTAGTCTTTACTAAATGCCAAGACCAACAAAAGCTAGCAAAATCAAAAAGATTATGGTATATAAATAAGGCTGCCTTTGTACCGATTTTTACGGAGGAGAACACAATGCTAAACTAAAACTTTTATAGCGTTCTTTGCCGAAGAACACTATAAAAGTTTTAGAGAGGATCACACTTTCTAATTTTTAAAATTGTTTATATTTTGTTTGTTTCAGCTAATCTTTCATTGGTACTTCGATTGGGCTTCTTGTTTATGCGTTTTTAAAACGATTTTGGAACGTTTTACTTTTGCGAGCGGTAACGTAGTTTTTTTTAATACTTGATTCCTTTTTATTAACATACTTTGTAACAAAGGACTTTTTAGAACAATTATTCTCTAGATAAAAATACACTGATTTACGCTTTCCTTTTAACTTTTCTCCAAGTTTGTTGATTCAGAAGTTAACTTCTTCATAAGAAATTAGCGTTTTTTAAAAAATAACTTTAAAATGTTGTATTATTTTAATTAGATCAGGTTTTTCTGAAGTATCAAAAGATACAAATATGTGACTGCGTTAGTTATGAACTGTAGCAAGACAGTTCACAATTTCTTTGGTTTTTTGTAAATATGCCAGGTACTGTAAGACGGCTATATTTTGAAATTAATTTTTGCATGTTTTGCAACTCTTGTACTCAACTAAATTTTGATTTAAAAGTGTGACTAATAAATTTAACTTAACATGCAGCTGAAGGGTTTATCATTGTCAAAAGCTGGTAATTTATTTTATCATAAAACCAAGTAACAGTTACTAAAAAGATGGTTGCTAAGGGCAGTATCATTTAGGAAAAAAACGACTAATTATAATCGAATGTCCGATATATTCCTAAAGCAACAACACCAAAGTATGGGCAGATAAAAAAATTTATAAGCATCTATAAGAAAAATAGCAAAATTTTTGCTATGCCTAAAAAATTTAAGTGCTTAAAAAAAAAGTTCTTAAACCAGTTTTTCTGATAAAAATATTGAAAAAATTACTTTAAAAATGTTTAAAAAATTATTCATTAAATTTTACGTCAAATATGGTAATAGTAATAGTAGTTTAAAACTGTAGCTGCATTAATTGCGAGTGAGTTAAAAGCTCACTTTGACAGCCTTTAATAATATACAACAATTAAATTCGTAAAATTTAAACAAAATGGTCAATTTTGGATGCAAAAACTAACCTTTTTGTTTAAATTTCAAAACTTTTCTATAATGATTTTACTTTGTTCTAATTAGGGTTTGGTAGTTTCTCGAAACCAGTTTTAAAAACCAAGTTTTTTAAAAGTTTGTTTAGTAAAACTGGTTTTAAAAGCCAAGTTTTTTAAAACCAGTTTTAAAAAACAAGTTTTTCAAATAAATTTGACACATTTGAAAACTGGTTTTTAAATTATAAAATCCAGTGTTTTGTTTTTTAACATTTTTATTATACATTAGGGTGTGTCGATTTTCACTTTTTTTTAAATTTGATAATGGCTAATATTTTTTTTTTGAAAATCAGTATGCAAAACATAAAAATAATTTTGTTTTGAAAAAAAATCTTTCAAGCTACTTTTTATCACCCTTAAGCAATTATTTTTGGACTAATTTTTATTCTTGAAAATGAAGTTTGCCGTAATCTCCGAAGAAGATTGCATTTATTTACCAAACCATGTAATGAACAAAAAATTGAACTTTGTTCGCAAAATGGTGCATTTCAAAATTTACTTTAACAAACAACGTGTAAACAACAATTATGTTTTCAATACACGCTCTTTGCAATGTTTACGTTATTTTTGGATTATGTAAGAATAATGAACTGTGTGTCTTACATTTTATTTATAAAGCCTTATAAATCTACAAATTACAATGCTTTGTTATTAAATTTTTCAAAAACTTGTGTGTGTGTGTGTATATATATATATATATATATATATATATATATATATATATATATATACACACATTGAATATATATTCATAAGAGGTTTTGGTTTAGCCTGTTATTAATTGAAATCGGGATTTGTTTTATAATTTAGGGTGGATGATTTGAGTTAATATTAAAATACAATAATTTGAATTTTTGTATATTAATATTAACTCAAATATAATTAATATTAATATACAATTTTTTAAATTTATGTTTATTTCGATTTGAACGCCAATATTCTCAAAAAATTTTATATCTTTTCTAATTTTATCGAGCTGTGGACTAGATTTTTTACGCATTACTATTAAACCATCGTCGCGATAAAAGTCATTTATAATGATTATTTTACTTAATAAATCTAAAATGTATAGTCCAACACATTTGTAATCTCTGCTCCGTCATAACTGCCCATTGTTACATCAAAGCAGTCATGCATGTTTTTCTTTTTCCTAGTTTTCTTATTAAAATAAAGCATGGTTTTTTCTGCAATGTTTCATAATCCAGATTATTTCTTCAGGAAAATCTGTATGGATTTTAGCAAATTCAATTGTTTTTTCTAAAGTATCTGCGGTTATTGAAGGGTAAAAATCATTAATATCAAATTGAATAAATGTACAGTCATTTGTATTTTGGATTATGGAGAACCAATTTATAACATCAGAGGTTTTTTTTCATTGTTGCAAACTTAATTTATTTCCAAGAATATTATTAATTTTGTCCAATTTCATTTTGCTTACATGTCCAATCTCACTTTTTGAGGGTCCCAATAACTTACAAGGAAGTTTGTTTTGAAAATTTGGTGTATGGTCTTTTAGTGTTACGAAGACTTGGGCAGGGGCAGATGATTCTTTTAGCAATACTTTGCGCTTCTAAACTATTTGCGTTTTCCAAATTTTTAGAGGCTTTCTCATAAGAACTAGTATTATTTACTAGAAAAGAAAAAGTTACATCAAGTCTCCTTTTAAAAAACATTGTTCTAAAAAAGCATAAGTAATTATTTCTAAAGAATTCTTTCTATGATAGTGTCAGCAAATTCAACAAACTTTGTGAGAAAATTTACTGTAGTTAAGACATTTGCGACTTTCTGTAATTTAATTTTGGTATAAAAAAACTCTAAACTCTTTCTATTTAAAATAATAAGCTATTATACATTTAATTCTTGGTATTACAAATTAAAAATAGTTTAAGGGTGAAAAAAAGTAGCTAAAAAGATTCTTTTTTTCAAAATAAAATTATTTTCATGTTTTTCTTACTGATTTAAAAAAAAAAAAAAATACGATCCATCATCAAATTTCAAAAGAAAGTAAAAAGTGACACACCCTATTTTATATTGTTGTTATACAATAACATTTTGTTATGTTAGTTTAGTAAGCTGCGTCCTTTGTTTTTTTAACACGTAGCTTTGACTTTTTCTCTGCTGTTGATGAGGATTTCGATTTCATTTTTGCTAAATGTTATGTAATAATTACCCAATAAAAACTTGTCTAAACAATAGGTGCTTATCTAAAAATACACAAATGTAAACACCAAGTTTTAGCGAAAGTTTTTTTAAGGTGAGGCAAGGTATATGATTCTACCATGAACTTTTTTCAAAAATATTAATTTAATTAATTAATTTCAATTTCAAATAATAAAAAAATAATAATTCAGAGGTTTGAAATAGTTTTAAAAAGTCAGAGGTAGAAAAAACAAATATGGTTAGAAAAGGCAACCTGCAAATATTGTAATAAAATATTGAGTTGCAAAGGTTCATCAACAAGCAATCATAATCGCCTAAAATCAGCTCATAAAATAGATATTGAAAATAAATCAGAAACGGTTAGTGAAGAAGATACTGGTCCTTCATCTTTTTTTGCAAACATTCAGTTTCACAAATCACAAAGAATTGTAAATTTTTTTGCAAATCTCCAGTAAGAAACATTACTCTAAATACCTTCGATATTATATAAAATTAAAAAAAAAAAGAGTTAAATTTAATACTTTATTAAAAACAAATTGAAATAGTATAAAGAAAATAGTTATTAGATTTTTAGCAGTAAAAGAATGTGCGGTTTTAGCATTGAATGATTTTGGTTTCTCTTATATATAGAATGAAACTCAATATCCTACCTAAAAACCCTAAAAACATTTCCGGCCTAGCAAAAAGTTCTAGTATACTTCATTTAGCTTCGAAAATCGGCAATTATCTGAAAAGTTATTGTCTACAATATTTCAAAGTTCTATTGTGAATGCAGATTCGGTTCATGAAGAAATCGAATTAACAACTCATTAGAGTGAAACCTTTTTTAAAAGAGGTCATAAAAAATTGAATATATAAGTTTCTTGAAGAGCCTGCAGAAAACCTTAATAACCTAAAGACTCTGAAAGCTAAGCTTTCATTATTTGAGGCAACCGCATGAAAGAACCAAAAACTTACTTAAGTTTGTTTTTTGATGCACTTAAAACTATAAAACCAAGCTAGTGAACGCCTATTTTCAATTGCAGGCAATTTTGTGAACATATTTTGTTTTATAAAATCCTCTTAACGTCGGAAAAGTGAAATAAAAATAATATATAAGTTCAGTATTTCTTATTTTCTTCAGTATTTCTTTTTATTAAACTTTTATTAAAAAAAAAATTAAAAAACCAAATAAAACCATTTTTTTGGGGGAATTTAGAATTAAATTTTTTTTGAATTTGGTTTTTGTCCCAACCCAAGATCTACTTTTTCTTTATCATATAATAAGTTTTCAATATACAATATTTATGGAACTACCATCCCTAAAGTCTAAAATCAAAAAGCCTTTTTTTCTGCAGTGGATATCCTGAAGAGAAAGACTGAGTTTGAATATTCCCCATTTTTTATGATAAATTAAATGATATAACAAGGTTTGATGAATGTGAAACATTAAGAAACTATAAAGTTAAGAGTCATTTTTTGTAAGAATCAGGCAGTCAATGGAAGTGACCTCCTCCAAATTGCTTGAATTTTTTATATATTGATCAGAATATAGAAAAAACCTGTTTGGGTAAAAAAAAATTTTCAAAAATGTTTCGTTCACTCGGAATCTGGGCTTAAATTTTTGAGATTTTTTTAAAAATTTTTAGAAATTTAGTTTTTGCCACCTTTGAACCCATTTTTTTGGCAAGGCAAAAAGTTGCACATAGCTTTTGTAGTTAATGTCAGACGTAACCCAAAATCTCTCTCCAAAAAATATAAAAAAGTTGCGTGCGGTTGGCTAATTATCATAGTTCAAAAGTACAAAATCAATCAGTTTTGTCAACTTTTAATCGGAGTTAATTCTAGCGGCGAAGTGTTGCACACAATTTTTCTTTTAGGATTTGAAATTATCAAAGGTATTGAGTCTAAAAATGTAAAGAAAGTTATGTGATACCTAAGGCCTATTAATATATTAAGGCTTGAAATTGGAAAAAAATGTTTTAGTATACTTACAAAATGAACCATTACGGCAGAGGCGCTTAGTTTTGTAAAAATGTAAACATATCCAACTGTCAATACAAAAAGGTCCTAACATAATAATAAAACAAATTCGTGTGATCTTTAGATATTAAGTTAAAAATAAAGGTACAAATTGTTAAAAATGATTAAGTACGAAGAGATATTTTTTTGGACACACAGATGAGGTTTTCGCTCACAATAAAATTTCTATCATCCAAAATTAGCATTTAGCATTACACAAAACATTGCACGTAATGTTAAGAAAAAATTTAAGCGTTTCTGACTATGATATAGAAATCATAACAATTGAAATAAATAATAATAAAAAACAATACATGATCAGAAGTGAATTATTTAAATTTACGTCATAACCAAATAACTTGTGGTGATCGAATGGAAGAAGAATCGCTGATATCACAATTGTGGAGAAACAAGTTAGTGGGCGGTTGTTTACTTTACAATAAAAATGTCTTAACTTTATTTTAACGATCTTTAAAAATTGCATAAATAGAGTAGATATTTTATCATTGCTATTGAGAAATAGGTACTGCATAAATAGAACTTGTTTTTAGTTGAGTATGAAACAAAACAAATATTTTTATGAAAACTGTTGTTGCTTTTCAAAAGGAAATTGTGGATCATTCAAAAAACATAATATTATAAACAAAATGTTCTACATTCATCAGCTGGGAGATGTTGATGTTAAGAAACACCTCATCAACTTAAAGGTAATTATGTATTTTAAATTTACGCAGACTGTAATATAATTTTTATAATTACATACTTTATAACTTCTCTGCAATAAGATTTTGAGACAAAGTTCTTTAAACAAAAAAAAATAGCTCTTTTAATTAATTCCTCACTCTTTTAATAAATAATCACTAAATTAATCACACTCTTGCAATATTGTATTTTAATAATAACAACAATATATTTCAAACTTGTAAACATTTTTCGTGAAGAGTCAGATTATAAACAATGCTTTAAATGACACACTTAATAATTGTTTAAAAAATTGTTTTTAGGTCATGCGATTAAACGATAATAATATTTGGGAAGAAAATGGACTTATTGCAAATAGACTTAAAAGAAATCTTGAAAAAGATGAACAAATATGTGCTTTTCACCGGTACACATTTGGTATTGCATGGAGTCCTCCAAAAACATGCTTTCATCCTAACCATCTAAATATAAAAGGAAAAAAATCTCCCGCTTTAAGGGCGTCACCAATACATGTCGTCATATCAATGTCAAAGCGATACAATGAAGTATTTTCAGTTGGTGCAATGCTGTGTTTTACCCATTTAAAGCAAGAAACTGCTTTATCTAGAGTCAACGAAAACACCAATTTATGTACAGAAACACAAACACAACAAGAACAAACATATACGACACCTGCTACTCCAGATGAAGAATTTGATCCCGGTGAAATTAATGTTTCACAGGAGATTTTGGACGAATCTCTAAGAAGCCGTGAGAGTGTAACTGAGGTTCTTAATGCAAGTCCAATAAAATTTAGATTAAAAAGGAAGTTCGAATATCTGGAAGATACTACTAAAGATAAGTTAAAACGCAAGTACGTTCGCCTAGAAAACTTATTAAAGAAAAAATTTGCGGAAGCTGTTGCTCCTGGACAAGAGGAAATACTTATAGATTTTCTTAACAGTAAAAATGTTGATGAAATAAATAGCCCTCTCCAATTGAAATTATTCGTGCTCAGAAAGTATATAAGCAAAGTGATTCCATGGGAAAGTTAGTTATCCTCTCATTATTAGACCATACCAAGTATACCAAAAAGTTTATAATGAACACATTTGAGTGTACCAAACATCGTATAGAAACAGCAAGAAAATGGCATGCATCTCATAAAGGGTTGGCATTTCCAGAGAAGAAAGTATTCGTCCGATCTAGTCTTGATCAAACAAAGTGTGAACATTTTTTAGACTTTATATTTACAAGCGGTATTTTGCATGATGTTGCTTATGGAATAACCAAATTGAAATACGACAGCGGTGAAGAACAAAAGATAGTGCATGCAATACTGACGACAAAATATAGCCACGCTATCATGTTCTATCGAAAAAGTTGTAGTGAAAACAATTATATACCATTATCTGATTCAAGTTTGTGGAAAGTATTGCATGCAATAAAACCTTCAAGTCGAAAACGCTTAGCTGGATTAGATGATGTTACTGCTTCAGGCATGAATGGTTTTCAAACATTACAAAAATTGGCACAAAGATTTAGTTCTAAATCTCTCGAAGCTGCCCTTGAAAAAGGAAAAAGGTATTTGAAAACAAGTTATCAAACCAATTGTAGTGTCAATGACTCAAACATTTCTTCTCATAGCTCAAATCATGCCTTATCAGATCCATCTGAAAAAAATCTTCAATCCAACACAGAGATATCAGAAGTGGTATGTGCCGATTGCTATGATTTGTGCAAAGCTATCGAGATGATCAAAGAACTAACAATTCAAAATTCTGACGATGCTGATTCTATTTATGATTTGGAAATTGCTGTAAAGGATGTATTCAACTACATAAAACACCTGATGAGAGATTCTCAACAAAAAAAGGCAAAAATCGAAGCTTTTAAGCAATTAAACGATGAAACTGCTTTCTGGCTTAAAGATTTTTGTCAAAAAATTCTTCCGGTTCGATACAGAGAGGGCCAAAGAGAGTATTTTGGCAAGAAAGGAATGAGTTTACATGTGGATATATTCTTCATAAAAATAACAGGAAAGTTATTCAAACGTGTTTACTTTACTTCAATGATAGGTGTGATCAGGGAATAGGTGATGTTGTTTCGTTAGCCACTGCAGTTTTAGACCAATTCAGAATTGATCAACCGCATATCAAGAAAATGTTTACCAAATCTGATAATGCCGGCTGCCATCAGGGAAATCTTTCAGCTGAAGCAATCTACAATGTATGCAAAGAGAGAGATATAAAGTTGCTGAGATATGATTATAATGAACCCTGTTGTGGAAAAGATCAATGTGACAGGGAGAGTGCAGTTGTAAAGACAATTTTAAGGAGTTACGTTGACTCTGGTAATAATCTTTTGACTGCTGAAGATATACACAAGGCTATGCATTATAGTTTTGGCGCTAAAGATGCAAAAGTAGCAGTTGCTCAAATTAGCAATGATAAAACTGTAGTTACTGGACCAAAGATTAAGAACATTAGCAACTATCACTCATTTGAGTTTGGTGAGAAAAGTATGAAGATGTGGCGTTATTTCAATATCGGTGAGAGAATTGAACAAGAGTATGGAAATCTTAAATTCAACCCTCGATTAAGTTGTTGTTGCCATATAGCAAAACAGATAATTCAATTAAGCGTAACAAGTCACTTAAGGAAAAACAGAAAAGAAGTGACAGGCAATTATATTCATTAAGATTTTGCACTGAAATGAATTGTACTTTATCATTTGAAAGCGATGCTGAGTTAGAAGAACACATGCTATCCGGTCTTCATACAGTTCCGAAATCATTAACATCATTGGATAAAGTTCGCAACTCGTTTGTTCATAAGATGAAAATTACTTCACAACTAAATATGCCAATTTCTTCATCCTCTAACATTGCTTCCGTAAAAGACAAACCACATTGCATGAACATTTTTCTATTGCAAGGTTGGGCATTACCAGTTCGAAGTTCTTTTAGATTTTCAAATCAGCAGAAAGAACTGTTGTATAAATACTTTTCGTATTATTGTTGTATAAATACTTATTCGTGGAGAAGAATCAGGTAATAAAAGGAGCCCTGAGCAGGTTCACATGCAGCTGAGGAGAGAACTTCCGCCTGATCAATATGTAACTAGCCAACAGATAAGTTCTTTATTTTTAAGGTAGGCATTGTTGCTATCAAAACTTTTGCAAATTAGATTATGTTTCTGACTGTTAAATAGTTCTTTTACAAATATGAAATTAAAATTTAGGTGAAAGTTATAATTTTGTGTGTTTGTTTACATATGTTTAAAAATATGTGCAATTGATATTGTTATAGATTTAGTAACCTGAAAAGAAAAGGTAAGCTGGTAGAACCGACACCAGAAAATAATGAAAATAGTCAGGTTAACGATAACAAAGAAGTTTATGGCGAAAATGATGACTCTAATCTGGCAGGAGACAATGAAGATGATAATAAATATGAGGAAGACATCGCCAATCTTGCAAAAGAAATTTGTCTTTTATGGAAAGTGAATGATTGGGTCGCTGTTGCATATTAAAAACAATGGAATATTGGATATATTGTGGAGGTAATATTATTCAAAGTATATATTAGTTTCAAGTTTTTATTTTGTTTTACAAAACAGTGCTCTAAAATAAAAGGAATATAAATAAAATGTAAAAATAATTTCAGAATGACATTATATAAGACTTTACAAGTTTTATTGAATGTAAGCAAAATTAAACAAATCATAAACTCTTTATTATATTATTTTAAATGTTGCGCTAATACTTTTAGGTACCTATAACTGGGATCAGAGTTAATTGTATGATTAACGGGCAAGAGAAGAATACTTTTCTCTGGCCAGTACTACCGAGGAGATAAATAAC
The DNA here is from genome assembly GCF_038396675.1 of Hydra vulgaris. Taxonomy (NCBI): domain Eukaryota; kingdom Metazoa; phylum Cnidaria; class Hydrozoa; order Anthoathecata; family Hydridae; genus Hydra; species Hydra vulgaris. The sequence goes on along the minus strand of NC_088921.1, from coordinate 19,491,273 downwards.
CAAACTGATAAAATTATCTGTTTAGTAAATGCTCCTTTTCTAATCAGTGGTTGTGGCGATTATTCATTATCCGAAGAAGACTATAATACAGTCATATCATTATTCTTAGAGAAACTTACTGCAGCAGAGTAGAAATTATGTGTGATGTAATGGATAATGTGTGTAAATGACTCTATTAATAAATGAAAAACTAATTTTTAAATGGAAAAACATTTAAATGTTTGATTTATGTTTTATTTAATTAGCAATATAGTTATCTTGATGTTAGATTTTTGTTCAGTTTTTAATTCATGTTATATCATGCGTGTGACAAAATCACACGAATTTTTTTTATTATTATGTTAGGCCTTTTTGTATTGACAGTTGGATATGTTTACATTTTTACAAAACTAAGCGCCTCTGCCGTAATGGTTCATTTTGTAAGTATACTAAAACATTTTTTTCCAATTTCAAGCCTTAATATATTAATAGGCCTTAGGTATCACATAACTTTCTTTGCATTTTTAGACTCAATACCTTTGATAATTTTAAATCCTAAAAGAAAAATTGTGTGCAACACTTCGCCGCTAGAATTAACTCCGATTAAAAGTTGACAAAACTGATTGATTTTGTACTTTTGAACTATGATAATTAGCCAACCGCACAGTGTCACGCAACTTTTTTATATTTTTTGGAGAGAGCTTTTGGGTTACGTCTGATATTAACTACAAAAGCTATGTGCAACTTTTTGCCTTGCCAAAAAAATGGGTTCAAAGGTGGCAAAAACTAAATTTCTAAAAATTTTTAAAAAAATCTCAAAAATTTAAGCCCAGATTCCGAGTGAACGAAACATTTTTGAAAATTGTTTTTTTCCCCAACAGGTTTTCTCTATATTCTGATAAATATATAAAAAATTCAAGCAATTTGGAGGAGGTCACTTCCACAGTTTCAGGAATTTGCCTGATTCTTAGAAAAAACGGCTCTTAAGTATTATTTGTTGGTTTTTTCTTGTCTACATTATTGTATAATGTTTTTCTAAATAAATTAAAATGTGATCAAACATAATATCTGTTTTTTTTTTAGAAAAATATCTGTTATTTTTTAGAAACTTTAGTGTCACATTATGTGACTCACGAATAGCAAAATTCGATTTGGTCGATATGTTGATAGGCGATCGTTTGAAGAGAGCTCTTAATAGAATAGCAAAAAAGTACTTAAATATGTTTTTGCATGCTTGTGATTGTGAATAAACGCATAGTTTTAAACTTTTAGTAATTTATCTGGATCTAGGCTGTTAGACATAGGTTTGCATTTGTAAAAAGTTTTAATAAAAACCAACAAAAACGTTTCTAAAAAAACCTCCGTTTACTGTTTGATGTGGATATTTAAAAAACCAATAAGACGTTCTTACGGGACCATTCAATAACGTTGCCAAAATGCTCTTGTGCCCAATGGGATTTATATATATATTTATATATATATATCATATATATATATATATATATATATATATATATATATATATATATATATATATATATATATATATATATATATATATATATATATATATGTATATATATATATATATATATATATATATATATATGTATATATATATATATATAGCTTTTTTTTTTAATTTTATATCATTTTTTTATTTATTTTCAAAAGCTTACTTTTTTTTAACTTACAATGCCAAAATAGCAAAATAATAAATCTATGAAAGGTACTTGGAGTGAAGAAAACTTGATAAAAGCAAAAATGTCTAAAATGAAAACATTTCCAAAAATCTTATAATGATGAGTTTCAAGTCAACCATGTAAAAGATTTGTATATTTGATTTTTAGGACTTTTGGAATAAACTTTTGGCTAGTTCATGGCTTGAGTTAAAGTTAGAGCATTGTTTTAACAAGAAAAAAAAAAAAGATTGCTTTAAAGGATTTAGAAACGGACACCCGAAATCATTTTTAGTCTTATATTATAAACCATCTATGATAACAGATATTCCATTGGCAGTTGAAACTACAACGGCAAAACAAGTAAATGAGTCGTCAACAATAAATAATTTTTTATCGATAATTAGTCCATTAATTATTAATGAGACACCGACAATGAACGAGTCATAATTAGATTATAATATTCTCAATAGCAACAATATAACCCCCACTGCCATTTTTGTTTCTAAAACCTTAATCTCACTATTTCACAACCATTTTGATAAAATGATTACATTCCAATGCTGTTACTTAATCTGCATTTACACTAACCTTTTAAATGTTTTATCTCTGATGGTTTTGATTTATTGATGGATATTTTTTTCATCAGTAAAACTAATAAAACAATATATTTTGTTTTAATTTAAATTCTAATAAAGGTACTTTTAGTTGCAATAAATTCTTCTAATTGTGTTCCGAATAAAGTAAATAAGTTCTAAATGCTGTGTTTGTTAAAATCCTTATTACAATCCAGTTCCTTTTTATCAGTGATTGGACAAGTGGAACCAAGGACTTTATAAAAACGTCTGAGGTGTCATGGTCTTATAAGTTTAGACTTGGATAACATTACCTCTGAATTTAAAAAAATTGAAATAGTGACACAAATATTGTTTTGATATTCCTCCTGCCTCTAATTTTTGGAATGTCCGTGAAAAGAAGCAAGTTAGATATTAATGACAGCAGTAAAGTAAAGCAAGAAATGAGCATTACGAATTTATTCAAATGATTTAATATGGGAACCGCAAATCAAAATTGCATAATTTCTTGCAAGCTACAAATTTGTTATAATATCCAAACCATTTAAAAATAAAAATACTAAACTAATAAAGTTATTTTGCTGCACTTATAATCGTCTGCATTTAGACGAATATAACTGCGAGGAAGATACCGGTACTGCGATTCGCAGTACCAGTATCCTCGTCTCGAAAAAGATATAAATAAAATAGAAATATTGAAAACAAGTAACAAAATTGGTACCTGAGTTACGTCATTTCTCATACAATGAAAGATCTCATACAAATGTATAAGTGGTATCATAATATAGAGAAAAAAACTTGATAAATACCACCAAAGCACTTATGCTTTTTAAATATTTCAGATCCATCTTCAGATTTCCGAGGGAACAGGCATCGGTTATTTACTAAATATAATTATTTAAAACTTGAAAACAGATTGCCCTTTTGAAAAATAGAAGTTATAAATATTAACTTATTTTATGCTGAGCTTGACTTAATTAAGTACATTTGACTTTCTTCATTTGTCCGTAATAATTGTAAAAAGTCTCAAAAGTATATATTATTTAAGTGCCTAATGATTTAAAAAAATATACCCTGAAAAAATTTGAAAGGTATCGGTTTTCTAACATTTTTTTTCTAAAGTTTTGTTTTTTATTCAAGTACAATAATTATATTTATTATACTTCTTTTAATTCAATAATTAGATGTTTTTACTTTCATTTTAAGTCTTTTGAATCTTTTTTTTTTTGTTGGCGTTTGAACAATATAAGAGTTATTATTCATAATAACTCTTATATCGCAGCAAATGTGTAACACGAGAAAGCAATAAGATAAGTCAATAAATGGGTGTGTGGCTTTGTTTTAAAGTCAAGTTACTGTTATGAATAAAAATTAAGTAATATAGACTTTCCGCCTACTTTAAGCTTTCATCTTTTGCATTTGGTATCAACAGAAAATTGAATTACACAAGCGTGAAAGTTAAATTAAACAAGTATGTTTTTTATTATTTAAAGATTGAGATTTAAGATAATTCAAATTTTCGAAACATTTAATATTTTAAGAATATATTAAGTATATAAAATCATACGCACATATATATATATACATATATATAAATATATATATATATATATATATATATATATATATATATATATATATATATATATATATATATATATATATATATATATATATATATACTTATATTTATATATATATATATACATTATATATGTATATGTACATATATATATATATATATATATATATATATATATATATATATATATATATATATATATATATACATATATATTTATATAGGGGAGGTTTGAGCACAGTGGATCGGATTTCTTCATTTTTTAAACTGAGCAGAAGTAAAAATTTGCATTTTATTTTTTTTAAGGCGAAATGTTTGAGATATATGTCATTCATGAAAAGAAATCACCAAAACCAAAATGTTTATTATCTAACGACTAACAGATAGGTTTAAAGTGAGTTGTGTTACGTGATTCACTGTGCCCCAGTACTGGGGCACAGTGAACAAATAAACACAGACGTAAATTAATGATAGTGAATAGGGGCATAGCCAAATAACTTTGAGACTGAGTGAGTAAAGTGAGTGCTTTGAGGCTGAGTGAGTAAAGACACTGTACATTATACTTTTGGCATAACTTTATTAATTAGATTAGTGTAAAATCAAAATAATAGACATTTTAAAAATTAGGAATAAAAAACTTATCAAAATATTAAAAAATTTAAAACATATTAAAAATATTTTTTTTATGACTTAAAACTGTTAAGTTCATTTTTATGTAGTTTGTCTGTTAAAAATGCATGAATTTAATCCTTAAGATCATTATTGGGCCTTGTGAATCAACCTATTCACTGTACCCCAATTTACTGTGCCCCACCATAACAAGTTAAATTTAAGTATAGTTTTTTGGGACATAAATTTTGTTAAAGGAAAAGCTAAATATATATATATATATATATATATATATATATATATATATATATATATATATATATATATACATATATATACATATACATATAATACATTTGTAGATAATAATCACATCTTATCAAAAAAAGTTTATTTGTATAAAAACTATTATATTTTTCTAAGAAAGTAACTATCATCAAAAATAAAAGTTATATTTACTACTTTACAATATATACTAGTGGCGCACAGTGACCTCTGATAGATTTTAATTTAACAACACTTTTATTAACTTTACAAAATGCATCATAGTCATCCATTTTTCAGAGAAAAAAGTGGTAGACCTCCTCCAACCTGAAAATTTTTTAATTTTATTAAAAACATATTTAAGAACAACAGTTTAATCAGTTTGTGTTTAGTTTTTTTTAGCTGATGATTAAAATAATAAATCTATTAGTGAAATCTTTATTAACGATAACCAACGTAAACCAAAAAAATTAAAAATTGTTCCCGGAGTAAACTGAATGACAAACGATTATGTAAAAATATTTAAAGAAAAATATAGAAAGTAAAAAAAATATGCCACTTTCACTAGAGTTTAGAATTTTAAATTTTCTGAAAATTTATATTATTTGTCATTTAGAGTAATTGTAGATGAACAAGTCACAAATGCTAATGGAGTTTTAAAAAATACAAATATAGATAACAAATATAGTTAAAACCAACCAAAAAAGGTCACAATTGTTTACAAACAGTAATTTGATTGAAAAATTATTAAATATAATCTCAATGTTGTGGGTAGATGTAGGTACAGTTAAATATTAAAAAGAAAAAGATAGTACGCAAAAAAAAACAATAACACATTAGTACAATAGTTTGAAATTTGAAATTTTTTAAAAATCTATAATAAATACCATTTTCTGTGTTTGTTGATGTAGTAGCTAGTGAATTTAATAGGGTACAAAAAGTTGCAAATATCGCAACATGTGTAACAGTCCTAAAAAATTAAAATTATATTAAATTTGTCCACTTCGGTGTTCTGACCTGGCCTTACTAGCTTTTACTAAAAATAAACTCTAAATAAGCCACCATGATGGTTCACAAACAATAACGAATTACTTATACTGTATATACAAATACTGTATACTTTTTGTGATTTTGCATTGATATAATTGTTTATGTAATTTTGATGCCATATTTTACTGTCTTATATACATCTTGGGTATTCAGACATTTAATTTTTGTATTCACTTAACGGGAAAAATTAAATTACTCTTAAATAGTTTTGTTTAAAATATAATTTTAAGTATAGATATAAATTCTTAATTGTAAAAAGACTTTACTAATCAGGACACAGGGCGCCTGGAAGCTTGGGGCCCGCTACTGCGATCCTAATTTTGAAGGCTAACGTTTTGAGTAACCCTAATGAATAAAATCATTTAACTGATGTTTTCTATATTTAGCAACCCAAGTCTATTTATATTCCACTTCTTCTCGCCAGAGCTCGTTTATATGCTTATATCAGTTATATTCTTAACATCAATTCTCTTTGGACCATTCCCATATGTGTAGCACTTATTTCACTATTACAGCACCTTTGTCAAGCCTTGTTTATAATAGTTTTTTGTGTGTGGGAGTAAAATATCCATAGTTCTACAGTTGTATGAGTTAGACGGTTTTTTAAATTCAAACTACATTATGACAAATTTGAAGCTAAGTTGTACAAATGCATGTCCAAATGTAAACCTGTTACAAAAAAGGATTGAGTATTTTTATTTTAAATCTATCTCTACATTTTAACAATAACATATTCTGCGACATAAAATATTAAATACAAATTATATCTAGTTAACATAAAATAAAAGAGCAACACAAACAATATATTAATAGTATATTTATTTACAATTTATTTAAAATGAATGTATTATAAAGAGTATTAAATACTAAAAAGAAATTGAGTATCGAGTGCAATAAGTAATGCTTCATAATTACATTTATTTATACCAAATTTTAAATTACAAAATCTTTTAGTGTTCAAAAGTTTTTTTGGTTTACTTGATACTCAATTTCTTATTGATACTATTTATAATATATATTAAAATAAAACACAGTACACTAGCTAACTTTTCATTTATTAATGTAAAATTTCAGATTTTTTATTGATACTATTTAAAATAAATATTAACATATATTAACATAAAACTCAGTTCACTAACTAATTTTTCATTCATTCATAAAATATTTTAGATTTATCAGTTCAGACCATCATCAGATGTAAAATAAAATAAAAATTGTTATTTTATTTTTAAATTATTATAAATGATGATGGTCTGAGCTAATCAGATTGAAATATCATAGAAATTTAAAAAAATTGGTGAGTACTTATCTGGCTTTTGTGTTATTATATATTAGGTAAATAAAGTATTTTACGAACTCAATGCCCTCGCATTGATTGGGTGTGGATTTACAATTTACAAATATTTTTATTCCTAGGCTCTATGCATAAAAATTTTTTGCAATGTAGTTGACATAAGCAAAAACATACTTATATTTGGAGTTTTCACAATGCCTGAAAGTGCATACCTGAAAAATCAAAAATTCATGCAGACTTTTCTGGTCAAAATCACAGGTTATAACAATGTTTAATAATGCTACTCAACTAAATATTTTGTTTTTGACAATCTGGACACAATCAATTCTTTTTTGGTTTATTATTAAACTTTAGGCATACCTAGTGAAAAAGTTTAGTTTTGCAACTCTTTCCTGCATAAGTAAACAACTCATGATTTTAATTGTCTTTTCAATAAAAATTTAAAATTGTGACCAGCAATAAATTTAAAATCCATATTTCTGGTATCTATTGTATAAAATTTACCTACTAATTCTGGTTAGAGTTTTACATAATTATCATAAGTTCATGATGTAACTCGGAACAGTGATCTGACAAATTATATTGTATAATCTTACTAATCAATGTAGATGTAAACACAGTTTGAAATTAAAGTGAAAAAGATATTAAACACAAAGAAAATACCTTTAGATTTGTCTAGAAATTTTAATAAAAATACTTTAATACATAAATATTTTTTGCAACTTTTTATTTGTGAACATATTAACATTTAACTTAGATAAATCTGAATGGTGAACTTTAACTCAGGTGAACTTTAACTCAGATAAAACTAAATTTTTTCTGCTAATTGTTATCTAGATCTTTCTATATATGTATATATGATTGTTAATGTACTCAATGAGTCTTCTAGGATAAAGTCTTACTTCCGATTGTTCTTGACAACCATATATTAAATCCATTGCAAAATTAGCATCTGCTAAGATCTCTTTATTGTGCTCGTCATTTTCTTACTCCGCATTCTATTTTTTATCTCTATATCCATCCTTCTATGGAACACTGTTACAAAATCTGGAGCGGATCTTGGAAAGATGCCCTTTCTCTTTTAGACAAATATATATATATATATATATATATATATATATATATATATATATATATATATATATATATATATATACATATATATATATATATACATATATATATATATATATATATATATATATATATATATATATATATATTATATATATATGCTTTTTAACTCTAATCTTTGTTTTCTAGTAAGTGGTTGCCAGCAACCATTGTTGGGAGTAAATTAGAATTAACATATATATATATATATATATATATATATATATATATATATATATATATATATATATATATATATATATATATATATAAATATATGTATATATATATATATATATATATATATATATATATATATATATATATATATATATATATATATATATATACATATATATATATGTTAATTCTAATTTACTTCCAACAAGGTTGCTGGCAACCACTTACTAGAAAACAAAGAATAGAGTTAAAAAGTAATGAAACAGTTAACAGAAGACTTGAAAAGTTAAAGGTTGTATGAGTCAGGAAAACATGAAGACGAGAGAGAATTTCAAAGGGTTGCAGTACAAGGAAAAAAACTAGACGAGTAAACGTTTTCAAAGCATGCAGGGATGGATACAGTAAAATGATGAGACTTTGCTGAATGACAAGTCAAACGATAATGAATTTTGGTTGATAAAACTAGATATGGTAGCTCTTTTAAGCAGTGAACACAATAGTGTTTGCAGAAAAAAAGAAAAAGATGAAGTTTTACGACGGTGGAAGAAAAGCTCAAGCTGCAAATTTTGATCATCAAGAAAAGCATCATTAGAAGAACCAGCCCAAAGATGAGCAGTATTCGATACAGTGGCGAATACGAGAGAAGAATGAAGTAGAGAATTGAATCAGTAGTAAAACAATGGAAAGCACGATAAAGAGAAGCAAACATTGCAGATGCAAACTTAGTAATTGATTGTATATAAGAATAATTTTATATATATAGGAATATTTTTTTTTTTTAAATAATCAATTAAAATATCACATTTTAAAAAAAGTTTGATATTAAAAAATTTCTATTCTTGATATTTGCATAAATGAATTAAAATATGTTAAACTTTTGAATTTTCAAATGATTATTTCTTAAATTTCTTATTTGCGGCTTTGCAACTTTAAATGATTTATTATTTGAAGAAAATTAGAAAGTAACAAATAAAAAGTTTACTTTATTTACTAAAAGTTTATTATTTTATTAAGGATTTTGTTGTAAAAGCAAAGAATTTTTTTCTTAACATCATTTAATTAAACTTTTAATGCTGTATATATTTTTTGTTAAAAAATAATTGCTATAATTTAACTTGTGTAATTTAACTTGTGTAAAAAAAGCAAAAGTTTAATTTACGGTTTGTGCAAATTTTTGATGCAGCCGTTTATTTAAAAATTAATCTTGAGTAAAAAAAATGTTTAGGAATGAAAACTAAAAAAATGTCAAAAATGAGCCAAGTTTTTTTAAAAACAAATAAAATTTAAATATTGAATAATATTTAGAAATATTTTATAATAAATTATTAAGTTAAACCCAAGTATTATTTTTAATAAACTTAATATATTTTTTAAATCAAAATTAAATTGTTTGAATTTTTATCAGAATAAAATTAAATATTTTTATTAAAGAAGTTTTATATCAAATCATAAACTTTTTATCAGAATTAAATTATATTATTATGATCTTTGCTTCAAGCATAAAGTATTAGTGTTTTTCATGTGAAAAAATCAATTATTACAACAAAATATAAACAAAATTAGAATAAATTTTAATTTTTATTTAGTTTTTTTTATTAGTAAATAGCACTTATAACAACATTATTGTCATTCAAACTTTTGTAACAAATGTTTTTACACAATCGTCATTGAAAATTAAATGTGCTTTTTTAAAAAGTTAATTACTTCTTTTATCTTACCGCTTATTGATTAATTTAAAAATTAAAAATTAAAAAAAAATTGCTGAACCAAAATCGCTTTCTGCTTACATAAAATAGCTTTAGGAATAAGTCACTCTATGCATAACGCTTTAAAACAAGACCTGCAGCTGAGAAAGATAATCCAAGAAGATGTAAAGAAGAGGACTCAGTGAGATTTTAAATTATCTTTTTTTTCCAGAACCATTGCAAGTTTTAGTAGTGCGTTGAAGAATATGTGTAAACGGCTCATTTATTAAGTTAACTTTAACTTTTATTATATATGTAATTTAAGATGATGACTATTATTTACATTGTTAATTTCAAGTTGATGGACTGTTATTAACATTAGTAATTTTAGCTTTTACATTTTTAATTTCAGGTTATTGATATTACAATTAGAACTTTTAGGTGATGGAAAAAAAAACAATCGTAGTTTTAGGTTAATCGACTTTTATTTACATCAAGCACTTTAGAAGTTACATATTTGTTAGTTTCATGAATGTTTTTCTCATCAAAAATATAACACTTTTCTTATAAGACAGAATATGTTGCAAGATCTTGAAGTGAAACAGTCAACTCTTGTCAATCCAGGTATCGAATTTTAGTAGTTTTAATGTAGGGTTTACATCCAATAACTAGAATTTATCAACAAGATTATGATTTTGTTTAAAACTAAGAAAAATAGGACTATGAATTACACACCTCTAATAAGGTATGCAATTAGTTGCAGTTGATTGTAATGAACAGAGTATATAAAGAGCATCTAGTAGAACAATTTCTCTAATTCTAACACCTTGGTTAACATCACTGGTTGAGGACATCATCGGCTGTTAACTTCAAAGGTTTTAATGCTAAACAAATATTTTTCCAGATCAAACCATTATATCTTTAAACTTGTCTGTCACTAATAAGATGATATGGAGTATGGAAATACTTCATAATATGTGGAGTAGAAATACGAGCCAAAACAGGTACCAAAACAGGTCTTGGTTTTTCCCTGGGAGGTTTACAAGCCTCTGTCAGAACATATTCAAGTTGAAAAATCACAAAAAGAAAATTTTTTATTTAAAAATAAAAAAAATCCTAATTGAAGTTATATCTGGTCATGAAATAGCGTTAATAATTATAAATAAACATTTATTTCTAGAATTAGTGATCAACTGGCATTGATTTTGTCACAATAAATGTCGTAATTTTCGAACAGCTCCAATTATAGCCACACTTTTTTTCTACTGCTGGATAATTAATTTTACGCAAAAAAAGCAACTGAAAGACCATTTTAGTTCAAGATAGCTCATTGGCTACCTTCAATACATCACATTCAACAACAACAGGTAAGTCCTCATTGATAAAACTTGACACACGTTTTTAATTAATTTTTATTACTTTTTTAAGCTTTTAATAAATATTTAATAATACTTACTTGAAGAGTTCAATCAAAAGGTGATTTTTTTACATCAAATCATATCATTATGTCATTAACATAGTCATTATGTTACCAGTTTGTACCATAAAGACTATGTTAATGACATAATGATATGATGTAATTTTTATTGTATTATATTACTGAATGTTATTGCGTGACTATATGTAAACTAAACCTTATATATGAGTTATTAAAACCAAAAAATACTTTGTGCATATTTTGCTCAACAACTATATTTCTTTTTTATTACAAAATGGCTACTTAGAATGTCTTGATGGTTCATTTTAATATTAGGGTGCAAATCCCAAGAAATTTTAGGTTTGTTGGAATGATAAGTTATTAAATTAGCAACACTGGATTGTCTGATGTTGCTTCAAAGTGTTTAAAATTTAAAATGACAAGCTTTTATCAAACATTTGAAAAAAAAAAAAGGTTTGAAACAAGAAGACATCGGCAGCGCTTCATGGACACCCACTCTATTTAGATAAGTAAAAACTATGAATTTACTGATCCTATATTTCAAAGTGTGCCAAATTACTTTCAACAGAGTATCACAAAAAACAGGCCTAGCTTACAAAAACTTTCAGCAAAAACTTTCAGCAACATCTATTAGAGTCAAATTGGCCAGGAGCTAAGTGTGGCCATAGCAATGAAGCTGAGGAAAATAAGAAAGAGGTTTCAGCTGCCAGAAAATTTGATTTCATCTCTAAAACAAGGTACAATTTTGAAATAGACCCAAAAGTGGTTTCTCAAGCAACCAGCATCATTGTTGGCAGAAAAAGCACTTAGTATATTTATTAGTTATTATAACAGAGTATTAATAACAGAAACATTCAAATTCAAGAAGTGAGAGACAAATTACATATACATAAAGCTAAAAATTTGTCATTAATTGGGGATGCGACGGGTAAGAAAAGAAGCAATATAAGCAGAGGTTTATGGAGAAGAACTCAAACAATAAAAGTTTGTTTAATATTATTATGGTTTACCATCATTTTATTTAGTATTTCTTTAGTAAACCATCATTTGGAAAAACCCTGCTTTGACATCTTCTAGTTAATGTCAACTCATCAAACTTGTTTTCGAAATAAAATCAACAGATCTAATAACTAAAGAAGTTAATGGTATAAAACAACAAATTGAAATGGTTTCTCCACCTAAGTATCTTTCACTGATCTTGAAATAACAATAATACCAAAATGGAAATTTGCATGAAAAACCGAAGACAGAAATGTTTGCAAAGCGCTGGCATCGTGTTTTTCTTCTCATTGCTGGTACTTATACCGTGCAAAAAAAAAGTTTATCTTTTTTTGGGATAATCACCTTTTCATTCCTAGATTAAAATTTTGAATGTATATTTCATATTTTATGCTGCTTGGAAATTAAAATATGGCTAGCACGAGGAATAAAAATAAAGATAAGTTTTAATGAAAAAAAGAATGATATCCTGGAAAAGTTTGGTGATAAATTGGATCTTTTAATTGAGGTACACAAACAGCAAACTGGTAACACGAATAATTGAAACCTAAAACAATTTTAAGTCTTCACAAAATATACAAACAGGTTTTGACAAATTGACAATCATATGAATATTTAACATTAAGTTGGCAAAAAAAGAAAAAGTTGAGTGTAGTTGAGTTTGCTTTTCTATTTTTTTTTGGTAGCATTTTTTTATTCATCGATTTTTTTCATAAGTCAAACTTTGCATAAAACTTTGAAAACAAACACAGAATTTAACTACTTTATAAGTAATTTAAAAAAATAATTGTTTTTTAATTTTATTTAAAAATTAAAGAAAGCATATCATGTTGTATCATTATATTCATATGATTGTACTCATGATGTAAAGTGAATGAAAGGAATTTATTACTTTTATTTTTTAGCTGCATCAACCAAATATAATATTTGCTTGACACAGTTTCAAGATATGGCTCAAGTAGCTTAATGTTTATAATAGAAATTTTTTATTTTATCTTATCTAACTATTAATAAAACCTAGTTTGTATAAAATGTGACAAAAGTCTTTTGGGTGTATGTGGGTGCATTTTTGTTGCATTATAATTATTTATATTTAAGTAATCTTTCTTAACAAGCTTATTTAGAATTTTTTACAATCAAAAATTATTATTATTATGCAGTTATGAAGTGCTAAAAATATAGAGAAGTATTAAAAAATAGGTCACATTTAAGTTGTTAAAAAAGTTATTCAATTTTTTTTTTTTAATTGTTTTAGTGCTTTATATTAAAAAGTTGTTACAACAATAAACATTTGTATTTTGGTACCTCCAGTTTCCAATATAAAAAAAAGATGAACTCTGGTTTGAAAGTAACTGAAAAGTCAATGGTCTTATCTAATTTTTAAAAAAGGTAACCCACCATGACCCTTGATTATACACTGGTTCCCATATATATCAAAGAATTTTTTTTTCTTCAAAAGTATTTTAACCTGAGTCTCAAAAGTACCAGATTTTTATAGTGATTCCAAAACTCATAATCTTTTCTACTAAAACATTAAAAAAAATATATATTGCAAACAAAATGTCATAAAAAAAGACTTTTTTCAATTTTTAGTTAAAAAGTGTTGTTTCTTTTATATAAAAATTTAAGCAATTTATTTTGAAACTCTGAAATCTCTATGAAATTCTAGTTCTTTAGAGACCCAGGTTAATATACTTTTGAAGAAAAATAAAAAAAATGGTATATTGGAGCCATTGTGTAATCAAGGGTCATGGTGGGTGACCTTCTTAAAAATATTAAATAAATCTAATGAATTTTCAGTTACTGTAAAACCAACGTTCACCTGTTTTTTATATTGGAAACTGGAGGTACTAAAATACAAATGTTTATAGTTGTAACAACTTTTCAATATAAAGCACTGAAATAATTTTTATAAAAAAAAATTGAATAATTTTTTCAACAACTTAGTTGTGGGATACCAAAAATTTACCAAAAGTCACATCCCTAATGCGGCAGCTGTCTTAAAGTTAAGTGAAGCTAAAAAAAACTCCTGATGCTACCAATATCAACGTCTAAAACCATATGTAAGACAGGTACCATATTTTGATGATATTGATGCGCCATTAACACGTTGAATACATTATATAGTCAATTAATAAACCTGCTATAAACTTACATAAAGTCTAATTGCTACATTTTAAAAATAGTTATTGTTCTATTATAGTTGGTGAATTACAGGGTTATTCATTTTTATATGCGCATTTATTTATTTTTAAATATATTATTGATGACGCAAGTACAATATAAAAAGTTCTTTGATACTTTCTTCTCAATATACAATGCAAACTTTCCACTTTGTGAACAAATAAAAAAAAAACCTTGAAGAGTCCATGGATTACCAAAGGATTTAGAAAATCCTCTAAAGTTAAACAGAAACTATATATAAAATAATTAAAAACAAAATCAGATGAAAATCAACAAAAATATAAAAAATTACCAGCATTTATTTGAAAAAATTTGTAAAAAAGTAATAAAAATTTTTATTCAAATTTAATCAGTAAATTCAAAAACGACTCAAAAAATACCTGGAGAACGTTGAAAGAAATAAAAGGAAAACAAAAAACAAATTCAAACTCCCTTCCTAAAGTAATTAAAATAAAACAAATATATATGAACCAAGCAAAATTGCAAACGAGTTTAATAAATATTTTATTGATTTAGGAACTAAATAAGATTCCTTTTACGGAAAAATCTTTTTGTGATTTTCTAGAGCCTATAAATAATTCGCTTTTTATAGATAATTTATATTCTGACTTATCTTTTGATGAGTTTTAGAGAGCTTACAAATCTCTCAAAAGAAACAAAGCTACAGGTGCGGACAAAATAAATGGCAACATAGTCATAGATTGCTTTGAAATTTTAAAATGTATTCTTTATAAAATCTTCAGGGCATCTATACAGCAACGTGTATTCCCCGACAAATTAAAAATAGATAAAGTTACTCCAATTTACAAAGACGGAAAAAAATCAAATGTTAGTAATTATCGCCTTATCTCAGTTCTTTCAACCTTCTCGAAATTTTTTGAAATAGTTATATACAATAGAACATACAATTACCTTAATTTAAAAAAACTTCTTTACAAAAATCAATTCGGTTTTAAAAAAAGCCATTACATAGTTCATTCGTGAAATCTCCAATTCATTTGGCAGATCACAATATACTCTAGGTATTTTCATTGACCTATCAAAAGCATTTGACACGTTCGATCAAAAAATTTTACTTAAAAAACTCAAAATTTACGGAACTAATGGCAAATTAATAAAATGGTATAAAGGTTACTTGACAAATAGAAAACAATTTGTTTTCTATGGAGATTATTTTCAAAATGAAAAATTAGTTGACATAAAATGTGGTGTTCCACAGGGTTCTATTCTTGGCCCATTTTTGTTTTTAGCCAATATAAATGATTTAAATAAAGCTTCTAACCTTATGAGTATCATTTTTGCGGACTATACTAATTTATTTCTGTCAAACAGTGATATTCATGAACTTTTTTCAAATATGAATAAAGAATTCAATTACATCTCCAAATGGTTTAAGTGCAACAAGTTAACATTAAACATTGAATAAACAAAATGGATTCTTTTCCACTCCCTCGCAAGAGAGCGTTTTTTACCAAATATTTTAACTAAACTTTTTATTGATAAAATTGAAATAAAAAAGGAGTCGGTCACAAAATTTTTAGGCATTTACAATAATGAAAATATTACATGGAAGTATCATGTCGACATTATTTCTACTAAATTGGCCAAAAGTATTGGAAGTTAATATAAGGTCAGATCTAAATAAACAAAATTTAATTCAACTCTACTATTCATTTATTCATAGCTTTATAAATTATGCCAATATTGTTTGGGGAAGTACCTCTAAAAGTAAGTTACGAAATCTCTACCATCGTCAGAAACACGCGATGCGTTAAGTATGTTTTGAAAATCGTTTTTCTCATTTAAACATTTTGTTAAAAAATGTTAAAGCACCTAATGTTTACGAACTCAATGTCTATAATATTTTATGTTTTAAAAGATCTTTTTACCCATAAAGCTATAAACACATATACTTTAGGAAATAATAATTTATTAATTGAACCTTTTTGTCAAACAAAGTTTAATCAATTTTGCATAAACTGTCGAGCATCGTATTTATGGAACAAAATTGTTTTTCTAAATTTTGATTTGTCAATTTTGTTTTCCGTTTTAAAAACCAAATTAAAAAACTTTATTCTTTTAACTGACAATATATATATAAATGTTTTTGAAATGTAAAATTATTTTCATTCTGGATAATTTGTTAAATTATTTTCAGTTTTTGTTTATTCTACATTGTTCATAGTTATTAAATCAATTGTGTTTTTATTATATTATGTACACACGTTTGATATATTTTATATGGTTCTGACGACAAGATCTTTTGGATCTTCTTCAGATACCAAGTTTATGCATTGTTATATTGTTATATTACGATTAATAATTGTAAACTAAAAAAAAAAAAAAAAATCCGCGTTTATTCTTTCTTATATGCGGGTTTATATGTGAGTCAGCTGTCCATAAAATCTCTAATTTAATTATATATAAACAATGATTAAGCTTTTATGTTTTTATATAGATGTATTTAAAATATAAATTAGGTTGTTGCCACTGCTATTTATCTATAAAATGGTTGCCGAGCCAGCGCTGGAATTATGTAACTGTGCATATGATTGAAAAATGGAACTAAGTTAAACTATGTAGTATCCATAATGTTTTCAAGTTTCCTGATTACCCCATCCGTATTTCTAGGCCTTTCTCCCTGTTTGTAAGTATGCTTTAAAGAAGAAAAAAAGTTCTTCTACTTTTATTAGGCTGTGGCCAGTATGCTGGCAAAAACCTAATAGCTATGCCACGAGAGGCAAGTTTTTGCCTTCAGAAAGACTCTAGTGGAATTTACAATTGTCCAATACAAACACCAACGCTTCCACATCTGCATTCCTAATCGCTGGTGCCAATATTGTAGTAATGAAAGTTCAAAATGAAACTGCATTTGAGCCTTCAGTTTTTTTTTTCATAAGTCAGCACTCCCATTGTTAAAACAGCACAAACCAAACTAATATTCTTGCCACAATTTGCAAACGATTGTAGAATTGCTTGCACACTTTTTAGTGAATAACCATATGTGCTGTTAGAAGGCACATTAAATCCAGTTTGATCCAAATAAATAAGTTTTTCATTTGAATTTCCGTTAAATTTGCTTGCATAGGGATGGAAAAGAAAAAAGCAGTGCCCATCCTAAACGACTTTTTGCATTCGGTGATCGAACCATCATCTAATGTAAAAAGTCTTTGTCTTAAGTTTTTTTAACCTCGTTTACCAGTAAACAAGAACAATTTGTATTGAAAAACTGTAAACGAGGTTACAAATACTTAGGACTTTTTACATTCAATGATAGTTTATTTAATTTAGTATTAGATTTTTGTTTAATTTTGTTATTAAATTTATTGACTGATTAAATTATTATTTATCTAAATATTCATTTATCTTCAATTAAATTTAATTATTTATAATTACTACATAAATCCAGCGCTGGCTCGTCAACCATTTTTTAAATAAATAACAGTGGCAACATCCTATTTTTTATTTTAGATTTATTAATATAAAAACATAAAAACCTTTTTATTGTTTATATAAAATTATATGTGAAATTTTATGGATGGTTGAATAGCATATAAACGCGGATATAAGAATGAATAAATGCCCATATAAAAATGAATAAATCTGTAATGCAGATTTAATCTGCATTACAGATTTATTCTGCATACCCAGGAGAGGATTCAGTGACTTACAAAGAGATCGAGGAAAATATTATAAAGCATTTTAAAACAAAGTCATCTTTAATACTGCGTTTTGAATTTGCAACAAATAAAAAAGCAAGTAAAGAGAGTGTGACGGAATTTTTACGGCGGATTGCAAGAGCAGCTGAAGGATGCAAAGTTACGGATAGAGATGACTGGATGCGCGACCAATTTATTACTGGCTTTAACGATAGAGCTACGATCAAACGCCTATTATTGGAACCTGAAGAACTTACATTTACAAAGGCTGTTGAGGTTGCTATTACTTTGGAACGAGTGACTCAAAAAGCCCAACAGTAGGATGGTTCCGATAATGTGATGGTTGCAGCAACATCGGCACTTCCCCAAACAACTGAATTTGCCGGAACAAATAAAATAGCGTGTTGTAATTGTGGGAAATTTGGAAATTGTGCACGGGACTGCGAGACAAAATGCAAAAACTTTTCACTCAATCATCGAGCCAAAGACTACATCAAACGATTGCGAGATTTAAAAAAAAAGAGAATTTGGAAATAATGACATCCAGTATTCTCCCGGAAACGGCATCGCCATCATTAAATGTTAAAATAAACGGAATGTTCCAAACAGCATTAATTGATTCTAGATGCTCAATTACAGTGGTTCATGCTGAATCTACACGCTGACTTATTTCAAAAAGTCAAAAATTCATTTATCAATTGTGTTTATTAAGCAAAATTTTTAATGCTTAAAGTTTTGCACTCTGGTGGCACTTACAAGTATGATGTCAAAGGAAATTTTAAATAAACTTTAAATAAAATTCTTTATTATTAACTAATAAAAGTCTTTTTTGAAAATGTTGTCTTTTACCACCACCTTGGATTGAGACATGATGTTTTATACTTGGGCACAGTCGAGAGTATTCATCTGATTTATAAAATTCATATACTTGATTTTTTACTTTTTCACTTACAGATTTTCATCCTTTTTAAGAGGAAAGCAGTTGCTATTTTCTTTTTATTTGCTATATAGATTTTATTCATCTTTTTTTTTTTTGCATAGTGGCCCTGTCTTTATGAGCAACTCGTTTAAAAGGTAAACATCCAAGGCTATTAATGCTTGAATTAAATTTTTCTTTCAAAATGCGAGTCTCATTGAAATCATAATATTTATGTTGACATGAATCACTTCTGTAATCTTCTTTGTTATTTTCTAAATACAACATTTTTCAACATTCTGAACAAAGCTTATGACCAGGTAAATCAAACTCCTTTACAGCATCAACAATAATTACTCTGATAGATTCTAAAAAGTAACAAAATGATGAAACATTAAATAAACCATTATTTTTTAAAAATTCAAGTTAATTTATTTTTATTTACTTCTTAATTTAACTTTGTGTTGTTTAAATGAATCGCAACACAAGCTTTTACCATACGAAGTCGAATTCTATCTAAGTAGATCTTTTCACGGTATATAGAAATAGTTTAAATATGATTTACTTTACATCGCAAGTGCATAATTTCTTGATCTTTTTCTATTATTTCCTCAAAACCTTAAATTTTTTTGATTTTAGCAAGTTTTACTTCATGACAATCTTTATTTAATGCTTTTCCAATGCAACATTGAGTTAGATCTAACGATGCGAAGGGGGCAAGGAAGAGCTAGGGCTATTTAAAAACTGGTTTAATTCAGGCTAATTAAAGACTTATTTCTAGTACCGATTGTGAAATATTTTTAAATTTATACATACTTTTGTTACAATATATAGAGCTATATAAAGTATAAAAATAATAAAAAATGCAATATAAAAAATAATAAAAACTAGAATTAAACAATAACTCTATTTTTATTATTTTTTAAAGCAAATTTCATTGTTCTGATTTTGTAACTTCGGCATGAGTACTCACTTTTTTTTTCCTGAAATCAATGCAGTTAAGTCTATCAAAACAATAGAAAAAAAAGCTTTAATAAAACCAGTGCTGATCATAATTTACTGATAGTTTGAAGTGAAACATTTTCTTAAGTTTCAGCCGAAGCAATTTTTAGAAGTCCAAAGTTTTTTACTGAGTTGTGTCTTATCAGTAAATTTAATTATCTAATATTTTATAAGCCTACCATTTATAGAAATAAAAAACAACGTATTTTTACTTCTTAAATGCAGAGTTTGTATGCTGTCTCATCAAAAATCATCTTTTTATATTTGCAAACGATTTTTAAGGTTTTTTAGCCGGCTATTATGGATAAAATATGACATTTATAAATTCATGGCAAAGTTTTAATAAAGTACCGTCATACGGGGCTACTTGGACCCAAATTTGATACATGTTTGATGTTTGTGGTTCTCTCTCATATTTATATCAATGTAAAAAAAACTTGTTGTTGCTAATTCATGGACTTATAAATTAGTAATGATTATTGTTGAGAAAAAAATATTTTGGTGGACTTTGTCCCTCCCTTTTTGGGGGCTTAAGGTTGGGCTCAAGTAACCCCTGTTGTGAGGCTAGTTGAACCCATAGGCTAAAAGCCCTTTAGTGTAGTGCAGCCATGACCCTTTTGAGGTTTCCGCCAAATCTCTCGGATAGCTGATGATGCCTTATAATAAAGGCTTTTACCCATTTGACACCTGGGACATTTTCATTCAAACATTGAACATCACTTCCTAATCAATCTAAATAGGATTTCACAATAATTCAAAGATCAAATGAAGTCAGTGGGTAGCCAAAAGTTGAAACTTTATTCAAGTGAACACAAAATGACTGTTCTTCTTCAGGTGTGAAGACAACTGGATGCCCGGCATGTTTCTTTGTGATAGTCAGTGCCGTCTTTGAAGAGCTCTCTTAATGCTGAAACTGCTGATTCTAAACTGTTCTTAAGCAAATTGTTGACTGATAGCTCCACGTTCAATATTAATATAGGTTTGCTCTAAGTTTTGATTGGTATATTCTTTGTAATCTCTCGATCCCAACTTACTTTTATATCTGTGAACCATTCTTGTAGAACCAGTTATGATAGCACGAAGTATACGCATATAGGTGCATAACAAAAGCTTAAACCAACCATTAACATTATTTCAGTATTCATTTTATAACCTAACAAATATTAGGAAAATGGTTGAAATAACAGTTATATCAACTCCTTTTAAATATATTATTACAATTTGGGGTTTAATGTTAATGGAAAGCAAATTTATTCATTTTCAATTATAAGCTGCCACAATGATATTTGGGTTCAAGTAGCCCCATTTCGAACTTCAAACATAAATACATTAAAAGATGATATGCTGAAATTTTTAGGAATTGTTTTTTCATTGATATTTACCAACCCACCAAGTTTCATCAAAATCAGAAAAGGGCCATGTTGATCCTTGGTTCAGTTTGCATGGAATGACTCAAATATAAATATAAGCAATGGAGTTGCTTCATCCTGTATTATTATAAGTAAGTAGTTGCTTTAACCTTTTAATAAACCCATTAACAGAATGCATTAACACATTCAATGCGCAAACACAGCAATTTTAGTAATTTACAGATCCTGTTGTAATATGATATTTCACACCCCTTAATAGAATCAACGTCTTCAACACAGAGTTTTAAAAATCTTACTACCTACTGACTTAAGAACCATGAGCTGTACTCACATATAGCTATGACAGAGAGAGTATCATATAACCATTTAAATTAGGCACAAGTGCTGAGTGTATGTTATGTGTACTCCTTTTATAACTTAATAAATAAAAAATTTAAAGTCAATATTTTTCATGTAATATTTATTACTATACTATGTTTCATATTATTTATTACATTAGACTATTATTAAATACATGGTATACTATATATTAAATACTGTTGTTATAACAAAATATAATATTTTTTTATGTTAACTTTGTTAAACAATTAATTATAACAATATTTTTTTAAGTTTCTAAAATGATAAAATAATTAAAATGTCATAAAATTCTTATTTAGTTGTTTAAGGAATGGATGAAAAAAAATATAAAGGAGTTTTGCTTAAAATTGCAAATAATTTGTTGGATAAAGATGTTGAAGCAATTAAATATTACTTTGCACAACAAATTGGCTATGGTCATCAAGAAAAAATTGAAACTTCTATTGAATTAATTCAAACTTTAGAACATCGTATGCTTCTTGGGATTGATAACTATAATGCTTTTGTTGAAGTACTTATAATTATTGGAAGGAATGATCTGATAAATCTTTTTTCAGGTGAGTGTAATAAAAGATTTTTTGATGCATTATACACATTTATTTACAACTATCAAATATAACTATTCTGAAATGTCACTGACGATGTCATACTAAAACAGCCAATAAATTATCGCATGATAATTACTCGGTTTTACTGATATTTTAATTTTTTATAAATTTAACTTTTAAAATTTTAATATTTTAATTTTTTAATATTTTAAATCTGACTTTTAATATTTATTTATTTAAATTGTTAAAATGATTTACTGTTGTTATTTTCTACAATTAAAAATTGTTTGTTAAATGTTATTTATGTTTTTATAAATTTATTATAAATTTAACTTTAAAATTGTTTGTTGAATGTTATTTATGTTTTTATAAATTTTTTATAAATTTAACTTTTAAAATTTTAATATTTTAATTTTTTAATCTTTTAAATCTGACTTTTAATATTTATTTATTTAAATTGTTAAAATGTTTTACTGTTGTTATTTTCTACAATTAAAAGTTATTTGTTAAATGTTATTTATGTTTTAAGGTTAAACATATGCTAGGGTGGAAAGGGTGATAAAGGGGTCCAAAATTTTATATTTTATTGTTGGCCTTATACTTTAAGCCTACCACAATCACAATCACTTCTACTTCTATTTAAAATCTTTTAAAGATACTACACAACATAAAAAAAAAAAATTTGCAGTCGTTTCCTAATGTGTTGACATAATAATGACAATAACAGTGGTTTCCTAATGTGTCCTTGACATTTGTGCATACTATAAATGACATTTGTGTACACCATGCGCGTGCAGAATTAGAAAAATTCTCTATAAGAGAAATGAAACTTGCACTGAAAGTTAACAGTAGTTGATCTTTAATAGCAAAATCGATAACTCCAGAAGAAAATGGCAGTATATCTAAGTACAATAAAAATGATAGTGAAACTATAGAAAACACATTCATAGATTCTAACACGCTCCTAACATGTGACATACGTAAAAAACTAAATCATATGTATGCGTTTTCTTTTTGCCTAACTGCAGACAATGTTGTGCAAGCTATAGTAGAGATATAGTAGCTCACGCAACTGACTTTACCACTTAAAACAAGTTAGGATCTTTGCACCTTCTGATTTACATATTATTTGAGGATATTAATTTCTTTTGCCGACATTAACAATTACTTCAAAAACTACAGCAAATATTGCAGATGGAATAAAAAAACATTTAAAATATTACAGAAAGAATCAAAAGAACTATACCAGGAGATAGATGTTCATATGACTGACACCAATGTTTATAATATAGGAATATATAAAACACAGCTTACATATTTAGAAAAATTCCTGCTGGACTACTGTTTTTTACTTCACATATAGCTTTAAGTTTTTAACGAGCTATCAAAAAAACTCTAATTTAAATTGAAAATAAAATAAATATGGATAACCTTTTTAATGGTTTTCTGTTAGATTTATCTATTAACAAAAGTATTAAAACATGATCATTGACCTTTCTATCACGGTTACTAAATTTTTTCCGAGTTTTATTCGTGATTTAATAGATATCATTATTCAAAGATTCTCAATAGGATTTAAATCAGGTGAGCAAGCGGGCCTAGGCATTAGATTCAACCGTTTTTTCTTCCATGAACTGCTTTCTTGAGCGCGCTGTGTGGCAAGGAGCGTTGCCTTGTTAAAATTGCCAGGTGGAGTCAGCCTTGAAAACGTCAATTGATGGCTTTAAATAATCTTCCAATATCTCTCTTAGTCCATGTTGATTAAGGCGATCAGTGTAAAGATGCGCCAGTCAATTGCTAGATTCAGCATTGCAGCCCCAAATGCCAATTGAACCTCCTCCTCCTTGAACTCTTGATATGATAAAACGAGGATGTATCTCTTCGTATGCGAGAATGTATCTCTTTGTATCTCTTCGCGACAGCTCTTTTCTTGCGATTAATAAGTTTAAAACTTGACTCGTCCAAGAAAATTACTTTTCTCCAATAATCTTCAGTCCATGCAGCTCTCTCTTGGCACAATTTCTTCGCTTGAGAAGGTCTTTAATACTTAATAGTGGCTTCTTTGTTGCAAAGTATGAACTGAGATGTTTTTTCTTTATAAACTTGCTAATTGTTGATCGACTTACTTGATGAGCACCCAACGCTGTATTTAGGTCTGAGGCGATTTTGGCTATGTTCATGTTTGGGTTGCGTCTCGCCAGCATAATTGCTTTATTTTCGTCCCGTTCTGACATTTTTTTGGAACAACCAGAGCGACTTTTGTCTTTGACTGTTCCAAACTCATTATAGTTTTATAGCGTTGTTCTAACGCTGCATTTACTGATTTCAAGTTGACGTCCGATTTCTCGATTGCTGAGACAACTTTTTTTCAGGCAAACAACTTGTCAATTTGTTTCAATTGATATGCTGCTTAAACTCATATTTTTGCTGTTGCGATTTTAAAGTTTTGACTACCTGTATTTCAAATGATATTTCTGCCACTTTAATTTATTCGTCTTATATTTATTATTGACTATTTTTAATCAGCAGAGAGTTTTTAACAAAAATTAACCATAATGGTTTTTCTTAAAGGAATTAAACGAGTATGCTAATACATTTCAATTGAGCGCGCTAATACTTTTGCACGCTTAATTTCAGACAATTTCCGAGTAATCATTAAACTTATAATTAACTCATATAAAAAACAAGCATGTTGACAATATTTGACATTATAATTAAATTAAATTGGTTTTACCTTTCGTTTAAAAAAAAACTAGATCAAAATTAAAATTATTTTACAATTTATATTGATTTAAAGTTGTCTACAAACTGGGGCAAATTTAGTTACAAAAATGCTGATGTACCTCAATTTTTTTTATATTTGTCCTGAATAATTTATTTAGAGTTGTTACAAAAAATTGGAGAGTGGACTATTCTTAAATAAACAAAATGGTGAATTAAATTTGTTAATTATAAAACAGGAATTATACAAAATTTAAGGAAAAAAAAAGTTTGTACTTTTAAATGCTTAATACAAAGAAGTTGAGGTATATTAATTTTCAGTAAATTTACCCACTCACCCTGAGCTTATTAAGACCTTTTTACTCCCTGTTTATTAAATTTAATTAAACAACAAAATTTAAAAATAGAAAATAAATTCAGATGTTATTTTCTAATTTTTTGAAACCAGTATATTAGGTCGTAAAAATTAAAAAAATATAAACTCATTAAAATCATTTTCCCTCCTTTAGTTACAACTTCCTTCACAAACTTGAACGCAATTGATGAATACTGCGCAAACTTAGAAACATCACTTGCTGAAATAGAAATAGCACTTGCCGCTAATGCAGTATGTTGCCTAAAAGGAAGTCTCTTACTTATTGCTGCAAAATTTTAATTACTTACAATTACGAGAAAAACAGAAAACTAAATCTGCATGAATTATATTTATCTTCTTATTTATTAGGTTTACAAAAAAATTAATATGTCCTTTATGTTAGTTTATATTACTTTCCATTAATCCCCCGGAACAAAACAACCAGCCAACATGTTTTTATGCATCATTAGGCTCTAGTTTTTGACATTACTTCTAAATCATCTCATAAAAATGCAATAGGAGAGGGACCTTGTAATTGTAGAGGCTAAATCGTTCTATTCAATATTTGATCATTCTCAAACTACGTCAAATAAAATATACAATGTTCTAAAGATTTTTTATCTTTTTCATTTTTACGTCATTTTCTTCTAAAAAAAATAAATGATTTCCCATTAACCCAACTTTCCAACCGTATAGCGTGACTTTTAAAGTGTCAAAGTGAACTACTTTTGTTATTATTTTTCTCTGTTTTTACATTGTTACTTGTGGTAATCCGACCAAAACAGCCCTACACCTTAACAATACATCCACCATGTTTTACAGTTGATAATACATACTATTTTATTATACATTCAACATCATTCATCATCATCATCCTGTTCCAAAATTAAAATCAAAACTTTGAAACTTCGACACTCCAGTCCACGTTTACAGTGATTGATGGTCCATTTTTGAAATAGTTTTGCCCACATTAGCAATTTAATTATTCTTATGACTTTTATCAAAGCATTATCAAAGCAATAAAAATACATTTATGTTTTTTAAATTTTCCTATAGTGCAAAAATATACATAAAAAAGAGTTAAATAAAAAATAGCAACTTTTTGTAAACAAAGGCACGTGAAAAAGTATACTTTTAATAAGATTTATCCTTGATTCTAGCTAATGCCTTGTCTTATTTATCTTAATTTTTATATATTTAGCTCTGGAACTTCTCAAAGAATTATAAATGATTTTCTATTTGAGATATATTCTTCCATTGATGTTTTTTAGAGTTGAGAAGAAAAGTTTTACAAATTATAACTAAATATATTACTAAAGTTAATATAAGTAAAGTTATAACTAAAATAATGTTATGAATTATAATTATAAAAAAATATAAATATAACTATAATATAATTATAAACATTATATATATTACATATATAAATATTATATATATATTATATAAATATTATTAAAATAATATTACTATATTATTATAATAATTATTATATTATTATAATAAATTTTAATAGTTATATATATATATATATATATATATATATATATATATATATATATATATGATATATATATATATATAAAATGTATATATTAGATATATATTATAATATAAATATAAATATATTTATAAAAATAATATTAACAATTTAAAAAAAAATATATAACAAAAGTTATAACTAAAGATATAATATAACTGAGTTATAATTTACTATTAAGACATAATATGATATATTAATTTTACATAATAATAATTAAAGCTATTATATCATATAATATTTGATGAAGACCTAAATCAAAAAAAAAAATTTTTTTTTTTGCGAAATGATAGCATGTGAACTGTCTATTCATATAAAACTTTATTATTCGCAATGACAGGTTCACTACCTTCAATATATCTTAATATTAGAATCTTTTTATTGCCAAACTCTTCTTTCTGCAGGATATATTAGTTTCTCGTATTCATAAAGGTCAAATCAAGGAAATAAGCTTTACTTCAAAGAAAATCAAAGATAATATTTAAACATTTACTTTTATTTAAAAAGATCAGTGTTTAATACAGTTGTGTCTAATCTTATTTAAATTTAAAAAAACATCAAAGACACAAAAGTTTAAATAAGGTTATTATATATTAGTTTTAGAAAACATTTAAAAGGGATCAATGTTACTGCCAATTTAGTTAATAATATAAATACCTTTTATAAATTGATCCCAGTATGTTTCAGCTAAATAACTATGACTAATTCAACTAAATAACGTCATAGGTAAAACAAAGGTTAACCCATTTATATTCTATGTTGGGTATAAAGAATTTGATGCAGTAAGGAGCCCTAATTAACTTAAAACCAACAACAAAACTATTATTCTTGATAATAAAATATTGAACAATAGAAGCCTAAAGAAATAGCATTAAGTTATATTACGTTAAATACATAAAAAAAAAAATAGATATAAGTTATGATAAAGAAACACGATTTTGTTAAAAATAAGGATGTTATAAGAAATAAATTATAAAAATATATATTCGTTTTTAAATATCGAATTTAGTCTTTATCAGATATTTTTGTCAATTTTGTTTAAATGATTTTTAGCTCGATTTAAAATTAAATTTAATAAAAACGCCTTACCAAATATCAAAACTCTGTAGATATTTAGGAATAATTGCAAAAGTTTTAATAGGCACAAATATTATATAAAATTTCTTATAAAGTAATATAAATAAAAAATTTGTATCTTCAAAACAAAAGTACCTTAAGTATTTAAATATAAATATGGCTAGATTAAATTGTTAATGCTAAGTAAATATTTTTTATATTAAAAATAACTGTTATTGTAAAAGGAGATTGTGGTATCAAAAGTGCTTTGTCAATCTTTTAAAAGTTTCAAGAAGGCAAAAAATTAACCTATAAGGTCAAGGCTGTCGGAAAAGCGTTGCAAAAAAAAGTACTAATAATATTTCAAAATTTTATGAAAAAAATCCGTAAAATTATTAGACAACTTAAGTAGTTCAACCAAATGTTTTAATTATTACATCATTTAATATTTTTTAAAGTAAAAAATTACATAAGTTTATGTAATTTTTACTTAAATATAGCGTCTTTCACACATACTGCAATACAATTCAAATTCAAGAATATGTTTTTATTTAACCTCTAATATTAAATTAAAGGAGTTTAAAGACCCATTCTTAATATCGTTCATGAACAAATTTGTACTTCATAACATAAACTTGATTTTATGCAAGTTTAAAAGCTCCTTTGGATAATGTGCAAATACAAAAATAAAGAGTATGATCTAAGAGATAGTTTAAGTGATTGAGAGACACTACCATTAAATATCTTAATAAAACTAACATAACAATATTTTAAAACAGAATGTGAACCTCAATATCTTGATGCAATTCTACCATCAAACAACCGCCTGTTTTTTTTTTTTCTGCTTTTTGATTGACTTCCTAATATAGTTAAAAAAATCACCAGATGAAACAGATCATATATGGTCTTGTATGCTATTTTGTTTTAGTTAAACAGTTGCACTTTTCAATAAAAATTTTTGCTTTTTTATACAATTTTTCAAGCCAACAAAAATATAAATGCTCAAATAATTGTTTAAATAAATAAAAATGGAGGTTTGACTTTCTGCCAGTTTTTACAGCTGTTTTGCACTTTCGCCAGTTTGGACTTATTGTAATTCCCATCTTTAAAATGTTTGTTTCATTATTTTTTTAATAAGATTTGTTTTTTAATAACTGAAATTTATTAAATAGTTTTAAAAAACATTTATTATTAACCTAATAAGTTAAAATACCGATTAATCAAACACCTCTCCAGACGATTTTTATATAATTCAAATAAGCATATACAATTTACATCATTGTATAGAGCTTGACTTGACTTAAAAAATGAGGGGTCATTCAACCTTTGAAGTTAAGCGGATCCAAAATTATTGATTTTTTTGTAGTGCAAAAATTGATGATTTTTTGATGAAAGGTATAGGGCTTAAGTATGGAAAATTTGCAGTGATATGGCACCGAAAAAGAGAGTATTTTTGGATCATATTGACTTTTGAATAACTTTTAAGAACTGTTATTACATTTGACTTGAAATTTTCCATATTGATTCAAGAACTATAAGTTAATAATATACAAAAAAAAATTTTTAATTCTGTCGGGATTGCCCAGAATCATCTATTTTACAGACTGAGGGTTTTTACTTATTTACTTAGTTTTGGTGTCATATTGACTCTTGAATAATTCTTGAACCGTTATTACATTTGACTTGAAATTTTCCATATTGACTCACCAAATATAAGAAAATAATATACCAAAATATTTTTATTTAATTCTGAATGGATTGTCCAGAATCGTCTATTTTACAGACTGTGGGTTTTAACTTATTTACTTAGTTTTGGTGACATATTGACTTTAGAATAACTTTTGAACCATTATTACATCTGACTTTAAATTTTCCATAGTGATCCAACAAATATAAATAAAATACCCCAAAATTTTTTTGGTAATCGGACGAGATTTACCAGAATCATCTATTTTACGGACTGAGGGTTTTCACTTATTTACTTAGTTTTTGAAAATAAAACTTGGGGTTATAATATAATTACACCATACAAATATGCATAAAGGAACCATGGAATCCAAATAGTATATCATTTTGAAATTATTGTATAATTTACAGAACGGTCAGTAAATTACTAAAAAAAGGCTGCACATACCAATTTGGCATATCGACTTTGAATATATTTGATATTTTTGAACCGTTATTAAATTTGACTTGAAATTTTTCATAATCATCCTTTTTTTTTTTTTAACCTGACGAGATTAACCAGAATCATCATCAAAATCAATTTTACAGACTGTTGGTTTTCACTTATTTACTTAGTTTTGGAAAATAAAATTATACAAATATGCATAAACAAATCATGGAATCCAAATACTACATGGAATCCAAATACTATTTTGAAATTGAATATTTTACAGACCGGTCAGTAAATTACTGTGTAAAGGTATTGAAATCTGTTGGAATTTTACGGAATGACCTATTTACAAGACAGAAGATTCTTCAATAAAGTTAAAATTTAATTTTCAATGAAAATAACATACAGCTAATGAACTTTCTGAAATTTGGAGTACTTACAACAGCAATAGGCAGGTATAACAGCAGATACTCTACCTAAAAATGTAAAAAAATTATTATTAGAAACAAAGATACATCATATGTTTAAAATATTTTTTTAATTAGTTTACAAAAATTTTATAAAGAATTAAATTTTAAAAAGGTATATATATATCTTATATACGCAGGTTGTTAGTATAATAAGTATAAAAGAAGAAACTTACTCTTTGAGATTGTTTATGTGAACTATTGACGCTTAAGATAAAAAATTAAAATAACATAAAAAAATTATTTTATTCTAAAAACTTATTTCTTGGCTTTTAGTGAATGATTACAAGTAGCAAGTTTCACGAAACAAGCTAATAATCATTTTTAACAATAAAAACCAGCAAGACGGTAAGCCAAGTTGTCTATCTACGCACAACATCACAACAATAACATCATAATCACAAAACACACTGTCCAACAGAACACAAACATACACATAATAATGACTGGCATGTACATGAACACAAAGAAACATATAGCGACTTACGGGTGTGTCAACACCGCTCCAGAGGTCCAACAGAACACAAACATACACATAATAATGACTGGCGTGTACATGAACACAATGAAACATATAGCGACTTACGGGTGCGTCAACACCGCTCCAGAGGTCCAGCAGAACACAAACAAACACCTAATGACTAATGGGTATATAAACACAATGAAACATACAGCGACTTCGTGACGCGCAAAAACAAACATACAAATAATTACTTACCGGTAGATCAACACCACTGCAGAGGTTCAACAGCAAACAAGTATAAATATAGTGACTTGCAGGTGCAACTACAAAAACATACATATAATAATTTAAAAATACGTAAACACAAGGATATACATATTGACAGGTATGTCAGCACAAAAATAGAAAGCATGACTTACCAGTATGTAACCATGGCAGCAGATGTCCAATAAAAAACAAATATACAAATAAAGATTTATGGGTCACCAACACCGCTCCAGGTGACCAAAAAGAATACAAACATAAATACATTAAATTAAATAATAATAACAAACATAAACATCATAAATTAAATTTGCACTGTGTCAAAGACAAAATTAACTACATTTTTGCTTTTTTTAAACAACACCAGATAACCATCAGCCTTTCCCTCTACCACAACACATTTCATCCTCCACACTTTGACCAACTGAATATCATATTTATCTTCATATCCATCGTATAGTATCTGAAACTTGCAGTCTTCATCAAATTCATTGTCATCTAGAACACTTACAACGAAACCGATAAATACCATAAATCCTTGCCATCATCATCTACCATTTTATGTTTAATTCTTTTAAAAACTTTGGAACCCCTTCCTTTGATGTGCCTGTGCTTATTTTTTTCCTAGTTTCCATTAATAACTTAGCGTCACCCTCTAATCTGACTTTTTTTTTAATGTTATCAACATTTCTTGTCTTTCATCAATCTGTCTGATAACTGAACATTTTATTGTAGTTGCGCGTTGTTCTGGAGCTTCTTTTTAAAAATGTAAAAATAGATAGCAGGTTAGTTTTTAATGCCACACTAAGTTTTTTGTAATTTTTCCCTTTTCCCTTTTCTCCTAATTGCAACCAATTTTCTGGAAATTTTTGCAGTAGTACTTTTTTTCTAAATTTTATTTGTCTTTGCAACTTCTTTACTATTTCATTTTTAGTGCCTAAAATTTTTTCTAAATCCTCCTTACACAAAATTAAACCTCCATCCTTTCCGATTTCTGTTATCAAAAACTCTTTCTCTTCGCTTGCCTTTTGTTCCTTTATTTCTTTTTCTAAGCTGCGCTTGTCTATCTCATCAATTTTGTACTGCAATATATTTGCTTTTTTCTCTCTGTACTTTCTGATATACCCTTTTCTATTTCGCCTTGCTAGTAAAACTAGCCTTTCAATGTCTTCCTGTGATTTTCCATCTAACCAAACAGCTGTTTTGTTGTTGTTAAACATGATGACACCAGCTGCAGCTACTGTTGTCATGTTAGGTTTCATTTTTAACCTGCGGTCATAGGAAGCAAAATCACGTTCAGATACAACATTAGTACGCGGACAGTTTTAAGTTTCCTTAAGCACATCATCACCAGGATTGTGATATTTTCCTCCAGGCAACTGGTCTCTTAACTGACTCTGAATCATAAAAGAACATGTGCAACATATAACTTCAAGACATTCTTGTGTTAAGGCATCCAAAAGTGGGTCATTACAGTTGGAAAATAAATGATCAAACACTTCATCCTTGGTGAGATACTTGACATCAAAAAATGTAGAACCACTTAACATTTTAGATGCATCAGAAGAACAACAAACAAAATAATTGAACATTTGTGACCAAATGGTATTCAAAGAAAATATATCACCCTCCTCTTCAATAATACGAAAAAGAGGTCCTGATATTAGTTTATTAAAAATTCCTAGAGCTCTAGTTGAAGCGTGAAAAATAATGTTGTCAATATCGTGCCTAATTGACTCATGAAGGAAATTTGAACCATCAAGATTGAAAACAAATTCTTTAAGGTGATGTTTATGAAAATACGCTGTTCCACCAAGTACAAATATAATGTTAAAGCGATGATGCAGAAATGAAACCATAAATTTTTTAGAAAACCTTTTACGCAAAAATGCCTTCCATTCATCAGCTTTTCCATTCCGCTGATCACCATGTCTATAGGTTGTAAGTTTTGAAAGTTCATACAAAATATCAAAAGTGCGAGTTTTGCGCATTTTTAAAACCACCACGAATACTACCTTCCTGCTCAACCACTTTTTCCCATTCTATGATTGCTTTTTCTGCGTATATTCCAAGATTGTGGACAACGCGTAAGCCACAAAAAACATGATGCATTTGAGAAATTTTTAATTTTTAATTTAAAGGAAGCTTATCATAGTTTTCAACAACAAAAAGCAAAATTGCTTTTTTCCAATGTTGAAATTGGCTAAAAAAACTTGAATTAACTATAGTGCGATTTATCATCAAAGATTTAAATGAAAAAATAAGTTTCCTAAGATCATCCTTGTAGTTTTCCTTTTCTGGAGAAAATATCTGAGACATATCAGTGAGTAAATTTTTTAGCTCTCCAAAATAAGATTGTGCCTTCCCGAGAACATATCTTCTATCCCAAACGTGTAGCTACCAGATGATGTTGTGACTTGAAAACTACCACCCTCCCTAAAATTATACTTTGTGCCATCTGTATGAAGAACATTGTTTGTACTATTCAACATAGCCTGTCTCACTTGAGCTTTGGATAAAAGGTTCATTTCACTAAAAAATTCAGCAGCCAAAGATTTTTTTGGAAGTGCGCCACATGAAATTCCAACCATTTTTTGTAGTACAGTTCTGATAACAGATTCAACATCAATAACAGAAACATTTTTACTTAAAAGGTTGTAATATACCGAGCGAATTTCATCATTATATTTACCTCCTTCAAAAACTTCAACTTCACTTTTTTCAAAAATGTTAACGGTTTTCCTTAAGCTCTTCTGTAAGATTTTCAAAGTAATTTAAACTCTTTAAGATTGAATCATTCATTTCATCAGATGTTTCCAAAACAGTGTTTTCCAATTTTTTTAATATGATGCCTTTTCGATCTGATTGTGAGCGCTTTCTAGCCATATCAATTACTTTTTCCAGATTCTTAAATTTATTTGCAACAATTGGTTAATCCTACAATCCTTTCTAGCGTCTCTTTTGTTGACCTTTCTGACATTATATCTTAACAAGATTGCTTGATATTTTCTTTTAAATTTGCTACATTTTCTATTTAATTGTCTATTTTTCAATTTAAGATAATCAATTCTTTGTTTATATTTCTTTATTTTATAGGTAAAATCACAATTAGCAGAATTATTAACTAGATTTTTATGTTCTATTACCCCAATAGAAGTTGGGGTAATACAACTTTGAAAAGCAGAAACATCTTCTGTAACAAATTCACAAGAGTTGCTAGAAGTATTGATAGAATAATTATGAGAAGGTAGGCAGACTATTAGTTTTAGGAACTTCAGGACAAAAAGAAAGAACAGAGCTTAAATAAGAGTTCCTTAAAGTAAAATGTTTGGCACGATTCAGTTTTGCAACATGGTCTTTTGATTTTTTAAGACACTTAGCAAGCATTACTCTAGTGATAGGGTATTTACAGTAGGTTGTGAAAGGTCACAGAGAGATTTTGCCATGTCAAATCATGTTTATCTTTTTCTTTGCAAATGTCTAAATAATGGCTATTAAATGGATCTTCGGACAATACTCTGGAAGCTACAATTAAAAGTAAAACTAATTAAAAGTAGGTAAAAAAAAAAAGAGTAAAATTTAAATAAGAGTAAAATAAGATCAATCAAATTTGGTTTCAATAAAATTTTTAAAATGCAAAATGTGTGCACTACATTGTCTTTATTTAAAAAATTAAACTAGTATGAAAGTAGGACTCACTATTGTGGCTTACAGATGGAACCACTATTTTGATTTGACTATTGTTAACATGTAAACCTAAAACACAAGAATACTTAAACATAGATTATCAGAACTCATATTACGTTCAGCAATTAAATTAAACATTGGAAATAAAATTTTACAAAAAAATTGGCCTACCCACCTATGTTATTTGGTTTTGGAAATTGGGGTATTGTGTACTGTCTCTGTGAACTGTTGGCACAGTCTGGTAACTTGTCTAAAATAAAATTGTAGTATGTCACTAACTAATTCATACATACATTGTATCAAAAAATGGAGAAGTATTTCTTATTAAGAAAAATTGTATGAATACTAATTAAAAATTCTTACATATTTCCATACTAGCAAACTTTCTTTGAAAACTTTTTAATTCTTTGTTTTGAAAAAAAACAGTTTAAGAAAGGCCAGTCTGTAATTACAATAGCCAGATTGTAGTCTTTGACCAAACTTTTTTTGATGAAAAACCCAGCAAGAATTCCTTTGAAATAATTAAATTTTTAATTTCTATTTCATCCAAATTTTAAAAATTTCAATTTTTATTTCTATTTCACAATGAGAAGGTAAATCATTTACTAAATGTGATTAACTGTTATTCACATGTTATTCAAAAAATTTTAAAACAATACTTTTACAAAAATTTTGATAAATAAAAAAACCTTGTTATAAGAATTTTTATTTATTTTGACAATACTTTTGTCAAAATATTGTTTGAAAAAATTTTGAAATCAGACAAATAGATTAAACAAAAGCAAGATTTATATTATTTAAAGCAGTTATGTATTATGTTAATAAAATTAATTTTCCTATTTGGCTTGCTAATTTAGTGTAAAGAAGACATCATCAAAATTTAAAACTTATAATTTGTTAAAACTAACGAAAAATACTTTTGTTTGTTTGGATTTTTGCGAAAAATCAAAACAAAAAACGTCATTAAGTAAGCGTAAAATAAACCTTATAATATATACATAATTTGTAAATAAAAATCCTAAGTATCATATTCTTAGGAAAACATAAATAAATACTTGGTTTAAAAAGTGAAAAAGCTATACTTGCCTTTTAGAGAGGGAACATTTTTAAAAAAGGCT